>NC_081135.1:8662166-8972907 GCF_958295425.1 Solea solea | reverse complement strand
AGATATTACATGAAAGAGAGTGGATTCCTGATAAAAACATTGCAGGGGGACGGAGTTCTTTGAGAGAGCCTGCGGAAATATTTTAATAGGAGTTTGTAGAAGAAAACTGAGGAGATTCTGCACTTGTTTGTTTTTGTTTTTTTTTTCCCATTTGCAACATTTAACCCTGAAAAATAAAGACCAGTTTGATACCCCTGCTCTAAATTGACCGTGCGAGTGGATGGTTGTTAGATTTGTCTCTATATGTGGCCCTGTGATGGACTGGCGATCTGTCCAGAGTGTACCCCCACCTCGCCCTATATGTCAGCTGAGATTGTCCCCCCACGACCCTCATGTGGAGGATAAAGTGGTAGAAGACGGATGGACTGTGAGACAGCATTGTCTAACCGGAAACTGAAGCTTACTCACTCCATCACACCAAAGTCCATAGAGATGTTTTTCCTCGTGGTCTGGTCTACCGCTGCCTTGTTTGCCAAATTTGTGTCTCGAGGTGACTCCTAGTGGGGGGGGGGGTTCAAACCCACAAGTCACAAAATCACACATTTGAACTTAATGATTTTCAGAGGACGTAATGGAACTGTGACGGTCACCTGGACACTTTGTGAGCACGGTAAACACAGAGCCATTTGGCGGCGGCGTCTGTCTTTGTTCCCCGTGTGTTCGCTGCTTTTTGCTGCTGTTTGCTCGTCGATTCGACTTTGCTTGGTTTGCCAGACTGTGGATTTTGGCTCAGTCCCTGTCAGCCTTGTTTGCCTTAACTGTGTGAATATGACCTTTCTGATTCCGACTAAAGCTTTTTTATAAAAAAAAAATAAAAAAAACATTACACTACTCCTCCACTGAGAGTTTAAGTGTGACTTTTAAATGTAAGAATTCGTCAATAAACTGCACTTTTGTTTTGCTCACTCTTCACAAATATCTGGATAGTTGCCATTATTAAGAACTTCACTTAACACAAAATTTTGACTAATTGACAGTGCTAGACGGGGCAGGTTGAGAGAAAACAGACATTTTCCTTTTATCAACTGATGTTCCGAGTCTTTTCACTTTGTGTGATGCCTTCTTTTATGCCGCGTCCCTGCAGGGACTGTTTAATTTAAGAGGCGTGCCTGTAGAGACCACATTCAAATGACACAAAGAGGAACCAGGCATGATCAATCTGAAGTGTTTAATCAAACAAACGCACAAATTGATTAAGTGATTCAAAGAAGCAATAAACTGGGGACGCTTTGGGGGGGTTTGAGGACGACTCGTCTCTCTACGCCATAAAGACCTGAACATGAATGTCTTTCGCTTTAGTTAAGATGAGACAGCAAGTGTTTACGTTACCAAAACAACTACTATAAGATTTACTCATACAAATAAGTAAAGACACAAAAAAACAAACAGAAACATGGCTGTAGATTAGTCTTAATAGCAATGGGAAACTCTACTGGCACATTTTTGCTTTCCCATCTTCTTTTTCCTGACACCGAAAAGCACATCTGACATGTGACATGCCGAAATAGGGAGGAAAAAAATAAAAAAAGAGCGGCCATTGTTTGTGTAAATATGATGGCATCAGCCTGACAGATTCTCCTGCAGTGAACAGGGTGAAGCAGTGCAAGCAGAATGAACTTGTCACGGGGATCAGATGCCACCGGGCTGGCAGCAAAATGACCCACAGACATGGGACCAATTTTGTTCAGCACACTGCTGATTCCATCACCTCTGTCTCAGCAGAGTGTCGGGGTTTTATAACGAGTAATGTTAAAAATGACAATAGTGACGTGAGTTTGTTCTCAAAAAGTCCAAATCACTAAATCAAATAAAATACGACAACGTGAAGTATCCTGTGTAGAAGTGTCTGATTGGATCACACTTCCCTTCTCGAATATACAGTACAGTATATCCTATTTGCCCTTTAACCTTATACAATTAGATTGACATTAACGTTATACACTGAACTGCCTTTCAAAAAAGGTCATCCTCACGTCACACGATGGTTCATCTGTGCGCTCCGTAATGACTCATTAACTAGCGCGCTCACAGTTTTAATCCGCTGCGATGATACGCAATTATGTACGGACTGAAGCTGCGGACACATCTGGAGTTTTGAAATCCGATGCCTCGTTGTGACATCATTAGCCGAGCACTTCACACCCACACATGATCTGTATGTACACAGTCACATTATTGAGTCGGGGGGGGGGGGGGGGGGAGTGACTCCAGCATGCTAATTAGCGAGGCCACTGTGCGCTTTAAACTATTATTGATGTTTTAGTAATTGTTGCTGTGCTTTTGATTTTAGGCCTTGTCAAAAAAAATGCTGCGAAGGATTTTTTTTTTCCCCCTGTCATTGAACATGGTGAAATCGCAAACCCCGGTGAGCGATGACTGAAGCAAAGTTATGCTTAATTACCACAATTTCAACAGTGGTGCGAAACTCCATTTGCCGCGTTGTCATCCTTTGCTCATTTTTACACCGGCCCGTCTCAAACGGCGTGTGATATTTAAGCAGGAGAAGACAAGTGCGTCGCTTGTGTTTTCCCCCTTTAGGGCGCGCGTCCCCGGTGTGTCATGCAAACACAGCAGACGGAAAGAAAAACTGACAGAGAGGAATCGCCGGAGCGGCGTGAGCGAGAGGCCCCCGCGGTTCTTCCACGGCACATATCAATAACGAGGGATGAGCTTCGGCTCTCACGTGCGCGCAGTCAGAGGGGTGGATGCTGGTGCCCTCAGCAGGCCTCGCACAAAAGCTCCAGGTTTCATGTGGGATGTCGGGGGCTTACAATCCTCAATGTTTCTCTCTCCTCTTGGCATTTGACAAAAGCTGACACACTGCACAGGCTGATAAAACGGAAAAATGTATGAGCAAAGGATTTTCCTGGAATCTTCAGGATTAGGGAACCGCCATGTTTTCTGTGAGTTGCATACTTTTTACAGATGATAGAACTCCACATATGGTCCGTCTTTGTTCCTATTGGCAGTATAAATGCAAATTATACCTTAACTGAATAATCCGGAAGTAAATTTCCAACACATGACACAACTAAGGACTTGAAATAATGAATTTCGTGGGAGCCAGTGAAGTCAGTGTCACGAGAGTGTGCTTTGTTCAGAAGCTTAAACTTTATGAGTTTATCACTTCAGGACAGCCTTTGTGAGCAGTCCCAGCTGTGCACAAAGGCTTATTTGAATTATTTCTAACATCGCACAATCGACAACAAGCATTCTGATTGGTTGGACGTGTATCAGCCAGGGGTGAGAGAGTAATGTGAAAGCTCAAGTCACAGCGATGTGACACAGACGTGTGAAAAAACGGCACGAAAACACAAATGTGTCTGGTGTGCAAAGACCTTTAGATACCGTGCTTATTCCTTTTTATATACATCCTTTTTTTTCCCCAATATACACTATATTACAGTCAAATCCAAAGCTCAGTTTATCAGTCAATGGTGTGGACTAGAAAACTTTTTAAGTTAAAAGAACATGGTCATCAAGAATCCTCCTCCAAGTGAGAATTCAGCTTCAAATATTTGAGAACTACGTCAGTGAAGACACATATTAAATCATTTGCCATAAACTAACAGTATATATGCAAGTATTTGATTCTGTGGAACCAGTCGTGCAAGTGTAACGTCTGCCACAGTTTACACAAAAATATAATAGTAGTCTTCTATTCTGGGAGAACAGACTGTGTTAACGTTTTATAGATAGATGGAAGATGTAAAAAAAAAAAAAAAAGAAATGTTGGACATGCTGCTGCTGCTGCTGCTGCAGGAAGACATTCATATTCTGACTTCAAGCTTTTCATTTCCATTTCTGGGAAATATTCATGAAGCATAACCACACTGCATTGTGCCGTACTCGTTGCAAGATTCATCAGTGTTGTGCGTGCGTGCCCAAACGAGCATCATCTCCTGGAAGAAATCGACGCTATTTTACTTTCTCCGCGACGAATGGGAAATGTTCCATTTGTAACACATTAAACCACACTTGTGTTTTCCCGAAAACAGATTATTTTTATACCCGGTGTGTGTGTGTGTGTGTGTGGCTCTCCGAGCCAAAACAAGTGGGTCAATTACTATTTCCTCTCTCATAAAAACTTTTTCTCAACATTTTAGACCTGTTTTCTACATTAAAATATCATCAGCTGTTGATATTTGGTATTGGAATAAATACGCGAAGGTTTATAATATATAACATGCAAATGTAAATAAGAAAGTATTTAAAGTGATGCTGAAAGTTAGCAGCTATGCATTTAACCCTAACAAAAGGCTTAGATGATCACATGTCATCAGAGATTAGGAGAGACAGCCATTATTCCAATCAAACACACATACACACAAATGAGAGAGCCTGGAGGTTTATCTTACATCTGACATCTTTAGCTCAACACTCCTGCACCTCCCCAGAATAGATAGGCATCTAAAATGCTCCTCTGCTGTCTAGTTAATCTGCAGCCGCCGTTAATGTGGCTCATTACTCCCCCCAGACTGTGTTTTCGCTTTGGGGAGGGGAGGGGGGAGAAGGATGGAGGACACCTTCATTGCCTCCCACCTCACACCAGCCTGCAGCGTTCATTTCCACGTCCTCGCTCAGAGAATGTCAGCAAAAGGTGTGTGTGTGTGTGTGTGTTTTTTCTCTCTCTGTGTACTCACCAAGAGTTGCTGGTTTCTGGCTGTTTGCTGCCCTCAAAAGCTCTTGTGCATCAGCACCAGCGAGCTGCACTGAAGATGGGCTCAGCTACACTGTGTGATTTACACTACACTGGTTGTATGAGGTGCTGATAGTTGGAGCATGAGCACTTTTAGCCACTCAGCAAAAGGCTCAATTAATAAAATCTATACCTGCTTAAGTCTGCAATATCCTAGGAACACGCTCAGTGCTTTATCTTGCTGTTGGACAACATTCTCCAGCAGGAAACTTAAGTTTGTGTCGCGTTTGTAAACAAATCAACTCTTCGCACCAAATCCCATCTAGAGAATGAGCAATTTTATGCCAAAGCATGCAGGGGTTGCCTCCATAATCCTATGTTTGGATTTTCTTAATTGACACAAACTGACCAAATGAGGCTGCAGGAGATGAGCAGCTCCTGTGTTCCCACAAATTAAAAAATGCTTGTCTAACAGTAACATATTCCGATGATGTAGTGGACTTCAGCAGGTGTGAAATGTGATTGGCTGACAACTTTTCAGTGAGAACGAGCCTTCGTGTCCCCGGTGCAGGGCGACGGAGTATGTAAATACAATCACCATTTTCAGTCTGACGGCGTTAAAAGGCAGTGATCTAACATTAACTATTACTGTTACCATGGCGATGAAGGTCTCCTGCCTTTGGCTAAGTACAAATGTTCAGATAATCCTTGAATACATCTCTTCAAAAGTCTTTACAAGGTTGAAATGCAAAGTGAACCAAATGTGCATTTGCAACATTTCTCTAAAAAACTCCAGGTTCCCTGCTTCAATTGGTTCCTCGTGGTTTATCCAAACACTCTCTTGGGTTTTGAAGCCGGCACTGTATTCTGCATTCTGTATATTCTCATGATTGACAAATCAGATCAAAATATTTTTCTGCCACACACTTTGCTGCATTTTCCTGAATAAAGTTGTGTTTGCTGAAGTTAACCACAAACTACTGACATGCAGGAAAACACTTAGCCAGGTGGGAGCGAGATGCTGAGTACTAATTGGTTTCAGGGTCTCTGTGCTAACTGTAATGAAGCCGCTTTAAGGAAGAAGAAATTAAAAAAAAGAAAAAGAAAAAAAAAGGTGCTGCGTGGGCAGGATTGGACCGAAGCAACAGGGACACAAAACAACACACTTTTGACCCCAACCCAGTTAATATGGTCTTTAGACAAGACCTGGAGGGTAAAAGTCAACTCAAAAATGCTATAATTATGCATTGTTGCGTATCAGTCGAGGTAGAATGGGAAATACAGCCAGTTCATTTTGCACTTGCACAAAGTTTGCAGGCTAGCAAGTGTCACACAAACAATATAATGGGCACAATTAAAGCGGCAGAGCTGGAGTTGTTGTGACTTTTATTTCCTTGTTGGTGTGTATCTGATAACACTAAGTCTTTTCTGCTCACGTTAGAGGTCTTCACAGGAAAACCTAGGATCCAAGACGCACCTGAGAAGACCCGACTCCGGCCGCAATGCACAGAACTGAACAGGGGGGCAGATTATAGCTCAGTAGCAGCTGTAGGCCAGCAAACAGAGGGCTATAAGGTGATACTTGTGCATGTGTTTCTTCATTATACTGGAGTAATATATCTTCAAAGCCTTTGTCATCCATCACCACACAAGAGGCCACAAAATGTTCACGACAACACTGATCAGACAGTTTGGTCCAGGTTCCCTGTTTTCTAATAATAGACGTCTGTCTAGTCTGAGTTAAGGTTAAACTCTTTTTTGGGATCCGTTATGGAACATCCTTGTACTCTAACCTACAGTGTGTAACGTGGTTTGCAGTTATAAATATTTATTCTCCATTATAAACGATAAGATGAGATCTCCGGCTTCCTCCCACAGTCCAAAAACACGCAATATGGGGATTAGGTCAATTGGACACTCTAATTTGACCATAGGTGTGATTGTCCCTGCGATGGACTGGCGAACTGTCCAGGGTGTACCTCGCCTATCGCCCTACGTCAACCCTCATGTGGAGGATAAAAGTGGAAGAAGATGGATGGATGAACTGAGATTAAGCTGATGACAAATAGTAGTAATTACTCATTAGAGATGGGACGATATACACAATTTATTATCATGCATTGCAATAAAAAGCACTCGGTGAGTTGACTGTTGTGAATTTCCATTATTATTCTTGTTTTTCACTTTAAATATTCACAATATATACTGTATATGTATATGTATGTGTGTGTATAAGGTATTTTAATCACAGTAATACCTTGAATCTATTACTACTATCTACTATTACTCTGCATAAAAGTCACGTTAGCCATTTATATTGTCTCATCCGTGCTTGTGATAAATTCAATAAATAGTGATGCCAAACACGCTGCTTGAGCCTGATAAATCAGGCCAATCTGATAAAAGGTATTATCTGGAGGCCAAACCTTCCCTCCTCAGTGTCCTGCGATTCCAATAAAACCCCGGGACGACATTTAAAATTGTGCCCATCACTCCTGAACGTGTAAAAGCTTGTTTCACACCGCAGTGCACAACAAATAGGTACTCTGTCGCTGGTGAGTTGTGTTCCTAAGGAACAGCTTGAATTCAGACTTTATCACAGCGTGCCGAGTTTCCCCACCTTAACACTTTACTGTAAGTTATGGTTCATAACTCATAATGGAGACCTCTGGGAATATCAACACCCTAAAATTAGGAACCGGTTGCTTTACCCCCGGGGGGGGGGAGTCTTATGACTTTTGCTGAGTCATGAATAATGCATCAAGTTGCTGTATAATCCCTGGGTAATAACTACTGTGATCAGCACGCCTGAAAATAGAAGCCAGAAAACAAAAAAAAAAAAGGGATGACCTCTTTCGCTGGATCAAAAGCACGATGCAGCAACAGAAGCGGCGGCTTTTTCACCCCCTCCTCTGATACTCAACCTTCCCTCGACTTGCTGCAACACAGAGACGCCCTTTTACACACACAACATCCATTTTGTTGTTTGTAAATCCATTCACCTTGACAAAGTGTGTCTCACCAGGATGCAGAGGTCCAGCTCAAGATGTGGAGGATTGCTATAGCAACAACAGCGACTACGGGATGGTTTATGTCGACTGCCGAATGTGCCTCCTATCTACTGCATAGATGGATATCGGTAACATCTCTTAGGTAAGTGATTGTATTACAGTGGCTGACGGGACTAAAGCACATCTATTTCAAAGCAAGGTTCTTTGGATTGTGTTAGGGAGCTGAATATCAAGCAGTGGGGAGCAGCGGCTGCAGAGCAACTGCTCCCCCACATGACAGCGGGTGGTACTGCATGTGTCCGGCCTCCACTGTGAAGAAGTGCTCGCTGTCTCAGAGGACACACCTACGCATCAGATGTAATTCACACAGTGTGCACTGCATGCCTCCACAGAAACAAACTGAGACTCACACACTCACACACACACACACACACACAGACACACTCCTCTCCCACACAGACAAATCAATGGGTGTTTTGCTCGTGTCCACAACAATCCTTAAAAAAGACATCATCATAAAAGAAGCCCACACCCCCCCCCTCCTTGGTTTCTTATAACTATTGTCTCAGCCTGCTTTGCAGGATGAAGTAGCAGCCATTCTCAGCAAACAGCAGCTGTCTGGATAGGTGTTGATGCAATGGCCTGCAGCTGTGTTCAAAAAGCTTTTCATGTCCAAATGAAAGAAAAAAATCGTCTTGTCCTTCTTTGTGTCCTACAATTTGATTCTCTTACGAGCCAGGCAACATTGAGAGAATTCAAAATAAAAGGTGGTGGTTTCCTCGACCAGTACTCATCAGCGTCCTTCACCTTAAAAGGGATATTCTAGGCTCTTTAGGACACGAGGCTGTTAGTCAGCCTTTTCAAACAGGAAACTGAAGTTTTTAAGTGCACTAAACAAAAACAAATAATTGATTTTCGCTTGCAGGATCGCAGGAGCCGCTGCTCTACTGCCCCCGTGTTTGGTAAGTTTGTTTCACTTAGGTAAATCCAAGCAACTGGTTTCAAACGCACAAGTCACAAAACGGCACATTACGACTAGTTCATGGAGGCAACAACTCATGTGTGACACAAATTTAAAATAAAAATAAAAAGCTGATGGTGAGATTAAGCAGTGAACGTATTCTACATTAACAGTATATAAACGCACATTAGCAAGAATAGATATTATTAACCCTTTGACACAAGCACGATCTGCATTACCCTAATTATGCGACAGTTTGTGCCATCGGAAAAAGTGGTTATTACGGTAATTTCACTCGTGCTGTTGCAGGAAGCAGACAAATCAGTGTCTTTTTCACCACTTGTACATAATGTTTCCATTTTGTTGGCCTATTTTTGGACCTTGAGACAAAAACTCCAGCAAATGTTATTTTAATTATGTTTTACACTGTTCACATTTCAGATTGAACACAGAATATGGTGTTTGTGTACAACAACAGTGTTTTCTCTCAATAAAACCTTTTGTTTTACTTCATATTCAAAGTTATTCTGGGAAAAATGGGCAAAAGCACTTACTCACAGGGCATGTTCTGTCCCTTTTATGGTTAAAATAAGCAACAACAAAAAAAGTCCAGAGGGACATTTTGAGGCTTTGGTTTTAAAGGATTAAATGTAACATTTTTGTCTCTTGTCCCAGATGGCAGCCATGTTTTTAATGCTGGTTCTCGGTAAAGACAGGACTAGGTGTCAGTACCTTAAAAAAAAAAGGTCTATTCCTTTAAAATCTCAATTTTTAAGGACAACATGTGCAAGCGCAGTTTGTTTCAGTGCACAAATCAGCCTGAAATATCTGCTGCCACCACAGAGAACCTTCTTTTCCCCCCTCAGACATTTTGACATGTGGCAGCAGGAAAGGAACAAGCATAAATATTAAAATAAATGATGGCTTAATTCCATTTGGCTGCTTCAGTTTTCGACTCCTGGTAAATGTCACACTGCTTATTACTCATTACTTATCCTCATTAGGGCCACAATACAATAATCCTCAGAGAAACAGGGCTGAGGGATGAATTTATAGTGATGTTCATCAGGTGCCGACAGAAGTCACACTGGGAATGTTAAGATAATCCGAAGCCTCCACAGAACACCTGCTAATATAGATGGTTTTTGGGACCTTCTGATGGAGAGGATGTTAAGACACAGTGAGGTAAGCGATGATATTTTTGGTGGGTTTTTTTTTTTGCCTAAATGGAAACACTGTTGACTCAAAATATTACACATACAAATAAAAATATTTGACATACGTACATGGCGTCTAATGACATATTTACGTCGCTCCATGATCAACAAAGGGTTATCACCCTCATTTTCTCAGAGGGCAAAAGTGCAACGAGCAGTTGAAAGAGGATCGTTGATATAATGCGAGTATATGGATACTGTTTCTGAAACGTGGGCTCACGCATAAATATGGTTTGAATGAATATACTACTGGGAGATGTGATCCTGGCGACCGTGTTGGGTAACACGAGGGAGGCGGGGCACTTGGGGAAGATCGTGACTTTCTCTCTGGCACACTGAGCAGAATGCAGATGCCCTTTCTCGCACTTATTTCTGTTCCCCCGCAGACCTGACCTGAAAAGGTCAGATCACCATTCTGTAAAAGTCAAGCTGCTGCTCAGCATTGTAGTGTTCATTTTCATTTTTTTTTCTCCCTTTTCTTAAATGACATTTGGCTAGATGTGATTTAGTTTAAGTGATATCTCACCAGTAACAGAGACTATGTGTGAGTGCATGCGTGAAAACGAGGCTGATGAGAACTTAAAACTGAGTCTGAACTGAAAAACCTTGTTTTTTGTCAACAGCTCCGTGTGTCTGCAGAGGGGATTTTTCTCTCTTATTAGCCATCATATCATTGTGTTTAAACTTGGTAATAAAAGTGTCAACACAGTTTCGGCTCAATTCATTGTCAGTGAGGTGAAACTCTGCAGAGTCATGAGAACTGTATTTTTAAGTCTATTCAGTCGTTAAAAACTAGAGAAAGCACTCGTGAGTTTTTTTTTTGTTATTTTTTTTTTAAAATATTAATAAAAATCCCGAATCTGGATCACCACCAATATCCAGCAACTTTTTCTTGAGAACATATCCCCATAAAATGTAAGATTTATCTCACCATTACGTAGCCTTTCCGGACTGGAAACTCACGTTTATAAACTGCTTGCTCCCCATACCATACCAAACCAAACTCCATAGAGAAAATTTGATGTTTTACATCAGTTGGTTATGCCGCTATCATTAAGTTCAACTGGGTTTTTGGGGTTTAAACCCACCTTTTGCTCAATCTTGGCATTCAGCTTCATGAGGTAGTCACCTGGAATGGTTTTCCAACAGTCTTGAAGGAGTTCCCAGAGGTTCCCATTATGTTGTTGTGCAGATGTAGTGTTAGTATAAAGGTCTAGACAGTGAACAGCCCTATTTGACTACTGTTCTAATCCATATTATGGCAAGAACCACTCAGCTAAGTAAAGAGAAACGACAGTCCGTCACTACTAGAAGACATGAAGGCCAGCCAATCAGTAACTTTGAATGTATCCTCAAATGCAGTCCATCAAACCATCAAACACTATGATACAAGTGGCTCTCATGAGGTTGGCCCCAGGAAAGGAAGACCAAGAGCTACCTCCGCTGCAGAGCCTACGTTCATCAGTTAACAGCCTCAGAAACCTAAAAATCAACAGCACCTCAGATTAGAGCCCACATGAATGCCTCACAGAGTGCATGTAGTAGTAGACACATCTCAACATCAAACTGCGTGAATCAGGACTTCATGGTCAAATGCAATGCAATGCAATGAAGCCACTTCTGAGGACAAGAGCATTACTTGGACCAAGACATGCAAGGAATTGGCATTAGACCAGTGGAAATCTGTCTTTTGAGATTATTGATTCCACCTGCCATGTCTTTATGAGACGCAGAAAATGGTGAGCGGATGGTTTCTACTTGTGTGGTTTCCACCGCGCAGCATAGAGGAGGAGGTGTGATGGTGACACTGCCATCCCATCTGGTTTGTGCTTAGTGGAACCATTCAGGACAGTGACTTCAAACACAACCTCCAGGCTATGCGAGGGTTATTTAACCAGATGAGAGAATGATGGCCTCCACAGTCACCTGACCTAAACCCAATTGAGATGAGATGTTCTGGGATGAGTTGGACCACAGGGTGAAGGCAAAGCAGCCAACAAGTGCTCAACACCTCCGGCAACTCCTGCAAATTATTCCAAACCATTCCAGGCGACGACCTGAAGCCAAGAGTGTGCAAAGGGTGGCTGTTTTATTATTTACTACATAATTCCATGTGTTCCTTCATAGTTTGGATGCCTTTAGTATTAATCTACAATGTAGAAAATTAAAAAAAAAAATTGAATAAGAAGGTGTAGTGGCCATGTTTTCAGTGAGAGCAAGCTTCTTTGTCTTCCACTGGTTCTGGGCACACAAAGCTTGTGTCACTACCTCAGGCAACCGCACACGACAACCTAAACTAGTGGGGAAAAACAAGATTTCTCTGGAAGGAATCAAACCAACAGATGTGAAACATTAGAGAAAGCAGACACACAGTGTTGCCGGTACGTGAAGTCTGAATATTTCTGTGAGGAAATGATCTGTGAACTGCCCGTTGTTTGTGTCCGAGTAAGCTCACAATGTACTCGCAATGTTTATGACCACTTGTTGGAGCCATTTATGCAGGACTCCCCGCTCGGGCATTTCCAAGTCAACTGTGATCAATGGAATTATCAAGATCACCACTTTGTCCACAGGGCTAAACAAAGCAGCAGAATGGCTAATGCCAGTTTTGTGGACGTCGTCTCTCCGGCTATTGATCATTCTCTCTGAGGGAACTTGTTTGGCATTCTCCCACCATGATCGAGCATTGAGAATCGGACACAGAACTCCTCGCGGCCAGTTTATAATCAGTTTATATGTTGTTCAAATTAGTCGGGACATGGCATCTGTCTCCTCCAGAGACGCGACTGCCCCGCAGCATATGTGCATGAAATGCTGTTATGTGTGCTCTGTGTCATGCGGGGGGGTGGCGGGGTTGGGGGTTTACAGCAGCAGATTGAAGACAAAACATGTCGCCCAGCCGCAGTTTACTTTAAATAAGATTCAGCCACATGCTGACACAAAAAAAACAAACAAAAGATGCCACGATGGCATCTGAACCTGAAGCGAGGCAATCTTCACAATGTCAAGGCTGCAAGAATTTTAGCAGGCAAACTTATCATCCTTGAAATGACTATTGGATTTAAGGGATCAAAACCTGCGTATGAGCATCCAACCTCCTACTTAATGTGGACAACGAGAGTGTTTGAATACATAACAGCAAAGATAATCACGTCTATTGATTATCTCAGTAGAGTAAAGGAAGAAGGACTCTCATTATGCATAGCTTAGAGAATTCAAGTTGATTGTCTTTCTGTTTCATTTTATTAACCAGCATGAGATGTGGACACTCGATGAAAACGTGGCTGCCAGCGGGGACACAAGACTAGATCATTTCTGCTGTTTGTTTTTTTGCCGAGGTTTGTCAACCAGTCACTCTCCTGCACCGAATTCCATAGAAAGAGTCTGTGTTTTTTAGCTCATGGTAACATGGGAGCTGCTGGTCTACTGCTGCCTTATTTGTCAAGTTGGTCACTTGGATAAAACCAAACATAATATTTCAGAAGTCACAAAATAGCACATTTGAACTTACTGATGGAGGCAGCAGTGGATCAACAACTTCCGTGACTTAAAATCTTTGATTTTGTCTATGGACTTTGGTGTAGGGAGTGAGTGGTTTACAGAGCAGACAAAGGTTGTCTAACAAGCAAGATAACGCTGAAAACATATTCTGAAGTTAGTGGCTAAAACCTCAATTTGTCTGGCACAGGCTGGTTCAGGGACAGTGGGGTTCTGAAATGATTGTAATGTGAAAGAAAATTTAAGAAGAAAAAAATCGGGGTCTCAAAGAAAATAAGAAATGGGCTTTTTTCCTCCCAGCGCAACTCTTCCACCAGCTCTTTTCAAAATGCCAAATACAGTGTGTTGCAGGGTCTGGAGTAGAAAACAAAAACAGCTCATACGAAGGCTGTATCCAGCAGAAGTTTGGTTATTGATTGGATTTGTAAGGAGAGCCTGGAGCTTGGGCAGTAGTGGAATGTAACGTCATATGGGATTGGAACAAAGGAAAGAGGAGAGCATGTTTCAGAGCTAATAATGATACAAAGGCCCGGCTGTCTTTTTTCCCCTAATTCAGAGATGGATTTTCAGCTTTATTTTTGGAGCACAAGATAAATATTTAATCAGTCTGAAAATCCACAGTGCGAGGATACAGCCTCGTAACCGGCTTCAAGGTTCGGTGAGCAGCAATAATTCATCAATGCCCTGTTTGATGTTTGTAATTTTATCAGTAAAAGAAGGGACATTCTGTGTCACTGCCTCTAAGAATAAGTTTTTTTTTTGTTGCATTCTCCAGTTTTAAATGAACCTTTCAGGCATGTCCACTTTGACCCCTCTTGCCACTTGGTGTTAAAGAGATAGTTTAAGTTTTTAATTGTGGTTGCACTGATGAGTGGAGAACCACCATTGGAGACAAAGACCCTCACTCTCATTGAAACCATTAACCAGTGGTGACACAAAGAAAAACACCTTACCCTTTGCTGGACAGTGAAGTTTGCGTCACCTTGGAAACTGCTCACTCCCCCTGTCAAAGACGGACAAATTCTGTGATTTTACATCATGGCAAATAAGGCTGCAGTGTGTCCCTGCATGCTTTAAACCCAGACTGTCCTATTGCAGCCATGGTAGTTCACACTATAGTGCACAAAAACTACAGTATTTTGTTCCATTTCAAAGTTAAGGTTAACAATTCCACTGCAGTCTTGTACTGTGGTTGGGTGTGAAGTTGTCCAATTACACCAGACCCAAAATTCTTCCCTCAAGTAAACTTGTCCTATTGCAGAGAGCGAATGAGTTTCGACTGGACCTGAATGTGATATGGAACACTTTTTCTTTCCACCTTGTCCTCAGCATCTGTTCCAAGAATCACAATCACTGAAGGATATCCAATTTTCCCTGTCCAAAAATAGTTTGACCTCCATTTTACTGAGGAGACACAGTCAAAAATGAAAAGACGCGTGCACTTGAGATCAATCCTGCTTTTCTGCACATTAAGGTTGTCACTTTAGCCTGTGTGTGTAATTTACATGTACGTTGATGCCCAGTAATTAAATCAAGGCTGCTTGTGTGTTGAGTAAAACTGTAGACTGTCCCTTTAGTTGTCGCCTGTCGGTAACTAATCTTTAATTAGTCTCACAGGTTCTGGGCTTTGCCTCAAACACTGAGCCGACATGATGATGAATCATGTCGCAGCGAGGTGAGTAATGCTCTTGCGCTTGCACTCAGCTATGCAGATCCGCAGGGATATGACAGGTACACGTTGCAACAGTGTTAATGTGATTCGTCCTAATGGCCTTTCAGTGAGCCGTCACCTCTCTCTTCTCATCTGCCACATCCAGTCTGTTGTTTCTTTTTACTTTTTCTCTTTCTCGATCATCAAACACCCTCAAATTCTTCCACTGCACCCTCAGCGTCTCTGCTGTGCTTTCCATTCCGCTCCCACTCCAGTTTCTTATTTTGTCATTCTACAGGAACCATTTGATCTACCAACAGATTAAGTTTATCTGAATGACCTTGTAATGTCTTTCTGTGAAAGGGGATAGAGGGAGGAGGGGAGGGTTTGCCCTCTTCTGAATCTGCCCATAAAAAAAGCCTTAAGGCCTTTATCAGCTGGCCCAAGCCTGGAACAGTATAATTACCCGTCATTAAACACACAAACCTAGAAACAATAAGGCCTCATTCTCACAGAGGTTGCAACTCAGATAATGTTCTATCATTTATCCAAAATGTCCCTTTGATCCCGACTTTGCTCTGTATAATTAGTCTGATATCTGAAATTGGACTTCTTCATTTCTTTTGCTCATCAATTTAATGGACTTTCTCTCTGTGTCGTCATCGCAGGCTTTCCACTGAAAAACCACCATTTCTTTATCAAGGGGAATAATTAAATCACAGCTGAGTATGGAAACATCATGAGCCATGATCAAAGTACATATGAACGACCTCAAACCAAACTTCCTTGGAATCCTACGCTGCCTGAAAGGAATAATCCATCATTTTTGAGCAGCTGTTTCATGTTACACAATGCTTCCACATGAGTGTGTTACTATAATCTTTAAAGTCCCTACATTCCACAGATCTGTAATGTCAGGGTTAAATTAACTATTAAATATCAGCCTCAAATATCTAAGATCAGTGCAAAGTCCCTGGTGTAATGCAAGGTCCTGACACTCTGTAAGAAGTGTATTGTTATTGTTGCTATATGATGTGTTATTGGAGTGGAAAAGCCTTGCAGTGTGTGGTGTGAGAGCAGATTATTTAACAGTTCATAAAACCTGCCTCACTAGCCCTCCTGGAGCTGCTGACTCGCCTAAAACCGTTTCATTAGTCCATGTTTTGGGAGAAAACTTTAGTGTCTCATGATGGTAAAACTGTTTTTCTTCTGCTTCTGCACCAGAAGTAAAGAGTACATAATGCATAGTTCTGTAGGCAGATTCATGCAGGTCTATATACAGAATGTAGAATAATTGCACAGAACACACATTTGGTTCAAATTAAACAAATTATTTTGACGCTTCTTGGATAGGCAACATATGTACATAATTCCATATAACCTTTCACAGACGTTTTCTCTTACTGCCAGCAAGGACACAAGTCATAACAACAAGAAGTAGATTTTAGCTGCTTAACAAAAGCTTCACCCAATACAATTTACGCCTGGTTAAGTTTAAGTTATCTAAAGAACATGTTTTTTGTTGTTTTATTTGTTGTTAACTGCTACTACTGCCTGCACCAAACTTCATAGAGAAAATTACATTTTACATTACAGTACACAGGCATTGTTGATCCTCTTCTGCCTCCATCAGTAAGCTCAAATATATTATTTTGTCACTTCTGTGTATTAAGACCTTTATTAAGAGTCACTTCAGAGACACATAGTTAAGAAGTGTGGCAGCAGTAGACCAGCAGTCTAGTCCCTGCAAATGTTGATTTTCACTATGGATTTTGGTGTGGCAGAATGAGTGGTTTACATACTTCAGTTCCCAGTCAGAAAATAATTGTGAGATAAAGTGGCAAACATAGATATTGTCATCTCCTCTCCTTCCCGAGAGGATGATCCAACATTTCCAGTGCTAAATGAGATGACATGTAGATCACTGAAGCTCCTTTCCTCATCATTATGGGAATTCTGAGGTGCTTTCACTCAGTAAGGAAACTTCCTAAGCAAAATAGACTATTAGACCACATCTCCTGTCAACACAGAGTAGCGATGATGTCATTCTAAAACATCAGAATCATCTCTGTCAGGCAGCTCACGAACAATGCTGCCGTCTCTGGTGGAGCAGTTAAGCCCCATTTTTTTTACCACCACGCTCCCTAATAACCCTCCCCCAATCCACTTTAGGTGATACATAATCATAAGCAGCACTGGAGGAGTGGGAGATTTTTGTGCTGACGTGCCAGGAAAGCAGGGCGAAAGTAAAACGCAGAGAATTCCAATGGCAGAGGGTCCATGGGAAATAAACGCTGACTGAAGTGATAGCAGAGAAAGAATTGGGCTTGAGGGACAATGCTGTAGGCGAGAAAACAACAAAGTAGGGCTATGATTAAAAGTGCAGTTTGTAATTTTTGGTGGTTGTATGACAGGGCTGTTAGAGGAATATCATTGCAACTTCTCTTTTTTGTTTTAAAAAGTATTTGGTAGGTTTTGGTGAGTGTGCAACTAAATCATACAAGACTTGTATCTTGTTGAAATCCCAATTGAATCCTTAAAGCCATTAATATATACAGTTGTTTCAGGGAATGATGCTTGATTCTTAGCCTAGTGTAACAGACTCTTCTGTCATTCCAATAGCACAAGAAGTTGTATCTCTCTGAACTGAGGTAAGGTTGTTGTGGTTGACGCACTTCCGCTGTTCTTGTTCTACGCTGATAAAAAAGTCTCCAGTGTGAAGGGGTGGCTACTTGAACCGGCTAACTCGTGGCTCACATATTTTTTTAATTAACCATGTGAACAATTCATACGTCCCCGGGACGCTGGGTTAAACTGATAACATTAATATTACAATCATATATAAAATATATGAAAATGGTTGAGTGTTGTTTTTGCCTCTTATGTTTGTTTCAGTCATGTGTTTGATACACCTAATTTTGTATTTACTTTGCTGCCAATTGCATCGTGATAAGATTGCTGTACTTCCTTGTTAATAAAGTTGTAGAAGAAAAAAACAACAACCCTCGATTAATCCGTAAATTTACATTCCAACAAGGATTCCTATTTTGTCGTACCTTATGCCCCAGCAGGCTGTTTTAACGCAGGCGCGATGCATGTCATGATGGCGTTTCCTTACACGTCATGTCATGTCATTAAACGACTGCCGTTACTCGACGCACTCGTATTCCAATTTCACAAATTGGAAGTTTCATCTTTCCGATAGCACGTGAAGGCAGCATTACGTGCTTCCTATGCAGTCGGAAGTAGCGGCGAAGCCACATCCCGGCTCCTGTTGACTTGTGTTTATCAGGCGCAGGTGAGTTTCAATCGCCTTTACTGACCGAAGAGAGTGTGACAGGTGTGTCTGTCATTCATTTAAATCTAAAAGTCGTCAGTTAAACAGTGCAGCTCACATACCGCCACATCATATGGCAAAGTCCAAAGTGCATCTGAGTTCTTTACATTAGTCTGTCCATGAAGGGAGCTTATATCCACATAGTACAATACATACTCATTTTAATAGTGCTATGCCGAGTATAAATGTGTGTGTGTATATACTGAATGTCTAGAGTTTGTTTTGTTTTGTCCACAGCTGTCTCTAAGCACCTTTTCAGTCCCAAATCACCTGCTTGGGTTCATCAGTGCCACAGTCACACAGAATAATTCAACAGGCCTGCTTTATCCCACCATCATATAATTAACTGACCAGTCCGGCTCCTACAACTACACACATGCCCCCCCACCTGATGTGTGTGTGTGTGTGTGTGTGTGTGTACAAATATATATATTTGTACTTTAAATATAAATCAATAATAAAGTAAATATTAAATGTAATAAATGTGTTAAAAAAACAACAGTTAGTTTAGTTAAATTACCTTTAAGATGTACAAATAAAGCTTTAGTGACTTTAGTGCAGCATTTGTTAGATTTCTGAGGGAAAAAATCTTTATCTGGGACTCAAGTTGTTGTGTTTGTGTGCTGCAGTGTTTCTGCCCAGACAACATGACATCTCTGTGGCTGCCATCCTCACTGCTGCTGGTGCTGCTTTTGGAGGTCGGCAGTGTTTCTCTTCAGGAAAGCAGCAGGCCCAACTTTGTCCTGATGATGGTGGACGACTTGGGAATTGGTGACCTTGGCTGCTATGGCAATAAAACTGTGAGGTAAAAACAGTTGGTCTCTGGCTAGTTTGGATGTACAAGTGTGTGTGGATTCACATGGAGCAGTCATACAGGCGACTGTGTCAAGATGTATTTTTCTATTTCAGATTTCGCTGTGTTATTATTCCTCTCTTTCCTCCTGAAAAACAACTTTAAGTGATCATTCAAACCTTTGGATGTGACTCAACCTCAGCACTAACTGCACTAAAGTCCAGAGAAAAAATCAGTTTTACGTCACAACACACAGGAGCTGCTGCCTCCATCAGTAAATTTAAATGTGTTTTTTTTGTGTGAATTTGGTGATTTGAAATAGAGCTGAAACAATTCATCGATTATTAATCGATTACTAAATTAATCAACAACTATTTTGATAAACGATAAAAGGTTTGACGTTTTTTTTCATGATTAAAACAAGATTTCTGATTGTTGATGCTTCTTTAATGTGAATATAGTCTTCATTTCTTTGCTCTGCATAACAAAGAACTCATTAAAAGTGAATCATTTTGGTTTGTGGACAAAACAAGACACTTGAGAACATCATCATTTTCAGGTTTGACGAAACACCGATCAATATTTTTTAAGGTTTTCTGATATTTTATGGACCAAACGATTCATCGAGAAATAAATCGACAGATTAATCGATTATGAAAAAAATCGTTAGTTGCAGCTCTAGTTTGAAATTACAGTATTAATTTGGTTTTACCCAAGTGATGTAAATTTGCCAAATCAAGCAGCAGTCAAACAGCAACTCTTATTCTCCTGCAAGCTAAAAACACAAGTCTTTGGACTTTGGTCAGTGAGCTGATTACAAACTTCATTTCTCAAAACATTTCGTTATACTACAAGACCACACTGAAAAGGACTTCAAATTGCCCTCCATTTGTCTCTGTGAATGTTAAACTTGCCGCGTGACTGCTGACGGATTGTGTTCTGCAGGACTCCCAGTATCGACCAGCTGGCACGGGAAGGTGTGAAGCTCACTCACCACATCGCCGCAGCGAGCCTGTGCACTCCTAGCAGGGCGGCGTTCCTCACAGGACGATACCCGATACGATCAGGCCAGTTCAAAGACACACGCACACACACACACAAAAAAATCTTTACTGACTGACAAAGTGCTTAATGTTGCTCTGCAGGCAACGTCCACAGGAACTACAACTGTTTAACACTGTCACATTATATAAATCTTTACTCTTCCTGAAGAAAACCGATTTGTTTTAATGACTGAATTATTTAACACATTGTTGTCCGTTTTTTATGACTCAGTGCCAGCCATGGGCATCATGTTTTCAGTTTGTCAGTCAGTGACTATTGTTTTCAGCTGCCACATTTTTTAAACATCCTATCATTTCTACACTGAGATTTGTAGAATATGAATATTTCATGATTCATGGCATGTCGCAGGAAGATTTCTGCACCTAGATCTGAGCTGCTGTCCAGGACTTTTTTTTTTATTAGTGCCAATATCCCCGACTGTCCCGAGGTTAATCCTTGTGGTTTAAGCATGTGTTCACTTGGATTCAAAGGATGATTTGATTGATCAGGTGATTTTGTGACTACACAAACAAGACATTTTGCTGCTGAGATGATTGTTTGGAGAGGGAAACCAAAGCAAGGAGGTAATAGTAGTTTTCTTTTTCTCTTCAACAGGTATCGCCAGTGATCAACCACCTGGTGTCTTCTTATTTAATGCAGGAAGTGGAGGTCTGCCCAGCCGAGAGCTTACTTTCGCTAAGCTCGCCAAACAGCAAGGCTACAACACGGCTCTTATAGGTCTGACGTGGTGTCATCACGTGTGTCTTTTCAGGGTTTGAGGTTTAAGTTAGAAGCTAATGTCATAATCTTCTTTAGGTTGTGACTATAACAGGCAGTAATTCCGTCTCTATGAAAGTGTTTCTTTTTCTTACATCCCAGCCACATACAGTTTTCCTCAAGCAAAAAGCTTAGTGTTATGTTTCGGTGAAAATATAATTATAATGACTGCGTATTCCAGTTTAAAAATTAATTTTAGAAACAAAAAAATACTGTGTAAATTTTAAATTTGATCTCATGTCTCCTTAATCCAAAACTGAAACGAGTATGATTTAGATTTTTTCCTCTCAAATCCACAAATATTTTTCCTATATCCCAGGAAAATGGCATCTTGGACTGAACTGTGAACGCAGTGATGATCACTGCCACCACCCCAGTGCCCACGGCTTCAACTATTTCTTCGGTATCCCCCTGACTAACATGCGGGACTGCCAGCCTGGACATGGCACCGTTTTTGTCATTTATAAGTTCCTACCTTACAGGACAATAGCCATCGTCTTGGCCACTGCGGTCTTGCTTCACTTCTGCGGCGTCATCACCGTCCGCCGACGGCTAGTCCTGAGTCTGGTGTCGCTGCTGCTCCTGATCACAGGTCTGCTTGTGGGCTTCATCATGCTCGTCCCATATTTGAACTGTGTTCTCATGAGGGACCACAGAGTCGTGGAGCAGCCGTTCATATCTGAAAACCTGACACAGAGGATGACTCGTGAGGCAGTGGACTTCATAGAGAGGTAGACGTCAACTGTCCATTTTTAAATGTTTTATTTCAAATATGAATATGACATTTAAAGTGAATTATTTGCACTAGGCTGTGTCATTTAAGCAGTATTTTTCTTCCTGTAGGAACTCGGCAAAGCCTTTCCTGCTCTTCTTCTCTTTCATTCAAGTGCACACAGCCATGTTTGCCTCTGCGGCGTTCAGGGGGACGAGCAAACACGGCATCTACGGTGACGCCGTCCATGAGGTGGACTGGAGTGTTGGTAGGACTCTGTGAGAGTTTGTTGTAGGAAAGTGGTCGAATTATGAACTTCAGTTGGGCAAAATATTCATACCCGTTCTATTCAAACCTGAACTGCTTCTTTAAAATGGTTTCACACTGTTCCTGCGGTGAATTGAAAGAATTGATTTGCACAAATTACCAAAGAAAACAAACACATTTCTATTTGTATCTATCCATACTTGTAGCTCAATGTTTCTCCAACTCGGTGCGAGAGCAGATGGTGTTGAATTTGCACTGATTGCAAATGACTCAGCCGCAACTTGTCTTTCCAATTACAGTGTCCCTCTGGATAATCCTTTTCTCACTGACAGTTTATAAAGGGATTGTGGTGCATTGTGGGAGGAAGGTGTTCCAACAAGAAATGCACACCGAGCTCTCAGTGTCTGCACGAAGCGGAGTGTTGTTATTGACTTGTTTGGACAGGTAGTTTTTTTGTATTCTTGGTGGTATTGTGTACATATTTCTGTTTGATAATGATAAGCAAACACTGAACGTCAGTGATAAAACATACCAGCAGAAGTGGAAAACACAGTTGTGAGGTTTCCATCGATTTATCGAAATCAAATATAGGCTCACTTTTAGCACATCAGACAGTCCTTTAATAAAAAGAGGTTTGGTTTAAATGGGCCATTTTCTCTCGGGCTCTAATTGCTGTTCAGTCTCGAGGACGTGATCCCACACCACAGTGGACTCGATACAGGGAGCTGTTAATGAATGTGTGATTATCCTAATTATTTTAGCTTGAGGAGCATTGTGCGAGGAAAAAAGCTGAGGAGGAGAGGCAATAATGCTTTGTAATTTTGCCTTCTAATTGGTATTATTTGGCTCTTGTTTTATGCCAAGGAGGCTTTTGATCTGTGTGATTAAAATTTTACCGACCATTTGGCAAGGAGTTCGACAAGTTTGACAAGTTTCCTGCTCGTGCGACAATAGTCATAGTCAGTCAATAGTCAGATACTGTCGTACCTTCTCCACATTTTCTTTGGGTATATATTACTATAAATACTGCAAAACAAAATGGTTTCATTGTCGTAATTGAGAATTTGCTGTGTAAGGTGTATATTAGAGGCCTTATGCAGTAGAAATAGACATTATTTAATACCTAAATAAAAGGTTTGTCAAACAAGTCTGTCTGTATGGGTGAGTCACTGTAGTACTATATACCAGGGGGAAATGTGGAGAATGACCCAACTCTAGTTCCCAAACATGTGAAGGAGATACAGTACATGAGTGTGCTGCTGTGTCTGTTCTCAGGTCACATCTTGAAGACTCTGGACAGACTCAATCTAAGGGAAAACACTCTGGTCTACCTGACCTCAGACCAGGGTGCTCACCTGGAAGAATCCCCCAGTGGATCCAATGGAATATATAAAGGTACAACAGCACGAGGAACTTGGAGTTAAAGCTGTATCGCTGTATGGGAGGATGTTTCCTCTCAGGTCGCAATCTGACAAATCCTGACATAGAATTCTAGATGGCTGACACATGGAGTGGATTTTTGTTAATGAGTTGTTCATGCTCCATAAGACCAAGAACATCAAAGGCTTTCCTACGAGCCCAGTTGCGACTCCCCACGTAATAATTCTAGAAGCGAACAATGTTCATAGTTAAGTGCCACCAGCGACTTGACTTCAGGCTCAATCTCTTGCTCACTCTCTCAGGTTCAGATGTACAAATATTTGAATCTTTGTAGGATTTGTGTTCAAACTTGCGTTGCATACTCTCCTGTGACGCTCTTTAACAAATCAGAGCAGCCTCGTCGTGACCCGGATAATATCTTCCCCAGTAGAGACTTGGAGGCGCAGCATTTCGTGAGCATAAATGCGCATTAACCACGTTTAAAAATATAAATAAAAATAAAAGTCCTAATACACGAGGAGGGCTGTGGAGAAAGCAGGAGATAGAAGTCTAAAAGCAGGATTATTGTATTCAGACTGAATAAATGTCGCAGGGTCATGGACAAACACAGTGATTGAAATTCGGTTCGTGCAACATGTGTCCATAAAAGAAATCCTTTCATGCAGGTCTGAATGACTGCAAGGCTTCATTAAAAAGGTACTCATAACACCCATTTCATAAGCCTGTGTGCTTCATATTATTACTAATTATTGTCAGACTTTTACCTCAAGCTGAATAATTTTTTTTTATATAACTTACAGTATAAGGTCATGTGAATTAATTACAATTTACTTACGTAGCAATGAAATCCTTGCCATTATTCCATTTCTTTTATCTAAACTGACACTTTACCATAAGCCCTCATTACATTAGCCTTATGCAGCAGCACAACATTGATCTGACTGACTGTATATTGTATATAAATACTGCTTTTGGATCATTATCATGATCGTAGCTAATAATACAATCTACATAGGCCTGTTTTTTTGTTTTTTTTAATCATAATCTCTGCATTATTTCCTGAGAAATTCACACAAATTACAAAAAAGTAATATTAACAGGATCATCCTTGGGTCTAATCACACTTTCCATCCAAGTTTGAAGGCAATCGCTTCAGTGATCTCATTGAATGATCGATACCCCAAAGGTAAATAGGTATCCAGTATCTTATCAAGGAATATACTTGTTGAATATCAAGGAATAGACAAGTTTAGACATCTGCTAAATCAGGCCTACCATCCTTCCACTGCTTCCCTCCTCACACTACACTGATGCTCCATTTTATATGCAGTATCAGCATCCGCGTTATAAAGCCAGTACATGTCAGACTCGGCTGTTTGTATGCATCACTTCAGTGACAGACTGCTGACTTGTCACAATAAAAAAAGGTTGCACGGTTGCTCTCGCGGAGTCTTGACGCAGAAAAATCAAAGCATAAAACAAAGAAACGGCAAAAAAAACAAACAAACTGAAGAACCTGCTGCAGTTTGCACCTTATTTAATAATAGTATACTATGTTATGTTATTGAATTGTACTGAGGCCAAATCCATGTCTCACTGCTTATTGTCTGTAATTGCATTTTTCCTTTTAAGGAAACTTCCCAGGAAATGATGCACTTGCCACTGAAAATCTAGATCATACAAAAAAATCATAATACGAATATTTGTTGTGTTCCCATCAGACACATGGTGTGTCCTCAGAGAGTACGTCTGGCTGCCACACAGAGACTCACAGTGTGGACTCAGATTTGAAGTAATTTTCGTCTTTGCACCCAAAAGACCTGATTCAAAGAGCAGCGAAAGTTTTGTAATGCAGACGATGTCTGAGTCACTTTTTTTTTATCTGAGATAATGGCCAGGCTTAAGGATCAACTCGTTCCTTTAGTGAGCAGCACAGGGCTGAGCTGACACGCTGAGCTATGCTCGCTTCACAAGAAGTGCTTTGATGAGTTGTGTGTTCTTTTCTGTCTTTTTTTTTTTTTTTTTTTTTTTTTTAAACAGCAGGGAAAGGCACAAATTGGGAGGGAGGTATCCGGGTCCCAGGAATTCTGAGCTGGCCAGGGAAAATCTCCAGCAGTGTACAAATCGACGAGCCCACCAGCAACATGGACCTGTTTCCCACAGTGGTTCACTTAAGTGGAGCTTCAGTCCCAGAGGACAGGTGAGACTGCACTTCCTTCCACATGCCAAGTGCAGACTGAAATCTGGGTCGCACTGAAAAGAGAGTGGTTCGCGGAAATGGAGGATCTGAGCCGAGGGAACGTGTTTCCTTTAAAAAAAAAAACAGGCGTTATTAAAGGGATAGTGAAAAGAACCAGCCTGAGACAGTCAGTGAAAACATGGCTGCCTGAAAGCTTCACCAAATACACCCTGAAGTTTGTCACTCCGTGTACTGTTCACTCTAATTCTAATTCATAGTTGACTGTTTTTCTTTTTGCTGCGCAGGGAGATTGATGGCCATGACCTCATGGATTTGCTTCAGGGGAGAGTTGAAAGGTCCCGCCACGAGTTTCTGTTCCACTACTGTGACATCTACCTGAACGCGGTCAGGTGGCACCCTCGGAACAGTAAGTCCAGGCAAACACACAAAAGATTTCTCCACATCTGTCACTGCCAAAGATGAAGGGAAGGCATTTTGTATCCGCAGCTTGACTTTTGTCACTGTGCAGGCTGAGGTTCTTTGAAGCAGCGTTTTAAGGGGGGGGTTAGGGGGCTTTGACTGAGTGTGGGATACATCAGCTGAATATTTTCAAAGGTAGCTTTTACAGACTTGTTGACTTACAGTTTCACGTGAATTAAATACAACTTTAAAACCAACCAAATTTAGAGAATATAAGAAGTGGTATTATTTGAGGTTTGAAGATACAGAGAAATAAACTGACTGCCACACACTGACTGGCGTTCTGACTGAATTTCCACAGGTAGCTCAGTGTGGAAAGCCCTTTTTTTCACGCCAAACTTCTACCCCGAGAGCGCCACCGTGTGTTCCCACACCAGCGTTTGCCTGTGCGCGGCAGAGTTTGTGACGCGCCACGATCCCCCACTCCTCTTTGACCTCTCCAGGGACCCGTCGGAGACCGCGCCGCTGACGCCCGACACCGAGCCGGCGTTTCACTCCGTTTTGGCCGCGATGGCCGAGGCTGTGGAGCAGCACCAGAGGTCGGTGAAGCCCGCGGAGGGGCAGCTGTCCAGAGGGAATGTGATGTGGAGGCCATGGCTGCAGCCCTGCTGCTCAAGTTTTACACATCTGTGCCAGTGTCAGGACCAGTAGATCATATCACACGTGAAACCTCAGCATCTGAATATTAAATACTGTTCAATATGTCAAAATCTTGAGTAATATCCTCCACCGTCTAAGCAGCATAATTAAAAGGACAGATTTAGATTACATTCTCTGGGTGTGCAGGTTGTGGCCCAAGGAAGAAATGTTAAGATTTTGGAGGTAATCAGGATATGACAACTACGGTCCACACAGTACTGAAGGAAGCGACTACAGTTTTGCTTTCTAGAGTGACCAAGACAGAGCCCTCTTTTTTTGGGGGGGGGAGGTTGAGTGTCTCCCTCCTAAACTCTGCACTCAAGCCCCTGCACTTGCTGCTCGCCTCTCATTTCAAAAGAGGCATCATCACTCTCATGCTCTCCACGATATAATGAGGTCAAGGAGGTCACATCAACTTGCGCACTGCCTCGTTTTCATATGCGGCCTCCAGCCCGGGCAAGGATTCCGGCTTTTATGGACTTTGATAAGCAGACATCCTTGTCTGACATCAGCTGCTGTGTTTTCCTTTGACACCATGTCTTTTTTCTTTTTCTCTCTCTCTCCCGACATCGCGCTGATATATTTTATTCAGTGTTATCTCCTGACTCGACACTCAATAAAAAAAAAAATCTATATTAAACTGAAACTGGATGTGTTGCTCCAACATTCTATATTTAAATGGAAAAAGTACTACAATTATAATTTAAAAAGTCTCCTGATATATGCACACACTGTGCAGCACATTAGCTTTTGGAGAGCAATGAAACTGATAAGGTGGTTATTTTTAGACACCGCTGGATATTAGTAATTATATTATTGCACGGCCCTACTCGGCATTGTCTGGGACACTACACAAATCAAAGCTGCCTTTTTAAGAGGCAGCTTGAAGGTTATTCCTTCGAGAAGGTGCCGTTTGTCATAGAAATGCCAAGACGTGCGGCTTATGAGTTAAACTCGTTTTCAGAAAGAATCTCGACAAATTCATTTAGTTTACTGTAGTTTACACAAACACGTAGGATCACAGTCGGCAGCCATAAGCCGCCGTGAATCCCGCGTGCTTGAGAAAACACTCCGCAGTTTCAACAGAGTGTGTTGTGCAGAAGAGTTTGCTGTGTGACTGCTGTCAGTCACTGTCACTTGTATGTGTTTGCGCATGGCTATATTTCCACTTTGTGGCCTTAAACTGTCACTAGTGTGTCGTGCGTCGGAGCGCGGCAGACAGTCCGTATACTTAAAGAGTTTGGGTTTTTGAAGTGAAAGTCAGTGCCGACAGTGCTGTGATATATTCGGTATAACAGGTTTGCCGTTTTATCTCACGGTTTGACAGCCTTCACCAACTGGAAACGCGAGTTTTTGGACCAAAACCAAAAGTTCATAGAGGAAATCTAAGTTTAAATGTGTTATTTTGTTCAAAAATACCTAAGTGGCAGAAACTTAGGTACAAAGCAGCAGCAGACCAGCAGCTCTTATGTCGCCATGAGCTAAAAACGATGATTTTCTCTGTGTGTTGTTGGAAAAAGCAGTTAAAACCTTTTCTCATCAAACTTATTCTTCGGATGTAATAGACTTAAACAGATGAAGTAGAAGTACCAGACAAAAAAGCCGCCGTTCACACCGTCATAGAGCAGCAGTTGTCACAATAGCAACTGATACTAAGAGCCAGATTCTGTATTTCCCTGAAGAGTATTTTGAGTATGCAATATTTTAGTTACAGCATGTTCTGCCCTAAACTGGCAAAAAAAATAAAATTTAAATGCAGCTTTAAAATATGTAGATGATGCAGATTCTCTCCCATGTGAAGGGTTCTGTTGATGGATTTAGTTTGAATGTTTTTCTCTTACTTTACTCTAACACCAAACTACATGACTCAACACTAACTGATCCAATGTGAAACACTAGTTACATAGAGGAAGTATCATCAGACACAGGTAGTAATTTAATAACCACAAAAGACAGATTCTGGTTTGAAAATACTGTTGTTTTTTTGTCATATTTGGCAAATAACTCGTGAGAGGTAATTAAAAATAAATCAACTGAAAGTTGTTGTCATTCCGTTTTGTAATTACGCGTCAAATATCTTCATGGTTCATTTTAAAAAGCTGCTTTGCAAATGGTGTTCCTGTGGTTGGGTTATTAGTACATTTTTGCCTGTTTGTAGAAGTGTTTACATGACATGACATGATTCTGCAGTCTTGCGTGTAAATCAGACTTGTGTCTAGACACAGTGATTACATTATACAGTCAAGAAAAAATTATCAAGTATCTGTAATAAAACAAACTTTTGTTGGGAAACAGGTTACGTTTTTCAGTCCAGGAGTTTGTTGTTATTGTTGTTTATCGGCTTGTTTGTCAAGTAACTCTCCTTCTGTGTCTCGCATCCACATTGCGGCTCAGCAGGAAAGTCTGCTGTAATGGTTACAGGACGCGATCGCTTTTACCAAATCGAACTTTGACGTGAGCAGAAGCACAACTTGTAAATGCGTGTGACTTGCATACAGATCAGGCCTGAGAGGAATGCTGTTGTATTTTTATTTTGTTCTTATCTGGTTTTTCCCCTCATCCTCCGTGGAGTTTGTTTGAAAATGGTGACCATTAACGGACGGGACGATGAATAATTTACTCATCAAATAAAAGAAATCACAAAAAGTTAATTGCAGTGACTTTCCATAATCAGAATAATCATGAAATTGGGAAAACTATAATAAGTACTATTTAACACGAGACTTAAAAATCCTGTCGTCATATATATACACATATACATATATACACATATATATACACACACATATACTGTATAATGTATGTATATGCATACGTGCATATATACTGTACGTACCTACTGTACACATATACACACGTACATATATGCATGTACATATATAACAGGATTTTAAATTCTCTTGTGTTAAACAGTACTGTTAATGTATATATGTGTATATACAGTACATGAATATATTTGTAATGTTTGGGATTTATCATCAGCAAGTGCCACAATGCAATAACAGTGTTAATAAGTGTGGATTTCTTAGGTGAGCACATGTATACACCTTTAAAATAAGTGTATGTCCAGTATTGGAAATATGTTGTTTTTCCAACTTGTTCTTTTTCAATGAAATCATTTTGGGAAAAAAGTGTTATGTAATTTTTTTGATGCGCTTATAGCCATTTTAGGAGTGTAATTACTGCAATAATATTGTGAATTCTGATTATTTTGAATCAGAATATTTGTGACATTAAATTTGCTCGCAGAACTTCAGACCAGCAGTCTGCAGTGACTTGGCACAGTGTGAATTTGAACACACTTATCACAGCGCTAACACGCTGCAGGTGAACACAGTTTTCCAGTGCTGTACGGTGAAGTCAGCAGTTGACTAATTACACTAACAAATGGGCTCTTTTTTCCCCCACACTGGCCTGTTTCCAGATAGCAGGCCCCAATTCTGTGCTTCATTACTGAGAGTGAGTTTTTGCGACAAGATGAGCTGCAACATGATGAATCAAAAAGCTGGGCTCCATTTGGGAACTTTAATTTAAAGGAAGCCTTAATTAAGACTCATTAGGAGAACCAGCAGGTGGGCTGACAGAAAACCAGTGAGGGCGCGCACGCGCACGCACACACGCACACACACACACCTTGGTTGATGTACTGAAGCTGCTTTAGATGTTGGTATTCTTTTCATATTGTAATTGCTACCAGTAAAAGGATAGGTGGGGCGGCTGCCAGTGTGGACACAAGGCAAAACTGATTTTAGCCACTTAACAAAAGGCTCACCTGAACAGATCTATGTCTGCTTAAGTCTATAATATCTCGAGAATATGTTCCATCAGGAAACATAAGTGTGTGTCACTTTATAAATAGCTCTCTCTTCCACGGTACCATCAATAAAATCTGAATTTTTAGCTCATGGGGACAAGGGAGGAGTTGGTCCATTGCTGCATCATTTAGTACATTTGTGTCACAACCAGTTATTTAAAACACAGAAGTCACAAAGTAACACATTTGAACTGATAGTTTCATGATGTAAAATTCATCACTTTCTCTTCTCACTGCAGGGTGTGAGCAGTTGACAGAACAAAACTAACTTAATATTCCCATTGGAAAACATTCAGATTTATTGTCATTCAAACATGTTAACACAAAGAAACAAGATTCATTACCCAGGTCCAGCAGCGTACGTTGATAAATTAAGGGTTAACATTGCTAGAATCTAACCTATGAATGAATAAATAATCTACAACTTCATAATAGGACAACTTTTTAATTATAGTGCATCAATAGCTTGGAGTCGAGGCAGGTAAAGTGCTACAGACTTTGAGTCCAGACGCCTGCATGTTTGTCTGGTTCCTGTGTTGACAGTGATGTCAGCACAGGGTTGTATGTCTGAACCACACTGCTATCGCTCTAGAGTAAACCGACATCTATGTTTAGTTGCTGCTGCACAGACGCAGTGTTGTAATATGGATGCTGCCACCTTCTCAGCTTTAGCTCAAGGCATGGGGGCCACCAACTGTTTAAAAAAAAAAAAAAAAAGAAAACTACTAATCCAATTCCAAGACCTAAAGCTATCCTGTTTAAGTAAATTAAATATTTTGTTTTATATTTAATGTTCCAACTGAGGAGTCCTGCAGGAGAAGCAGCTCTAACCACAGCAACTGCAAACTGATGGAGAACCTGCTCACATCTCCTGACGCTGGAGGGAATCAAAAAAATACCCAGCAGTGGAGGAACCCCGCGGAACTGTCAAGCACTTCAAAGACGACGCTCCTTCGCCGTGTCCCGAGGGAGCTCCCCCTGCATCCATGACTGCGACATGGACTTCCTGTGAAATGCTGCGATATCCAATATTCTTTCTCCCGCTGCTTCGGGCTGGGGGAAATTAAATGCCTCCTTGGAAAATTGATGAAGAGTACATGTTCACATGAAGGCTTTTCATCATGTTCCGCTGCTGCCAAGGAACGGAGGAAAAAGATCCACAGTGAGTGTGTTTGATAACGCGTATCTCATGCTCTCAATGATGCTTTGCTTCATAAAAAAAAGATATACCGAGCCCATCGCACATGTTGATGTTCTCAGACGGGTTGTGTTTGACATCAATCTACAAAAGCGCTCCATGGAAACAGGAACATGTGATTCTCAAAGTAAATAAAAAGGGTAAAATCTTGAGGATGAGGCCTTCAGCTCATCAAGGCCTCGCTCTTCAGGAACCTCACAGCATCATGAAAACCTTGTTCACACAGAAAGCGCATACCGCTGGTAGTCGGAGGGAACAGAGCCTGGTTCAGGCGTTTGATGTTCTCCACAGAGAACTGAGGAAACCAAAGAAAAACACAGCGGTGATAAAACACTGATCGGAAATCGTTTCTACTCAGTGGAACTGACACATGAGCCGTGAACCTACAGTATGTGTACATTTACGTTTCTGGCTTAAAAGGTACAGTATGTAACATGCAAAATGGTTTATTGGCTAAAATGATATACGTTTTGTTTTTAGTGATAGGGCTGAAAAATTGCAATGTAATCATTCTAAGTCGGTTGTTGTATCCAAGTTAAAACACTGTTCAAAAGATGTCATGTTTATGATGACGTCTGATGTTGCAATACTCCATCTTGTTTAGACCCACAACACAATAAATATTGAACTGAAGCTTGACTATTAAAGTTGCATCACAAACCCTAAGACACAGCACGCACTTTGTGGGATAAAGAGATAGCTGAACACATGGTTATGGCCTCTTCATGCAATTCAACAACATAAATGATTCCCAGAGTGTCGTTCGAATTTTCATTAATAATTGAATCAATGAAGACAATGCACAAGACGGGGAAAACGTACTGGAGCATGAAGGAGTTGTCTGGTGGCTGTAAGTTTAGCTCATTATTAAAGCTGAAACAATTAATTGATGAATCGATTATTAATCAATTACTAAATTAATCGACAACTATTTTGATAATCGATTAATCGGTTTGAAGCTTTTTTCATGATTAAAACAAGATTTCCGATTGTTTAAGCTTCTTAAATGTGAATATTATCTTCATTTCTTTGCTCTGCACAACAAAGAAATCATTAAAAGTTAATCATTTTGATTTGTGGACAAAACAAGACATTCGAGAACATCATCATTTCCAGGTTTGATGAACACCGATCAACATTTTTTAAAGTTTTCTGATATTTTATGGACCAAATGATTAATCGAGAAAATAATCGACAGATTAATCGATTATGAAAATAATCGTTAGTTGCAGCTCTACTCATTATCTAGAGTTGTGCTTTGTAAAAGTAGCTCACTTTCCCACGCCAAAGTCCCGAGAGAAAATCAGTGATTTGACACGAGTGAGTCCAAAATGTGTAATCTTGTGACTTGAGTATTTCAAATCCTTCCTTTAGATTTCGCCAAGGGACACAAACCTACCAAATAGGGCAGCAGTAGACCAGAAGCTCCTGTGTCCCTGTGAGCTAAAACGCAGATTTTCTTTATGGACTTTGGAGAGTGAACTTGTTAAAATGGTGCCAGATTTTAACTGGCATATCAAATCTCAGATCAATTTGATTTAATTAAATTCTCACCATAATGTTCATGTTGGCCAGTCTTAGTCGAGTGTTGAAGCGCCCCATGTGGCGAGGACACACGTCCTGCAGTCCAGCAAAGGGAGACACAGTGATAGTTCGTCCCACAGGCAGAATTGGCAGGGCGTCCGTGAAGCCTCCGTCAATCCATTTCTAGTAACACAAAACACACAGGCTGTGAAATCAGTCAACAACCTGGAATTTGAACAAAGTGAATTATTTACGTTATTTTAATTGTGTATTCAAACATTTTCTAGCATGGAAAAAGGGCTATACGCAAAAACTATAATAGTTGAATTAAATATGCTTGATACATGCTTTTTTTTATTCCCAGTATTAATTTGTCAACTTGTGTTTTTCAAAATCTTCAAAAGCAATGTCAAGGCACATGTATGGGACTTTTGCTCTGGATTTTATACACATTAAATTGCACAATAAACAATAAAAAATGTTTACAGATATGTACGATAAACACTGAGGTGCGTCCTTGTCAGTTGTGTTTGCTGCGTTACTGCAAGTGTCTAAGTCTTAGTCTGTAAATCTAATGACAAAGGCGCTAAGTTGGCAACACAGCCTGCAAATGCACCCTGATGATAAAATCGAAACTGTTAGCACCAATTTATTTTGAAAGAGCTGAGGGAGCCCCACTTTTGTGGCACAGCCAAAAAACTTACAATAAATAATAGATAAAGATCAATCTAGAGCAGAGTGGAGAGTGTGCGCGCCACTGCCAGACATCTGTGTGTTTGTGTGTGTGCAGCAGTGACTAATATAGAAAGGCGGAGAGAAAAAAAAGGTGTATGCAATATTACAGTACAATTCCCTTTTGTTATTAAACAAAAGCTGCTTGTGTCATGTTACAAGTAGTAAGATGAAGCACTCTGACAAAGATGAAGTGTTTTTTTGGAGAACTTATATTAAAAGAAATATTCCTTTGGACAGAACACAGTGTGGGAGTACATGAATCTAATGTCCCATTACCTGTCCTCTGAACTCCACTGGTTTGAGTCCAGCATAGATGGGCACAAAGCTGCTGGCCAGCAGAGCCTGAGAAAAAGTTACAAGGCGAAGACTTTAAATCTGAAAACATTTACAAGAAGTAACATTATTCGGGACATTTAATGTTTCGGCCTTGTCCACATCTGACAGGAGTAATGGAATAATGTCAAAATCTTTGACTTTTATGGTACATTTAGACAAAGGTACCATAAAAGTCGAAGATTTTGTCACCGTTTGTGCCAATGCCAATATACGATATAGACATTTATTACACAGGTACTGACTTTGTTTGTCATTTTCTGGTCAAAGCAGTAAAACAAGGATATAAAAACTAACATACAAATGTATGGCAATGATTTCAACTAAAAGGAAGATGGGGGGGGGGGTACCTTTATGAGCTCCTCCCTGGACGTAAACCTGGACACGATGTGGTTCTTGCCACTTGCAGAGTGAGTTAGTGAGATGTGAAGACGGTCTGAGGCCAGGTTGTGAGCCTCATTGGGCAGAATCTCCTCTATCCCCTCCCTGGAGAGGAACCACACAAACATCATAAATAAATTCAGCTTCATGTAATTGAAACCACAGATTGACAAAATGATGCAAATGATGGCTGAAACAAAGAGTGGTTGTATGAGGTACTGACACACAGTTGTGTTTTCATGATACCTGCGGAGTAACTCACCGTAGTGTGAGCATGAAGTTGTATCCTGGTGTGATGGCCCCAAACCTCTGTCCTCTCACACTTTCAGCAAACCCGTAGGTGAATTCTTTACACTGCTGCAAGACAAAGAAAAAACATGTTCAAGGACTTGAAGTCACATTCACACTTTACATACTTATTTCTCTAACTGTTAAGCTACAACCCATTTAAAAGCTTCACAAATAAAATACAAGCATGTTTAAGTATCCACCATCTTAACAATTAGTTTGCCACTTTATCTCACCATTAGACAACGTTTAACTGATGTTTGTGTCGTTTTATAAACCACATAATCTCCCACACCAAAGTTCATTCAGAAAATGAACAATTCTACATCACAGGGTACAGGAGTTGCTGATCCAATGCTGCCTCTGTCAGTAAGTTCACTTACACTTCACTACACTCAAAGGAAGCAGCAACTGACCAGTAGCTCCCAAGTTGATGAGAGACAAAAAGACTGATTTTCTCTATGGACTTGAGAATGAACACCTTACAAACTTCAGTTTCCAGCAAGAAAAGTCAGCATAATGGATATCACTGATTTTAACAGGCATAGAATAAGGAGCTACCTCTAACTTATCAGGAGCTGTGATCATTACAGCAGCCACCAAGGCCCCGGCTGAGGCCCCTGCGCAGGCCTTGAGGGATCCCATCAGCTTCCGCCCGTGGCAGAGAAACGCCTCTGCAGCACCCAAGTGGTAGATCCCCAAGAAACCGCATGCAGCAAAGGACAGATTCAAGACCGTCATCCTCAGTGCCTACACAAACAGATGCATGTATACATTATTATGAGCATCCGACAATTCAATAATGCTTGAGGGTGTTTCAACACAGTCATGTACTCATGCATTACACTTGTAATGCGTATCTGAATGTTGTTGTTGTTGTTGCAGGGTATCTTGTCAATGTTATACAGCAGTTGTTGCTAATGACATTCTACATGTTTACTAAATAGATGATATTCTTTTTCCTGCCCAGGGACTACAGCTGTGAAGGATGTCCTTTATTTCAATTATTATTACTATTATTATTATTATTATTATTATCATCATTATTAACTTAATCAGCTAACTATAATCTATAATAACAGAAGCTTGATGAACACTAGCAAGTTGTTTGAGTTTTTATTAATTGCAGCATTAGTGTACTGCAGTGCAGTCATAAAATGCAGACCACAGAAATTTTCTGTCCAATAAAGCATCTTATTTAGGACGTGGTGGAACAGGAGATTTAACTCGACAAATCACTATCATGCCAATGTGGACCATGATTTTCGAGGAATTATCTTAGCGCATTGTTGTAATTAATGCCACAAAGAATTAAGGCAGTTTAGAAAGTAAAGGGGCTCAAACTCGGTACGAGCAAGGTGTTCCTAATAAAGTGGCAAGAGAGTGTGTACGACCGTCGGGAGTGAACGAAAGGACTCGTTTCATACATACATGGCAGTGTTTATGTAGGATATTATGTAAAAGAGCAGCACATTAAGTCACTCATTACATTTCCATGAACGAAAACAAAAATATAACAATACGCCGGAAATAAGACAGTGTGCAGTGCAGTAGCTAAGGGGAAGCACCTACCGTCTTTATAGTCCGAACACAGATAAACCTTAACACGTGGACTCGTTTTCACTTTTCTCAACTACAGATAAGTGTCTACACAGATTTAAAAAATCCTCCGAGGTTTGTAAAGTATAATACATACACAACTTATTTCGAATCGATTCTGAAAAACTGTTCCCGGCTACACTTTAGCTCGGTACACATAGCGCCGGAATCGTGTGTTGTACTTCCGCTTTCCAAAATTAAAGCACATTTCAAAATAAAATAAAAAACAAATAATGATGTCATAATAGTGAACGCACCATAACCAGCAGACTGAATGACATAGACATGTTATTTCAGACATCGAAAATGAATGCACATATAAGGACATAGATAAGTCAGTGAAGTGTTATATTGTACATCAACATTGTGATATAAACACTCAACATGTGTTAACAAGTGGGGTGAACAACAGCACATAATAAACTCATGTAACTGTTCACACTTCTCATATAACAAGATTGTTTATTCAGAAACATAAGAAGTTTAAAATGTCTTAAAACATACATATTTTCTATTTATATCAATCCTTTCTTATACATCCAGTATCAAAACTTCAAAAGGTCCAGTGTCTAAGAATTAGCAATGTCTAATGCTGGGACGGAATATGTGGTTGAAAGTGACAATGTCCTCCATCCAAAAAATATTTAGTTTACAATGGACTATAATTATAATTGAATAATTCATTTGGTCATGAATTAACTAAGCACAAACGAAAAGTGTGTGCATTAAATTAAGGTACATGAACTATCCCTTTAAAACCAGAAACCACAGATCTGTTGCGTATCATTTCTGTTGAAGTTGTGTGTTCGTGAAGCGATAAATAATGGACTACTGATTCTGGATAATAGATTACTGTCAGCAGGAGTTCATGTTGGTTTGAGTGAATTGTATGTCTTTATTTCTGCACCCGGTATTCATGGTGCAAATCAAAAGCAGTGCAAGGACGAGGATGAAAAGCAGCTCTTGTTTCAAGGTCAAGCAGATTTGAACTGGGGAATCAACAAGAACTCTGTGTCCCTTATAACCAAACATCTATTCACAATCAAAATTCAATAATTAAACTCATTAGCTTCAACACTCATACTTTTGAAGCCAAACAAATATGTTTGTGCTTCTACTTCAACTTTGTAAAAGTATCAGTACCCAGCTGTGGTTTTTATTCCCTTTGCCTGTTCTCCTTTCATCCGTGTCCTCTTTATGTTCTTAATACCTCAGTTTTTTGTTATTTTTTGTTGGCAGGTAGTGGATGGATGGCCCTGGAGGCTCCTCTGCAACATCTGATGTTAGGTTGATAACTGTCTGTGTCCCTGATCTGGTCAGCAGTAATAATTAATACTACATCTGTGTAAGGAAAAAGAAATACAGGTGTAAAATAATGTAGATCTTTAGATAAATGCACATTTTTTTCATTTTAGAACTGAGCCAGGTCATTATGATAATATTCACCGTTACTCATTCATAATTATCAGATAATTCAAATCAAATCATTTTCATGTTTAATTTGTGTTCACAGTGAATGTATATACTGACTGAAGCCCCACACACTCACTCTTCTTCCTGAAAGAGGGAAATTTGTGATACAACATGACTGCAGCCAAAGTGTGTATAAATCTGTATGTAAACAAGCACACTCTGGTGAGGCTGACCACATGATAACACTCAAAACAGACCATCCACACTCGCCGACACCGCTATCCATCTGCCACAAACTCACACAGCCGTAAAGGCGTCTTCATGAGCAGTCGGGTCACATCCAGGTTCCTGCAGCTCCCGCTGTTCACAGCTTTTAAAAAAAACCACTGCTCTCTCTGTGCTCTCTGACACATTATAACCTTTTTGTTCTCCCAGTGCTTCTTCAAAGGCTTGCATCATCATCACACAAAGGCTGGAGTGCACAGTGTGCACAGGCCACCTGCAGGATGTGCTGAGGGAACTCTTAAGTACTTGAGAGAAAGACAGGGAGCGGACGCATGCCGATAAAAGGGGTGCTTGTGAATGAAAGCACGGTGAATAAAAACAGCGCTGCGGGTTGCGGTGTCAAACGGTAGCGGGTATTAAGTGACACCGGGACAAAGTGCTCTCGTGGGGAACATGGTGAGAACAACAATGAGTCAAGAACCCCAAAATATGCAATAAAATCTGCATTTTAACCAGATAACCTGAATCATTTTCACCATTAAGGGAAGGACATTTTAGGTTTTTACACTGTCAGCAGCGTGTTTATCTAAAGAGGCTCACAAACAGCACAAGGGAAAAACTGATTTTAGCCAATTTAGGCTCATTGAATAGAATGTGCAGCTGCTTAAGTCTACAATATTTTGAAAATATGTTTGCCACTTAGTCTCACTGTTAGACGGCCTTTTCGATTACTAAATCGCTTACTCCCTTGCACCAAAGTCCATAGAGACGGAGCCACTGCTGCCTTCGTCAGTAACTTCAAATGAATTTTTTTGACAGGGATGCGAAATTAGACATTTTCAACCCTCCCGAAAATGTCTTCTGAAAGTTTGTCTTGCGCGAGGCCCCCCTGCTCTAGGCTGTCCCAGAAACCAAATCTGTCACTCAGCTGTCACAATAAACCCACACTTCATAATCACAGCACCCCCCCAGAAACTCTTTTGTTTCATCTTTGAAGTTTAACATCAGTAGATTATAAATTGGTTGATAATCAATCCCCTTAAATTTGACACAGTTCCTTTCGTCAAACATGGTAAGGCAAACTGAGTTTTGTTGCACTTACCAGTCTGTACTTCTGCCGAAATCCTGTTTGTGACGCCAAATTGTGACAGAGATCAGATCCGAGGAGAACTGAGACGATGCCTGACATCTGAACAGTAAGGAACATCGCAGATTTTGACGCGCAGCGTGCCGGTTTGTGTCTCATCCAGGTCCGGGTATAAGAATAGGCAAGTAATTAAACTTAAAGATTAGAATTTTCTCTCACAGTGAGCAGTTTACAGATTTAAGTGGCAAACATAATCTTAAAACATTGTAGATTTAAGCATAGATTGAATTAGTTGTTGTCAGTACCACATACAGCAAAATGAACTGTTATAGGATGAAGTAACACTCAACTGCAGTAACAGGTCAAGTGGCCTTTGTGTTTGGGCTCTTCCCACTGTGCTGCTCTGTGTGTGTTTACCATCAGGCAGAGACCTGGGACACACAGGCAGGACCCGAGGGAGCCTAGGGGTGGCACTCACTCACGCTGTTTTTTTGTTGTTGTTTTTTTTTACTTCAATCTCGGGAAACACTGTCAGTGTAGAGGAGCGGCAGCTCCACACTGAGGCCTGCACTCATGGATCAGTGAGCTCCACCGATTGCCACTGCTCTCTGCTCAGTGACCGTAACCACCTCAGGCGAGGCTCAGAAAGAAAATCAACTGGTAAATAGGGAGCTTTGCCTTGTGGCTCACAGACATGTCACATAGTTGAGTGCAGCTTTTACTGGATGAAGACCATACTGAATATGATTTCAAAGAAAATGTCCGTCTCAAGTAGTACGGTTTTTGTGACTTCGGGGGTCCTAAGGCAACGGGGACCCACGGGGGCCCTGCATCGAACTGAGGCAAGCTAGTGGATATTGTTATCACTGCAAGTTGAAGCCTCACTCACGTGATTCTCAGCCTGATGATCTTGGCACGTGATTAGCAGTTGCTAAAAGTGTGCCATCTTGCTCCAGCCAATCGGAGACCAGGATGGACGGCAGCTGCATGGAAAAGAGAAATAGAAGATTAAAAATGTGCAGCTTCCGTAAGATTTCAGCTGAAACGAAGCTAAAATCACCCCTTGTTTTCATGCATCACTGCCCGTGTCACTTGTCACGTGTTTATGTGACGTGTCGTGTTTGACCCCCTCGTCGCCAGGGGCTCATTAAGCGTGAGCTCGCACACAACTGCAGCGACTCCAGATCACACAAGGGCTGTAATCAGCTCTTTTCTGGAAAATTGCCCCAGTGTGCTTCTGTGATTTGCGAACTGTAAGTGAGAATAATGTTCTATTAACTTGAAATTAATTATGTCATGTCCTACTTTTTTTTTTTTTCCCCAAGCAGCACTAAGTGACAAGTGTCCGTCTCCGTCAGGTCATTCCTTGAATGTGCACAAATCAATTTTACTAATCTCTATAAAGAGATTCTAAATCTGGAGGTGAAGGATAGATAAGATTTGTAATCAAACAGTGTGTGTGCAGAACAGAAGAGACACATGCAGGAAGTTGTTAAAAAGAGATTTGCCCCCCCAAAAAAAACTGCTTGTAGATAGATGTCTTCTCTCAATTGCACCCCACTTGGAGCCTGACAGATTGTAAATAGCAAACAGTAAAAAGAAGTCTGAGCCCATATATCTGCTGTCTACACAGAAAGCCCCAAAATACCCCTTAGTTGGATCCAGACGCAAAGGCCGACGGATGGGTTCTGAGATTGTGATTTACAGACTGTCTTCTCAACTGAATACAGAGGAAAAATAAATATGCAAGGACAAATGAAAGGACACAGTTTGAAGCCAGCGGAGGAGAATTTCCATCAGCAGCAGCCATCGGGAGGTTTTCATACTTTGCTGCTGTACAGAGTAGACCAACATGAAAAGAAAAGAATAAGAAAATTATATAAAATAACCGTTGCCGCCTTTCATAATCCACAGCCAGAGGGGAGGAGTGGACCAGCAGTGTCGACTCAAGGCCGCAGCTTCACTGACTTCATTCACTTGCTCTAAGCTTGATTGAAAAATCAAACATGCAAACTCCACAAAAGTATTCCATCTATGTGGATCATGTAAGATGGGGCTTCAATATGGGAGGAAAAGCCTTTAGTGAGTGAGATTCTAGTAAAATACACAGAACTTAAATAGATTGAAGACCACAAACTCTATTAGAGGCAGTCTGCATTTCATTTCTGACAAAGTGTATAAAACAAACACAGACACAGCAAATATTATATACAAATGATGTATATATTATATAAATAAGGAAGTGACAGCACAAAATGTAAGGGATATGGAAAAGTCACGTTTCTCTTCCCTGGTGTATCACAGCAGGTAGCAGGGAAACACGCGACTGAAAACAAAAGGTTCCACATGTCTTTCAGGTAAAAACAATGGACAACAAAAATACATTTTGTAGAATTGTGACAACAAGCTATCATCACTCTAATATAAGTAATGGTACCTTATCTTCTTTCTGTCTGAGATTTTGAAGGACAGGTTGTTACAGACAGGTTAACCTGAGAGCGGTCGCAGAATATGGCTGCGAGTGTCTAAACAAAACCATGAAACAGTTTAATAATGGTTTTTTTTATGTAAAATATGTCTGCAAAAACAAATAAATTGTCTAAGATGTGCCGCATAAATGCATTTTTTTACTTTTCCTAACTGAAGTAAAATGTGTTTTTGACAGGGAGGATAAAACTTCATTAAAAAAAAAAGGATCTTCATTAGATAGTTGTTATTTTTCTTTCTTTGTTTTGAGGACATAAATATAGAATCCTCACAGCAGTAAAGCACATATCAGCTTATTTTGAAACGGACTGTCCTCATAATTTCTTGGTGCATCATGGAGTCTGCAGGGGAAAGAAAAGTGTGAGTGTATTTTATTGCTTGCTGAATTATTAATTGACTGTGAATCACAAAATAATGATTCATATTTCTTCTTTTTTTTTGCTGACAGGATGCAGTAATGGCATTTAAAGGGACAGCTCAGGGTTGTTGGGTTTTTTTTTTAAGTGTGGTTGTATGAGGTACTGACTCTGCATGCTGTGCATGCTTCCAGCACCAAACCAAAATACATGTCTGCCTACGTCTGTTAGACCACTTTTTTCAACATGAAAATGAAGTTTGTCTGACGTTGTAAATCGCTCGTTCTCCTGCACCAAAGTTTCACAGATTTGACATCATTGCACACAGGAGAGTTGATCCACTGCTGCAGCAGTAGACCTTCAACTCCTTTGTTCCCGTGAAATAAAAACAATGATTTTCTCAAAGGAATTTGGTGTGGAAGACGTAGCAGTTCATAAAGTGAGAGAAAACCTCCAAACCAAAGGGTTAGAAAGTGTGTCATTGTAAATTCAGGACATCCATGAGTCTGAATTACTGTGGAGCTTAAGGTCCTGGGAGTTAAATACCAGGGTACTGCAGTGTCACCAGCAGGGAGCAGTGTTGTAAAGCAATACCAAATGGCATTTTGAGCATCAGCAAAGAAATCAGGAAGTGTTGAAAAGCACTGTAAATGGACACAGACATTAGTACTTTAAATCGACGACAGTGACATTGCACTTTTCTTCACGTGTCCACTTTCACAAAATGATGTGTTGCTGCCCAGTGTTGTTCAGAAGAACCTGCAGAAGTTTCATTAGCGTCAGCGACTCAAGTGGGATTCAGGGGTAAAATGTGTTTACGAGATGTCGGACATTTCCATTTGTCGGAAATGTGGCAATAAAAACCTGCTGCTCGGTATATTTTTCACACAGTGTGAACATTATATAGTTTCGGAGAAGTGCTGGAGCAAGTAATTGTTTTCTGAACGCGAGAATCTAAATGAACCTTTTTATGCAGAAAGTGAAGGGTCCAGTGGTTTTTACAATATCATACTGTATTCCTATCAAAGGCCATTTCAATTTTCATTACATCCTTCACAGGGCAAATTAAACAGAAACACTAACATCTTTCATGCAAACGGCTGGAACTGCGACTTTTTTCCTGATGTCAGATGGTAACAATGATGATGATTCTCTCTGCAACAATGCTTTTAAAGGGATAGTTCAGGGGGGTTTTTTAACAGGTGTTTTGACACATAGTTAGCGCCGACTACACCACGAACACCTCCTGTGCCCGGGAGCCAACATTGCTTTGTCAACCATGCCCCGAATTCCACAGAGAAAATCAATAATAGTTTCATCACAGCACACAGGACTTGTTGATTTACTGCTGCTCCCATCAGTGAGTCCAACTGTGTTGTTTTAGAACTTCAGCGTTTGATATTTTATGTTCAGTAGTGACACAAAACAAAAACGCAGATTTTCTTTATAGACTTCAGTGTGACAGTCTCTATGAAAGTGAGATATAATCACATACATTAAACCTGATGACTAAGAATGAAGTCATAATATTTGCTTCTTCCGTCATCGTTCACAGTAAGGATTGCGGAGAGGAAGAGGCGAACTCCTTTTGGCCTCTGAGGAGGAGAGAGGAACGCCGGAGAGAATTGGAGAACCTCACTTTTAGCAGAGCAAAGGCCACAAATGTGATGCATGAACTTTGCTCTGCAGTTGTGTGTGAACCACAGCAGATGGTCGAGGGGCTTTGATTTCCCTCGCAGCAAAATCAAACACAATAAAACTGAGAGCGCACCATGCTCGCTCTCTTTCACTCTCACTCACACATACACACACACACAAGGTCAGAGCCATGAAAGGCATCCTCAGCCTGCAGCAGTTCGGGAGAAGAGCGCTTTCACCCGACTCTGACGGCAGAATTAGGGCAGAGTGTGCATGTGACAGCGGGGGGGGGTTCACTCGAGTTGGTGCGGCGCTGCAGCAACACAAAAACAATACAAAGAATAAATAAGAAGACATGATCAAAAACCCGGCGGCCCTCTGGGTTTTTAGTCATGCGGAGAGAAGCGGTTTCAAAACACGTCTCACGCAGGAACTTCACTGCAAAGATTGATAAGACCGAAAATATCTTTCTCCTGACTCAGAAATAGGGTAAATCCCCACATCGGTTGAGTTTTTTTCAGATTGTGCTTATTTGCATTCAATTCAGTGTCGTGTCTGCGTGTGTGTGATGATTGCAAAGATCACAGGAGACAGCTAGAATCGGTGTAATTAGATGGCTCTTCAGCTATTTTGACAATAGCTCCTCACGTTGATTTCGTTTGGCATGTGCCGAGGACGTGCAAAGGTTTGGAGTGCTCATTTAGACTTAGAGGCTTGGCGCGGCGAGGCCAGCGCTGATGGAGTTCAGTGTCTGCAATCAATTTTAACAATCTAACCCCCCCCGGCTTTACAGCCTGAGTGGTAATCCTGCAACACATCACTTCCTGTGCAGTCAGCAGCCGTTTTCAAACTGTTAGACGAGCCAGTGATGGAGGGGCAGGGGGCCAAGAGGAATTGTGTGAGTGGCATCGCAGATGTGAGGCAACGTCATTGCAGCGTTATAATGTCTGTTTACAGAAAGTGATACAGTAGTAACACAGCAAATCCTTGCTTATGGAGGCTAGAAAACACTTGTGTGCCCTCATGCAAGAACTATTCATATAAACCAAAATGTGCTTAAGTGGTGCAAGAAACTTACATACGCCACTTTTTTTCTATTTACAATTTTAGCTCACATATTAGGGCTGTCACTTTTTATCTGTAAATTGGATAGCTGTTTGAACATGGGGGTTGGGGTCAGTTCAAAATACACAGCCTGGAAGCCAATGACACCACCTGATTATCGCGTGGGCCGGCAGAATTTGCAGTGAGTGCAGCTTGGCCTTCGATCCACTTTGAATCCATCAGAAAAATAACACGGTGATGTCATGTTGTGTGTGTGCGCAGGCGGGTATATCTGAATATCTCGGTGGAAGCCTGTCGTCCAGATGTTAGGGGTGCGTTCAGATTATCAGGCTGAAGTGACTCAGATCTTTTTTTCCCCCCCAGGGGCTGTATGAACACAGAAATCCAATTCGAAATTTCAAATCTCAAATCAGATGCGCGTCACTTCATTATGTGTGGACCTAGATCAGATATATCATGAGGCATGAGTTAGAATAGTCAGACGTCATCATCCAGCTAAACCCGCAGCAGCAACAAAACTACAAAAATGGACAGTGTCGTCCTCTCAAACTATCCAATTCATACAAATGTGTTGTTTTATTATAAACTAGTAGCATGCAAAGTTGATCCAGTGTGTTCATTTACATGAATGTCAGGTGTAAGACACTGGTTATGAATGCAAACCGTCAAATCTGATCTGTGATGAATCTGAATTGATGGCCGGTCGTCTAAACGCAGCCTTCGACTACTGGTGTTAGCATTTAATTCTAAAGGGGATTCTGAAAGGATTTGTGTGGACAAAAGCAAATTCACTGACATGTCCTCTGGAAAATGTCTGGGAAAAATTGCATCTGGACACTTTTCCGGGGTTCGTGTTGAAAGACAGTTTTCCGCTCACTTGTGATGAACGCAGTGGGAGGTTGTCTGGGTCAGACGTGTTCCCGTGTTCACGGAGGTGGCTGAGTGAGTCCAGACATTTGATGTCAGGGAGCTGGCGAGAGAACCTGTGTGTGGACTTTTGAAATTTTAGTGAAAACCTCGCAATGACCGTCACACATGAACCCGGAATCATGCACACCGCAGCCGCCCCCTGAGGTGCTTCACAAAGTGAAGACAGTTGTTCTGCATGTTAATCAGACAAGCCACCTTTTTTAGACTGAGGATATAAAATATATCTCACACCTCAGTGATCTGCTTTTTCCTGCGTTAGCCTGAAGCATTTCTGGAGAGAGAGAGAGTAAAAGGAAAAAGTGGGTGCTGTGGATCTCAGCATTCACACGCCCACTGGTCACCCTGCGTGTGCAGACTAGAAATGTGTGTGCGTGAATTGTGTGAATAAAGCAGCCTGAGGAGTTGATAAGATCATATTAACACCTAATGGCAGAAAAAAAAACAAAAAACCCCAACACATCCATCATCACCCTCGAGAGGTGGGAGTGTGAATTGATGGCTTTGTCATTACCGCGCCGCCGCTTCGAATCACCCCACGCCAACTGTAAATAATTCATATTGCACACAATCATTATTATGACACCACTGATTCCGTCTCAAAGACTTTGAGTTTTGTTTGTTTGGTTGTTGTTGGGGGTTTTTCTGTCGGCATGCCATTAAGCTTTCAATAAGCTCAGGCGGCAGTGGCTGCAGGTGATGTGACAAGGGTGTGTGAATGAATTTATGATGCATCTGCCCAACTGTGTGTGTGTGTGTGTGTGTGTGTGTGTGTGTGTATATATATGTATTTATATATACACACACATATATACATACATACACACACACAGTGAACAGATTGTGTGTACGAGCAGGGGATGTCTGTGCCCTGTCTGTGCATATAAATTTACACCCACTCGTTTCCAGGTTATTCTTTTCATTGACGTTAATCAAGCGACAGGATGCAGAGAGGTGTGCGACTACTGTCACAGACATTGGCAAATGTTTACATTGTTGTGGTACAAGCATGTCAAAACAGCTATACAGCAACCCTCTTGAGTACATGTGTACCTACTTTTTTAAGGCTCACCCCATAAAATTCTATCCTTCCTTCAGTCTACTATATCCTAAGAATATTTTCACTCCTTCATCTCACAGTTATACAATCTTTTCTGTCTGGAAAGTGAAGTTTGTAACTGACCACTCTCCCACACCAAAGTCCACAGAGAAAATCTGTGACACCAACTTAAGTCTACGATCAAAAAAAACTTCCACTTGGGAGTTTATGTTCCATAATTTAGAATGTCATAAAAATTGAAATAGTCCCTGATAGGGTCCCTAATGACTGTGTGGAAAGTCAACACATAAATGCTAACATGTCACCATCATTCTTTTCTTCTTCTGTCAGCTTCTCCCTTTAGGGGTCACTGCAGCGCATCATCTGCCTCCATCTTGTCCTATACCGTGTGTCCTCTTCTGTTACACCAACTGTCCTCATGTCCTCCTTCACAATCACAGCCACAGGGGCTGACTAACATGTTAAAAGAAAAAAAAACCCTGAACTATCACTTTCACAGGATGAGAGCAGAGGCTCATTATTAAATTGAACGTCTGCTCAAGGTCCTCACACTCATGAAGAGCCAAGAATTTCATGATCAAATCTCTTTGTCCTGGTTTGTCCTTTCGAACCGTTCACACCATGACAAAATAAGCACATGGATGTCAGTGCCTGTACGTCTGTGGCACCATGTCGGATATTATTATCATTAATTACAGTCTCCTTGTCTATATGATACTAAAAGAAGGGATTCTTGCAGGGTGAGTGTCCCCGGCAGATGTGAGCAATCAGATTAGGTTTCGGTCATAAATTAAAAGAATTCATTCCTGACATAAAACATTTCCCAATCGTTCCACGCAGCAGGTCACCATCTCATTCCAGTTTCTTTAAATGCACATTTCACACGCTCCATTTCAGGGAGAAAATAACACACCGTCTTTGATGTTTAACACATCAAGATTCCAGTTTTTTTTCCTTCTCCTTTTTCTTCCTGAACCAAGTCGCAATGCAGGCCAACTACTCAGAGAGAAAGGAGTGTGTGTGTGTGCGTGGGGGTGTAAATCTGAAGGCTCTGTGCTCACGCCATGCAGGAGTTGTGCAATGTCTCTGGTGCACAATCATTTAAGAACAAAGCAGGAAATCAAATGCACATTTTCCAAGTAAGTGACCCTGAGAGTTATACCACAGACCCGGTGACACACCCACGAGTATCACAGCACCACACAGTCGTCCACTAATTCCAACCTGGAGGCCACGTCCTGAAGTCAGCAAACTGCCATTAGTCTTTAAGACGGATTACGAAAAGCTAATGAAAACACAATACTTTTGTTCATGAGTATGTGCATCTGTGAATTTAAATATGTTTTATTATCTAATTGATTAAGAAAAACAGCAAACTCAACCATCCAAGTGTACAATTGTACAATTGTACATTTTTGCATATTAGATACAGTAATAAAGTCTAATAGTAGAAGTTTGGGGGGTCCAACCCAAAGATCCACCCCCAGTGATTTTTTTTAGGTAACATTTAGATCAAATGGTTACATTAAAATGAATGCTATAGTCTTCTTTCTTCACAAAACTGGGTACAATACTGGTTCTTTTTCTACCTCTCTAGCTGCTCTTGCTGAATTTTTCATTTGTTGCAGCCCTGCTTGTTTGGAGATGACATTGCAAATGGAAAATATACATTATTTGAGAGTTGAGAAAAGGTTTGTCCTTAAGGTTTTGAAACAAACAACTGATTATTAAATTACTCTAATTATAATTATATGGACGCTCGTTCTCCACCACGTGGGTAAAAAAAAGGCAAACTCAAGTCATAATTATGAAATACTAATTATGACTGAACATCTTATAATTATGACTTAGTGTCTCATCATTATGACTTAGTATCTCATCATTATGACTTAGTATCACATTATTATGACTTAGTATCTCATTATTATGACTTAATATCTCATCATTATGACTTAGTATCACATTATTATGACTGAACATCTCAAAATTATGACTTAGTATCACATTATTATGACTTAGTATGTCATAATTGTGACTTCATGTAAACCTAGTCTGTAGTTTTATTGAAGCTTCACTCCACTGGCTGCCCAAACACCACTACACATCAGACCGGCCTCTTCCCTGCCTGTTTTTAGATCTCTTCTTAAAACTCATCTTCTTACATTGGCCTTTGACACTGTTTAAGTTGTTGATATTTCCATTTAAGTCCGTTTTTTGTTTAATATTTTATTTGATCCGTTTTAATTATGTTTTTCATCCACATGTTTATTTATTTTAATTATTGTAGTTGTTTTAGATGCATCTTATCGCCTCTTGTGAGCTAATATACCTTTTATTTATTGTGTGTTTTATTTATTCTTCTGTAAAGCAATTTGGTTCACTGTAGATGTTTTAAAGTGTTTTACAAATAAAGTTGGATTGGATTGGAACCAATGTATACTTTGTGTGCACACATATTTACAATGGCGATTCATTTCAGCGCTGCACATACCCAAACGTTAGCCAGCAGGTGGTCTGATGTCCCGATCTCTGATGCTGATGTCTCGGTGGCAACCCAGTAGCTCCGGTAAAACCTCCAGCAGGTGATCGATGCAGTCGAGGTGTATTCACCGTAACGCGATTGTCTCCCAATGAAACACACGATGTATCCGATTATCCAAAATGGAGCCGTTTTTTACTTTAATGGAGTGGCCTGAAGTCCCATTTTCAACCGCTACTGATGGCTAATTGGTCATTTGTTCAGACGTGTAACTCAGAAAACTGATATGGAAACTTTCTTATACTTAAACTCGAATTGCATTTATTTATTTACAGTCCACACTTAAACCATAAAATCCCACATATGTCTTGCGAACACAGACATAAACTGTTGGCTTCCCTAAAATTAGCAACACCTGTGATCAATGAACTTAATGAACTTAAATATGTTCTGGTCAAGTTCGGTCTTTACTATTACGCCCCCTGGTGTTCAGGAGGAATAAACCCAGAAAATACAAATTCCTACAAGGCTCCTACAATTTCATAATTAGGACTTAACATCTTATTATTACGAATTAGTATCTGATAATTATGACTTAGCATTCATATTAAGATACATATATGTATATGTATATATATATATATATATATATATATATATATATATATATATATATATATACAGTATATATATCTTTGTTATTCGTTACTACCAAATAAAATCTGAAGAAGAAAAGTTGGTAATGGTCTGTATTTATATAGACCATCAGTTTTTCTAGTCTTGATGAGCTGCTTTTCAGCTTTTTTTTGCCATTCACATGCTTCAATATGGGGTTAGGTCTTTTGCTCAAGGACACATAGCCAGGAATTGAACCCACAACCTTCCAGTTGAAAGACAACTCACCCTACCACTGCACCACCATTGCGCAATCCTAACTCTTCACTTTTTTAATACTTTTACTTCTAAAACTTAAATACATTTTATATCAGAAAATTACTTTTGACACTTAAGTAGAGTAAATGTCATATACTTTAACTCTTTTACTTAAGTAATATTATAAAAAAAGTGGCTTCAACTTCCACCAAAGTCATTTTTCAAGTTTCCCTTTTAGGTACTTTATATAAGACTAAATTAACTCTCTGGGGGCCCTGTTTGGTGGAATCATCCACGCCGTGCGTAAAAGCGCGCAGACACACATGCGCACTCTTCAGATCTCAACACAAACGTGTCCCGAGGTCGTTTAACATAAATCGTTCCCACCTGTTGCTCTGTAGAGGCTGCAGGTCTCACGGCTGCTGCTGCTGCTGCAGTAGTGCTTGTCTCTTCTTCGACTCCTGCTGTGGTGAGACTGTGTCTCATCACCATCATCATCATCTTCTGGCGCTTCCTCTCATCTATGAACCTGTTGATTCCTCATGTTCCTTCAGCGTTCCCGTCTAATCCTCTTTTCTGCTCCCCCATCTTCTGTTCTGTTCCGGGAATCCGCCTCCACAGGAAGTCAACAAAACACAGCTGTGTTAATTGCGTTATTTTTAACCCTAAACCCATCACTGCCACGAGCCAACCAATCAACTAACATACCACAAGATACAATACAAATTATATACAAAACAAAAAAAGCACAATTACAATAAAGTATATTTAAAAAATGTAACTTTAGTCCAAGTGAACGTATGCACAGGAGGTTTATTTCTGAGATATCACGCACACAGAGGGAAGATGTTGTGTTTGTGAGGTCACAGCAACAACTTCTTGAGTCCAAGTGAACATTTTGTGCCAAATTTGAAAGTATTAAAATGGGACGGATAGAAAACTTGAAAACATAATCCCTCCAGTCACGGCTTTCACCTGGAAATCAACTCGCAAATCTCTCTTTGCATGTGACACACTCATCAAAAAGACCATGCGTGTGTGGATATTCATAGAAATGTGTTATGATGCAATCACTGCTGGAGTTTCTCAGATGTGTGTTTGTGTGCAGTACACACATATGTTGCAATCCCCCCCGGGGGGGGGTTACTTCAAACCTTTTGTTTGCAACTCAAAAATAACGGAGGAAGAATTAAAGTGCAGAGCTTTGTTTTGTCATGGCTTCACTCGCTCCCGCAGGAATTACAGCCTAGGTAACGCCGTCATTTTTCATTCTCTCCACGGATAAAGGTCACTGTTGGATACCGAATAAAAAAAAAAAATGCTGATGAAGGAGCAGGAGGAAAAAAGGGGAAGTAATTAAAAACAGCACATGTGCAAAGTAGGTTGTACACATATCGACATGGAATTTTATCTTCAGTTTAAAAAAACAACAACACATCTTTGTACAGGGGAGTGTCTCGTGAGGTTTACAAAAGGCTGAGCGCACACAAAAGTACACATGCATCATGTTTACAGTTTCCAGACACAGAAACGCCACGACTAATAAATACTGACAAACAGTATATACAGCATTTACAGATCACAGGGAGCTACAGACAGTGAATCAGCTGCTGGGGGGAAAAAAAAGGAAATTACAACTTAAGGAACGATACAGAGACGCTGACAGCGCTTACAAACAACGGTGGTGCTCGCATGCAGTTCATAGACCGTGTGTAAAAAGTGGACGTAGACGTGTGATTTGTAGGGTGAATCTAAGCAGGAAATAAACTATTTATTGACCAGCCACCAGGGGGAGACTACACGATTTTCTATCGCAATCTTCTTCAACTGAACATGATGTCAGTTTGGAAAAGTTGAAGAGAAAGAACAGCATACACGAGTGGTGTGACTGACGGCTGTGAACTTCCTGTTTCAAAAAAACTGACGGCCAAATTGTGAACGGATGGATGGAGACAACGTCCACTTGTATGAACAGCCAATGGTAGCAGCTGTAGTAATAATAACAACAGTCAATGACAGATACTGTGGGCAGAGAAGCTTCAGTTGTGATGCTGCACTCGTCTTCTTGAGTTCTGATAATCCTCCGTGTTTGGTCTGTCTCCACTCAGTGTCTCTCTGTGTTTGGCTGTTTATGATGATGATGATGATGCTTCCTCAGCCTGGTTCCTGGATGTGGGCAAATACAAACACGTGATCATTTTAAAACAGTTTATAGATTTATTTCCACACTGTAATAATCACATTTAATTTTGTTTTTGTAACTATAAATGTCTGCATCTCGTCTTGTACAACCCTGGCAGGTGATTTTCCAGTGGATTAGACATCTGCTCAGATTTATGCAGGACTAATCTATTCTGGAAATCACTTAATATTCCAATAATGAATTATCATATAAGCAGTCTAAGAGCCAGTTATAGTCCTGTGTTCACTCCACTGTGATTTGTTCTTGTTATGTATTTTCTTACTGTGCTTCGTGGCACTTTGGTATCCAGGAGTCTGGAAGTTTCTGCTGGTTGCAGGACCTTCACCCTCTGCTGTGATGGCGTGAACCTCCAGCCTGTACAAACTGGCACGTCTCAAGCCCGACACCACCACAACTTTACTGTCCTGAACAAGGGGAGACAAAAAAACAAAATGCAGTCAGGGAGAAAGAGGAAAATGCCGCAGTTTAATGTTTAAAATGCTTAAGGGGTTTGAAGAATTGTTAGGAGGCTGCAGACTAAACAGATTTTCAAGTGTTTGACGGCCCAGTGAACTGAGAGGGAAAATACAAACCTCACCTAAACCTGCATAGAAGTAGAAAAGCAAAGCTGAACCTGCATAAAACGGGGAAATACTTATCTATTCTTGCATAAAACTGAAAAATACAAATCTGGCCCTGCATAAAAGCTGGGAATGCAGATTTAAACCTGCGTAAAATTGGAATACACAAATTAAAATCTGCATAAAGTTGAAAAATACTAATCAGAATCTGCATAAAGCTAGAAAATACAGACCTAAACATGCATAACACTGGAAAATAAAGATCTAAACATGCATAAAACCGGAAAATACATATCTGAACATGCATAATACTGGAAAACAAAGATCTAAACATGCATAATACTGGAAAATACAGATCTAAACATGCATGAAGCTAGAAAATACTGATCTAAACATGCATGAAGCTGGGAAATACAGATCTAAACATGCATAATACTGGAAAATAAAGATCTAAACATGCATAATACTGGAAAATAAGGATCTAAACGTGCATAAATCCAAATCTGAACCTGCATAAAAGACCTAAACATGTATAAAACTGGAAAATATAAATCTGAAGCTGCATAAAACTGAAAACTCCAACTCTGGACCTGCATAAAACTGGCAAATACAAGACTAAACCTGCATAACTGTGGCAAATACAGCTCTAAACCTGTGAACAAACCTGTGGACAATACAATTATGATTTTGTGTCTCATTAAACTTAGAAAATGTTAATGTGAACCTGCCAAAAACTGGAAGATACACAAACTGAGCTTGAACTGAACTACAAATAAGGCATGTTTCACAGACCTCGAAATCACAAAGAAAAAAGCCAAGAGAGGAAATCCTGTCAAACCTTAATTAATGCTTAAACAAATAACAATAATTCATTAAAAAAGCAAATTTGACCAATTCATTCAAGAAAAGGCAAAATAAAAAGTGTTTCCTTTTAATAAACAAGTATGTGACATTAAATATAATGTTGTTTCTTTAAAAATTACATTTTGTCATGGTCATTTGTGGCAGCAGGTTCATTCAGTCTCATACTGACCGGCGGCAGGATCTGGGACTGGGAGATGAGGCCGTGAGGCAGCTTGTTGTTGTTGTTGTTGTTTTTGTTGCGGCGGCTAGTGGGGACAAGCTCCGCCCACGTCACCTGGTAACCCGTCAGCTGCTGGTGCGCCAGAGCCTCGGATGAATCCCAGCTAAAGATGGCCGTGACGTTGTCTCCGTGCAACTCGAAGGCTGCCGTCAGGTTGGCTGCCTTCACCAGGACCTTCTGAGGGGACACTGCTGACGCAGAGAAGATGGACTTCATTAAACACGTTCATGATTTTTATGAGGACTGACGCACAAGACGAGTACCTAAGGGTCTCATCAAGGAAGAAATAAAGAGTAATACCACTGGAAATTATGGGGGGAGCAGTCTAGCCACTATATCTAGGGAGATGGTCAAAGATCAAGAGGCGATTTCGACAAGTTTTTCAGGAGAGATGAGAAACTCAACAACAACGCAGCCACTTTTTTTCTCTTTCTTATCAAAACTTCACCATGTTTTTGCCGTAGTAAGTATGTGGGTATCATGTTTTGTCTTGTACGTTGCCTGTGTGTTTTTCTAACACTTGAGCTTCCGGCTGTCTCACATGTTTCTCCAGCACAGGTGATCGGGTTTGGACTCTTGGCCTGGATGCTGGCACAGGAAGGAGTGAAGAAGCTGGTGCTTTCTGCAGGAGGACGACTCTTCCTGCTGACTGGCTGGAGAAGGACTTTATATTTGCAGGAGAAGAGGAGGCCGTGCAAGCTGATGAAGTTCTCCTGCGGCAGATGAAAACAGAAACCCTTTTGACTGCGAACAAGGCAATGGATGCACACGGTGTTAGTTTCAGGTGTCATACCTGTGTGCTGGTCTTCTCCATGGGTCTGGTCTGGTTGTGTCCACAGTACTCCGGTCCCCACTGGACTTTGTAGAACTCAACAGAAGGATCTACACGACAAACAGCAGCAGCTTATGCCTCTCTACAAGAATTTCCCCTGAACACGACATTATTTTTTTACACGATATAAAGTAAACACTTTATGGAGGAGACAAACGCTGCAGAATTTGTCACATGAACAAAACATTCGCTTTTATGTCGTCCCAGTTATTCTGACGTGAATAATGCAACGTCTTCTCCAGGATTTGCATTCTCAGAGGAGCATTTGCTATGCCACGCCCACTTTTGTGTGTCAAATTTTGCAAAATGTATTGGTGAAGTTGCATGTTGCAGCTTATTATTAGCATCAATGCCAGATATTGAAAGTGAAAGTTATCTTGGAAGAAGTAGCAGAAAGGGGCCGAAGCATGGAACATGTTTTTGACAATACTACAGCCATGAAATCAATATAAATCCATGCAGCCTGATTATCCTGATGGACCCATGATGGACCCTGGACCTATAATTGTGATATAATGTGTCTCTTGTGTGTTAAACTGACCGCTGCTCTGTGACCTTGTAGCTCATCAATGGTTTGTACCATTTTTTACAAAACTCTTTTTGACATTAACTCAGCGTTTTGGCTGCTTTTTTCCATGACTATGTTAAAACATACAGTATACAGAGGTTATGAAAATGTGCAACATAGAGTGTCTTATATATATGTTTTTTTCAGCACAACCTAGGCAACCTAACCAACCATATGAGCAAAAATACTCAAAATGTTTAAAATCAGATTGAATTTGTGAAATTTGGAAATAATTTGTGACATCTGCACAATTATTGCTACTTTATATCACTACTAAAAATGCAATATATAAATTAAATCATAACTCTTACTCACATATAAGAAGATAAAAAAAATATGAGTATGAATATGTGACCTATAAACACACACACCCAGGATGTCCAGTAAGGTGTTATGTGTATTATTCCCACAGCAAATGACCATGGGTGCACAGGAGCACTAAGGGTCAATCAGCACTGACATGTATAATAAAAGACATGGGATTTTTCTGTACATACATGCATACAAACATACGTACCAGTGCTGCTCTGCCAGTAAACGTGGACTCTGAGCTGTCCGTCCTGGTAGAACGGCGTTCCCACATCCAGGACGTCACCTGTGCGCTGGCTTGGAGCAGAACTGACTCCTTTAAAACAAAGAAAGCACAGTCAGTCCCACATTGACACATGAAACTGTGCAGTATTTCTTTTGAACCATTTCATCTTGAACACTGCTGGAAAGCTATTTTTTTTATAAATTACCACTAAATGGCAAATCACCTCCATTATTCCATAATGATGCAGCCACTCAGACAGTCATTACTGTGATTGTTGAGAACATTTCTTTTTTTTCACCATAAGGTCAACCTGTCGGTGCCGCGATGTTTTGAATCAAAAGTTCAAGGAGTATTTTTTTTTATTTTTTAACTTTAAATTACATATCAAGAACAAGCAGTCCTTTATATCTTAAACTTTCACATGTCATTAATTCAAATACCATCACAAATTCAAAGGAACTGCAGGAACTCCAATTCTACACGCCGCAATTTTAAAGATACTCCGGGGACCAAGAATTAATCCTTGCAGCAGACAGGGGAGATCTCTTTGTGCACACGTTAATTTAATTAACTGATAGAGTTGTCAAGCTGAAAAGAAATGAAGACATACTGCGCTGGGTGGTGAAGTGGAGGACGGCTCGACGTCCTTTGAGCTGAGTTTGTCCCCAGTAGGACACAGCCTGGACCTCCACCCTGTAGCTCCTATTAAGCTGCATGCTGTCCAGTTCCACCAGGCACTGCAGACACACACACACACACACACACATAATTTCACTGACATTTGCTCATGCCTTTTCCATCAGCTGCCAAAAACATTGTCCATAAAGTGGAATAATCAACCCTGTGGCAGGAGGAACTGATTTTATCCACTTCATAAAACACTCACCTCATAAAACCTAAGCCCACATAAGTCTACAGTACCTTAAGAATGATGTTTCACGTTGTTTTTATTTTCCTCAGAGACAGCCTTCACTTTCTGGAAATTTAAGTTTGTAAACCACTTGTGTGTCACCATAAGTTAAAAATGCAAATTTAAGAAAGGAGTTTAATGCGGGGAAAGTAGGCAAATTACAAACTTCAATTTCCAGACATTTTCTAAAGATATCATAGACTCAAGATGGTTATTGTTGCTTTACTTTTCAAATTTGATCCTCATTATCATCCTTACCCCTCTGACTGTCTTCCTCCTCTTGGTCAAGGACGATGCAGACGACTGCCCCACGGCCGTCCAGCTCCAGCTGACCTTGTAGTGGTGGACAGGGACGTCGAGGTCAGTGGGCATGCTCCACTGGAGCCTGGCTGACACCATCCTGCTGGGGCCAAAGCTCATATTGGCCACTCTCAGTTCTGTGGGAGCAGCAGGACTGGAGGGGTCTGGACGGGAACATTAAGGGAACACTTATCACTTATAGGTGTTTAAATTAAGGGGATGTGACAGATATTCATCAAAAGCAAACACCTTAGACACTCAAATTTATCTTTTCACTTTCTAACTCGAAAAACGTATTTATTGAAATACCTTTAAAGTCATTATGAAGCAGTTGTGTTTGTTTAATTTGACCATATTTGAATTTAAAAAAAACTTTTGACACTTGACAAAAACACAATAAAGAGCAATGTAGGGCTTTTAGTTTCTTTGAAGGAATTGGCTTTGTCGTCGACTTTATGTCAATTTTGCTCTGTTGTTGTGGGAATGAGACGTGTATCTCAGATCCGCTGTCTGATGATCACTATAACATGGGGTGAAGTGGCCCTTTAAGTGAATTGATCTTGATAATGGTCATTTTAGCCATAAAACCTTAAAAAAGACCATCAGATGCAATTCTGAAACATATTTATCCCCAAAACAACTTACAATTCAAACAATATTAAATTTTGTGTACAATGTACATAACTAAGTTCAATTTATTAAAAAAGACATTCAAATATATATATACTATATTATATAATATAAATACTTTATTATAGAAGTAGGAGCAGAATTACGCTGCAAATAAATATGGAAACGTTTGTAATTCAAAACATTTAATTTCTTGCCTCATTGACCCTTACATGGTCAGAAAAACAAAAGCTAAGCTTCAACACTAGCTGTTATCAAGATATTTTTTGCTGGCTTTCATTTGCTTATTTCCTCATATTTGTGTCATTTCATCTCTCTGGGACTGGGACACACACACACACACACACGTGCAGGACACGGCGGTCTGACCTCTGCTGGAGTGGATGTGCTTGCTGGGTGTAGAGAAACCTCTGGTGCCGTGGGTGTTGACAGCTGCCACTCTGAACTGGTACCAGCGTCCAGGTCGGATGTCGGTCAGTCTGACTCTCTGCTCTGTGGTCTGTGATGGTTCAAAGAGACAATTACTGTATATTCAGAAAACATTCATAACAAGAATCTAATAAATGTCATTTTATTAATGAATATTGAGCTGAACATCCAATAAGCATCCAGATGTTTCTCTCTCGATCATGTGATAACATGCATGTTAACCAAACCTGTGCAACCTCCTGCCAGGAGGTGGCGGTGTCCTCGCTGGGCTGGATGCCAAAGTTCCACCTCCTCTGCAGGACGTAGACCACCGGCTCAGCGGAGACGTTGAAGCGGGAAGACCAGCGCACCTCCAGCTCTGTAGGCGGGAGTTCTTCGAAGCTCAGCTCTTTCCTCGGCTTCAGGGGAGAACCTGAGTCGAGGCGACGACATCAAACATGAAGGTGCCTCACTAAGGCTAGAGGGTTTCTATGTTTTTTTTTTTATTATTATTTATTAATAAAAAATTCTATATGCAAACATTAAAAACAGCTTTTCTGTTTCTGATCAGAATTATTGGCTGCATTTCATGCTGTGGCCTAGCATTTCTGAAACAGAAATTTAATCCTTTGTGCATGTAAACACTTTACACTGCGATTAAATGAATTATAAGTCTCATTGCGTCTGCTTTTTTTTTGTTAAGACATGATTCATTTAATTTTTGACATTGTGACAGCCACTATGAACCGTTATTACCAATGTACATAAAAATACATCAGCATTTATTTGCTGGTGTACTGTGGATCAGTCATGGCTGTGAAGTGTGTGTCCTGTGCTGAAGTCACCGTTTTTGTTATTGTCATGTTATCACATGTATTAGGTTTATAGCAATGTTGTAGCCACATTCAGTTAAACAGACCATAAAAACAGACATAATACACTGTATTTCATAAAACAATTTACTTGAACTCGGAACTAAAAGATGGGATTTTGAGGACAAGAGCTGCTGAACTCTGAAAAGTAAGTTCCACATGCAGCCCTCCAATCAGTTTCATGCGGTCCGCTACTGAATATCAAGTTATCCTGTATTTTTTTTTTGTAATATATTCTTTGTGCATCAGAAACGCATTTGATTGTACTATATATGAACTATACATTATACTATAGAGCCCCAGACATGACATGGGTGAAAAAATTAATAATTGTGGCTACTAAATAGGTATAACTTGGGCACAAAATACTAATTTTGGCCACAGAATATGAATTTGTGGGCACAAATTACTAATTTGTTCCCACGAAATAGGTTTAATGTCCATCCATCCAACTCCTACCGCTTTATCCTCCACATGAGGGTTGCGGGGGGGAGCTGTGCCAATCTAAGCTGACATAGGGCGATAGGTGGGGTACACCCTGGACAGATCACCAGTCCATCACAGGGCCACATATAGAGACAAACAACCATCCACTCTCACACTCACTCACTTGAGTGTCCAATTGACCTAACCCCCATATTGCATGTTTTTGGGCAAATTTTTGAAATGAGTAACAAAGATATTCTCAAAAGCCTGGCATCGCAAAGAATCATCATTAGTTACTTTACAGGTAGCAACGTCACCTCGCCTCCGCCTCGCTGAATGCATGCGCGCTCCGGCATCAGGGGACACAAAACCTGCCGGGGATAAATACCTTGGTATGACACTTGCTATGCCAGGCTTTTGAGAATATCTTTGTCACTCATTCCCAACCTAAAATAAAACTCTATCACACTGTCTCGGTCCACCCATCCATTTAGTTGTGCAGCTCTCCAGGTAATTCATGAAAATGTTATTAATATTATTCACTTTGTGTGCACATTATACCTATTTCGGAGGAACAAATTAATATTTGGTGGCCAGTATTTTTTTCCCATGTCATGTCTGGGGCTCCGTATCATACCTTATCAAAACAAACACTTTTATTTTGAAATTCTGTGAAAATATGTATTGTTATTGCATTATCATGATATTATTTCAAGCTCATATTGCCCATCCCAACAAATTGGACTTTTTTTCACTTGACCGGCCCCTAATGACCAGACTAGACGCTCAGTGGCCCCCAGGTTATTTGAGTGTGAGGCCCCGGCTCTACAGAACATGTTATTTAAATAAAGGCATTCAAATGTGGCATCATACCAGTGCTCTTCTATGATCAGTATCTGCACAATGAACATATGTGTCCTGACATCTTCTCACTGGACCTTTAAAGATTCTCGATGATTGTAATTCACAGGTGCACACAACAGGATACGGGTAAAATTCAATGGTAATATAACACTGTGTACTGACCCTTGTAAAGGTCTTTAGGAGACTGGCAGGTGTGGCCACAGCCGTTGGAGCAGCATTTCCTCTGAGCCGAGCACTCGCGGTCGTGGTCGCAGCTCTCGACGCAGGCGGCTGCAAAACCGCGGGCTCTGTCTGGAGGCGGACAGCTGCCCTGCTTCACCGCCAACACTGACTGGAGGAACTCACAGCTGGTCACACACTCCCAGTGCTTCCTGGGAAACACACGCTGGACAGGTTGGAGGAGGGACACGGGTTATCACCGCTGAAAATGTTCACCAAATTTGTTTGTTTTTACTGTTATAACAAAGTGTGTATGTCATTGTATCTTTGTTATTATCTTGATATTATTTCATGGTGTTTATAAAGCATTCTTACTATTTATTACCTTAGGTCTTTACTAAGTGCACTGCTGTTTCGCTGCAAATATCCCTGATGTTGGACTAATACAGGCTGAATTTATAGTACCTTATGTTATTTATATCTTATCTTATTTTAACTTATCTTATATTTACACAAACTGAAAACAAATGTGCAAAATAATGTTTTTCGATCCGTATTTATCAGACACACTCTCTCTACGATCTCTCTTAAGGAATTCCGGTGGTTTTGAAATATTAAAAAGTGTTTATCAAATCAATTATTGAAAGACATATCATGTCCTATTAAACATAGTTCAAGCAGATGTATTCTAAAACAGATAATAATATTTAAAAGGATAAACTGCACAGACATTACTACCAGACATGTTTTCATTGATTCATTATTTAAAACACAAATAAAATTGTCTTGACAAGAGACATAAAAACTGGATTAATTTGCTTTTACTCACTGAATATAATCAGTTTCTTGTCTGATTCTGTAATCATTTGCCGTCACTTCCACACATAAGTCATAAATAGAGACTGAAAAGGCTATTTTGAAAAACATTTGCAGGCAGAAGCTCATCAGGATTTACTCTGTTTATCCATTAATGCCGGGGTGTTTGTCGCGGCGCTGTGGCCTTCTCTTCCAGCTCTGCTTTGTGAAAACAAGCTCATGTTTGCTAGATCTTATATCAAATCAATAACGCCACACAGTGTCTCCGGGTTGTTTTGTCGGGAGTCACTGTAAACACAAAGCATGCACTGTGACCGTGTGTTGCACTGTACCTCACAAAGGTCTCTGCAATTATTCCTATTCCTCTTCATCAGCCAGGAATCTTTGCAGGGCTCCAGGCACTGTGGACGTGAAAGCAAGAAGAAGAAGAAGAAGAAGAGGATTTAAATGGTTATTTAGCTATATTAAAAACACATTCACTGCTTTAATTCACCATTAAACATCCTTTTCTACCAGAACTAACAGCGCTCTCTCTCCTGCACCAAAGTCCATTAAGGAATTAGGAAAAGGAAATCAGTGATTTTACTGTAGCTTGCAGGGACACAAGGGCTGATGGTCTACTGCTGCCTTGCTTGGTAGGTTTCTGTCATAGGCAAATCCAAACATGGCATTCCAAACACCAAAGTCACAAAATAACACATTTGAAGTTAGTGATGGGTAACTCATATTCAGGATTAATTAGTTGCTTATTAGCATGCAAATTAGTAACATATTGGCTCTTAATTACTCATTATTAAGTACTTATTAATGCCTTATTCTGCATGGCCTTATTATACAAACAGTAAGCCCTCAATAACCTCAGGATTATTGCTTATTAGCAGCAAGTAAGGAAGTTGTTATGTATGATTGCGATCTTCTGAGGTTATTGAGGGAAAAGGCTTAATGTTGGCTTACTTGTTGTATAATAAGGCCATGTAGAATAAGGCATTAATAAGTACTTAATAATGACTAATGAAAAGCCAATATGTTACTAATGTGCATGCTAATAAGCATCTAATTAATGCTGAATTTGTGTTCCCTCATCGAAAGTGTTACCTAGTGGCAGAGGCAGCATTGGGGCATCAAGTGCTGTGGGTCATCACATAAAAATCGTCGATTTCGTCTCTGGAGTGTGGTGCAGGCGGGAGCAGGCAGTTTGACACAAACTTCAATTTCTAATGGAAAAAGACTGTCCAATGGCAAGATAAAGAAGTGAACACGTTCTTATGATTGCATACACTAAAGCTGACATTTTGCTAAGTGGCGAAAATCTTCATATTCGACATCTCCTTCCTCCGAGTAATAATAGCTGTGGCAGCATGCTGAAGTGAAATGTACTGTAAAAGCCCAGAATCAAATAAAGTCCCATCTAAAAATAAGCTTCACCTGACTTCATCACCGTGCTCTTTGACAAAGGTTTGCTTCTGCTTGTGCTTCTATGTCGAAAGAACACGTCGCTTTACCAACAGTCCCCCGCAAATGTGCGCTGGGTTTTTAATGAGGACGTATGGAAGCGCTTCAGTCAACAGCATTTTTTTTATTTTAAATGTCTTGATTTCAGCTGGTGTGTATGGGCTGTGTGGCTTGAATGCACGTTCATCCAAATAAATCCACAAAATCCTAAGACATTTACCCAAAGTTGTGACCTTAGTGTCCTCAGAGGGGAAAAAAACAGTTATTTGAACTTTTAATATTTTGTAGGAAAATAAAAAGTCTTATCTTGTCAGTCAGAGAGTGTAAATGTATTGTTAGGTAGCCGGTGTTACAGTGTCTGTGAGCACACGCTCAAATGTCAGGAAAGGGAAAGGAATGTCGCCTCTATACAGTAAGCAGAGGCAGCAGAGGGGATCGAGCGTGCACTGGTGTAATTTCATGCTGTAGTGAGAAACAGTGGGGAGGAAAGCAATGTACAGAAGCAGCACAAGGACACGGAAAGTTGTCCGAAAGTTAGAAAAGCCGCGAAGAGAACTTGTGTTCACGAATCTACAATTTCACAAAACAACACTTTTGAATTTGCCAATGGAAGCAGCAGTGGATCAACAACTGCTGTGTGCTGTGATGTAAAATTGCTGATTTTATCCATGGAGTTCGGTGTGGGAGAGTGAGTGGTAAAGCTAAAAATACTTTTTCCTTGAGCATTTACTAAATGTCAGCGCTTCATACAATCGCAAATCAAAAACCACTAATACTGCTACCAGGAGAAACTGGAGCACCGTGACACACCTGAAGAAAACCTATGGAGAGGTAAAATATGTTTATACTTGGGCCCTATACTCTTCTTATTATATATATATATATGTACAGTATATATATACATATATATAAATATATATATACATCAGAATCAAAATCAGAGCAAGCCAACTTCAGGCTCTGCTTGATTGTGTGAAAGATGTCAAATCTTGGATGAACAGGAACCTCTTAAATCTAAATGATGAGGAGACAGAAATCATTTTTTTTGGACACAATGCCCCTGACTGTCCCTCTGGTCTCCTTGGTCCCATCCACTCATCTGTTAAAAACCTTGGTGAGACCTTCGATAATGCTTTTAAATTAGATTTTTTTTTTTAAAAAGTGAATTCTGTTAGCAAAGGTCAAAGGCTACCTCCCCCCTAGAGGATCTGGAGAGGGTAATCCAGGTTTTTATCACCTCACAGCTGGATTACTGCAACTCCCTTTACTCACTGATGTCTCGTTTGCAACTCGTGCAGAACGCTGCAGCACGCCTCTTGACCGGGAAGCACAAACATGATGACATAACGCCAATATTGGCCTCACTCCACTGGCTACCAATACGTTTTAGGATTGATTTTAAAGTTGTTTGCTTGTTTTTAAATCATTAAATGGGCTGGCACCTCAGTATCTGGCGGAACTGCTGCAGCTACACACTCTAGACAGAGCAGTTAGGTCGGCTAACCAGCTACTTTTAGACGTCCCAAAGACAAAGTTAACACTTTATCACAGAGCGTATCGCAAATGACACATTTGCATTACTGTAATTACTCGACGGTTTGTGCTATCGGAAAAATTCAATTTCTGAAAGCTGAGAAGTTGCATGTCAAAGCCACCGTGTGGTTATCACGGTAATTTCACTCGCGCTGTTGCAGGAAGTCGGCAAATCAGAGTCTCAGTCACCAGAGAGGAGAGAGTTGGAAAACGTGTACACCTGTACATAGTTTCCGTTTTTTGGACATTGAGACAAAGACGCAAGCAAATGTTGCTTTAAATATGTTTTATACTGTTCAAATTTCAAATTCAATTTATATATATATAAAACGTTGTTTTTCTTCATTTTAAATTGTTAAAACACTATTTTAACATGCAGTAAACTGTAAATAGTAACTGCCAGATATTGAAAGTTATTCTGGAAAAATGGGCCATAACACTTACTCACAGGACATTTTCTGGCCCGTTTATGGTTAAAACAAAAATAATGATGTGTTTTTACTATGCTCTGTGTCATTTTCAAATGTTTTATGTTTTTATGCTTTCTATTTTTACTGATTTCATTTTTCATTCTGCACAGCACTTTGGTCAACCTCGGTTGTTTTTTAAATCTATAAATACATTTGAGTTGAGTTGTAGTACCAATGCAAACTTGTTTTCAATGCATTCTACTGCACAAAAAATATATAATATATAAAATCACAGTCCCTCTCCTTTACAGACCACAACCTGTCCACCATTCCTTCATGAGTCAGTTTAACATTACAGTCTTCATATGGCAAATCCCACATTTATGTTAAATAGACGTAATGCCATATGACAGGAGTCCATTAACTCTGTCAGTCTGCGCCATTATTTTACAATAATGAAGACAATAAATTTAATTGAGCTGCTAGGAGAGGGTATTTTCTGTAATAGCGCCCTGTAATTATTATTTAATTAAAATCATGATCCAGTTGAATGATATGCTTAATATTGCCAAGACTGCCCTGTTGAGCGGTAATATATTTTTACACCACATTTCTTCTCGACCATTCAGGCAGCTTCTCCCATCCTCTAAAATATCTATAACTATACTATCTATAACAATTCAACTGTAGCCTTTGCAATTTGCAAAAATGCATGATTTCATTCTGTTTCCATTTCAATTTTCCACATCTTTTAAGTTTAAAAGGAAGGAGAGAAAGAAAATACACTGATTTATTAGCATTATTTTCCCAGGTTAATCCCATTGAGATCAAGAATGTCTTTCGCAAGGGAGGCCTGGACAAGACAGTTACTGTAAATGTCATAGATTAACACTTGCTCATCAAATTTAGTTCTTTATCTAAGGGTTAGGGTTATCTTTTTTTGATATTTATTTTAGTAGCTCAGGCCAATATTTCGAACAGGTAAGCAAATTTTCATATTCTAGAGACATTTTGTGTCAATTCCACACATATAAGTTGTACTGCTGTTGTGGCCCATCATTGTTATACTGTCATGTACTGCAATACAACTTCAAAGACATCTCTTAAGTCTACAGAGCCTCAGACCAGTGATGTCTGAAGAGAGTTACGTTCAACTGGACACAGATACTGTGCAGAGCCGCTATCGCCGCAGTGCAGCGAAGAATGTCTTGAAGCATGTCTGATATTCCTGTGGCAGCGCTGCCATCTCCCTGCTCTGCCCCGCAGGACTCGTCACTTAATCCAAACTGACGTTCCCACTATCGTGCCGTTCCCATTGGACGCCGGCGTCAGTTTTCCACCCCATTTCGAGCTTAAATCAAGCATTCCACTCCACTAAACCACAAATAAAGCTGACTGGGTCGGACTTTGTGATGCGGTTGAGAGATTTGAGAACAAACCTCAGTCCCTATTTGTAGCAAGACAAGAGATTCTTTTTCTTTCTTCTTCCCCAAACTGAAATTGGTTCAGGGTCCGAGTTGATTTCTTAGGTTGGGGGAACAGGACTTGTGTTTATTTAGCACTGGTGTGTGTGAGTGTGTGTGTGTGTGTGTTTTGGCAGTGGCTGTGCACCACTCCTCCATGAGCAACAAGAGATAATGGAGCGAACATCTTCTCTGCTGACCAAGCGAAATGCTGTTTTTTTGCTGTTCGACCTTGTTTGACTCGCTGCCCAGACAAAGCCCTCGGAGAGGAAATAAGCCCTGTAGTGTTTGTCTATTGCTTCTTGTTTTCGCAACTTGCATTGTCTTTGTGAAATGCCCCAGACCTTTAAACATCCACAGAATAATACGACTATATAAGTATATGGTTTAAAAATGGAACTTTGAGCAGAAAATGGAAAGAAAAAAAAAAAAGGCTTTCAGTCAAACATCGCAGGAAGGCCACTCGGGGAGTATTGAAGTCCACTAATGACTGCTGACCACTCGTTACACAACGCTCAATGCCAATTGTCGAGGTTGCAAGCTGAGACACCGGTGTCAGCGTGTCCTCACGATGTCCCTCCATGGTTCTCATGCTACAGCGGTGCCATCTTAAACTCTTTTTAAAGAGCTGAAATGAAGTGGACTGTGTGGGAGCTTGTTGCTAATCAACACTGGCACTCGCAAATGGCTGTCTGCCTGGAGAAGATAGTGACAGAAGGATTAACAAGCTCTCATTACCACGGGGGTCCACGAGGAAGACGCGGGGCCAAATGGTCACGAGCCAAAGTGATGGGCTGTCTCACAGCAACAAGCTTCAACAAGCTTCTCATCAGGCTTGTCTGAACTGAGGAGCCGGACGGCCATGAATCAACATCGCCACACTGGCGTCTGCCGAAAGGCACCGGGCAGGAATATTCTGGAAAAAACTTCATTTGGGTAGTGACAGCAGTGAGGAAAGTAAACCTTTATGATGTTTTAAAAGTTACAAAGTGCTGCACAGTGCAGATAAAAACAGCATGCATTAAAGTGATCATTCAGGGTTGTTTTTGGGTTATTTTTTTTGCAGTGCGTGCACCCCCAGCACACAATGAGCCTGCAACACAGTGTCTTGCTCTCACTGAAAACAAGGCTGCCAAAAACTAATTTCAGCCACTTGACCAAATTAAAATCTACACCCGCTACGATATCTCAAGAACACGTTTGTCGCTTCATCTCGTCATTAGACGTCCTTTTTCAACTGGAAACTGAAAGTGTGTAACACTCCCACTCTACTCTCACACCAAAGTCCGTTGAGGAAATTGTCATTTTTAGCTCACAGGAACACAGGAGCTGCTGGTCTGCTTTTGCCTCGTTTTTTTTTGCTTGCCAAAGTTCGTTATCATTTAGTGATAATCTGAACAAAGGATTTCAAAGACTGATGCCACCTGAAGCCATCAAATATTTGAAGGCAACAGTCGATCAACTATTGTGTGCGCTGTAGAGTAAAATCACTGATTTTCACTGTGGACTTTGGTGGAGGGACTTAGTGGTTTACAACATGACACAAACTTCAGCTTGCAGTCAGAAAAGTCTGTCTGAAAGTGTGAAAAAGTGTGAAAAAACATATGCTTAAAATAACATACATCTATCCACCGCATCCCACATATGCTCTTTCACTTCAATATGTGGACCATCTGGCAACCAGAGACTGGCAACTGATCTGAACACAGACCATGGACCCAACATTGTTATGCTATAGCTTCTTCGATATATCAACAAGTCTTTAAAAATAACTTTCATTTCATTTCAAGATCAAATAAAATGACATAAAGCAGAATTCTGTGTTTTTCTTCTGGGGTGTCACATTCAAAGTCACAAAAATGGGATCAGGTGACAGTAGAGAGCATAATGTAGGTTTTTGCTTTGTGAAACTCATCGTCAGCTGAACTGTAAGCTCTGCCACTGCGTTGATGACAAACAGCTGAGGCGTTACAGACGAACAACACGAAGCACATCACACAGTGTTGTGGGCTACGGCCACCTGGCTGTCATTGTTCCATTACTGCCACCGGAGCTGAATAATTACCGAAAACAAATGCCAGGCATTTTAGACGATGGTCACAGTCATGCTCATTTCGTTGTGCAACTACCTGCTTCAACACTACACTTAAAACTCCAACAAAAAAATACTTAAAGAGAGCTTATTTAAGTCAAATATAAGTACTTGACTTGACCTCACCTAAGCCTCAAAATGTCCGTCTGGACTTTTAGACTTATTTGAACCATGAAAGAGCCAGAAAATGTCCTGTGAGTAAGTGTTTTTGACCATTTTTCCAGAATAACTCTCAATATCAGGCCGTTATTTACAAATTACTGCATGTTAAAATAGTGTATTAACAATTTAAAATAAAGAGAAACAAAAGACACTGCAGGTGTAGACGAAATTTGGAATTTGAACAGTATAAAACATATTTAAAATAACGTTTGTTTGAGTCTTTGTCTCAATGTCCAAAAACAGGTCAAAAAAATGGAAACTATGTACAGACACTGATTCGCCGGCTTCCTCCAACAGTGCAAGTGAAATTACCGTAATAACCCCATGTTGGCTTGACGTGCAACTTCTCAGCTTTCAGAAACCGTCGTGTAATTACAGTAAAGCCAAATGCACTTGCGCATACGTGTCGTCTGCGATACGCTGGCTGTTAAAAGGTTAAAAACAAAATCCTAAGTCTATGAAATATTAACAATGTTTGCTGCTCTATCAACTTGTTTTACAGACATTGAAGTTATCATTATTTCATCAGTTTCCTCTGTATCCATAAGCTTTTATTAACAAGACAAATGTCAGCCCTGTATTTGTTCATATCTTCTGAAAGCTACTAGATAATAAGGTAGATAATAGATCTAAAAAAAAAACCTAAAAAAAAAACAAAGAACTAAAACATTTATTGCTACTACTAATAACAAGTGTTATTATTAAAATGATCACAATAATATTTTTACATTGTCCCGTGTCTGATCAAGGTTGCCAAACATGCACCATGTTTATCAGTGTCTGGGAAACCACTATATGATGTATAGCATGTCTGACAGTAAAGGGCCAAGTCTGGTGATGGACGATAGAGCTGAGAAATAAGTAATAACCACCTCTAGTGTCCCCGCATGCATCGGTGCGTACACATTTACATGTGCGCACACATACAAAGCACGCTGTCACCGGTTTTGCATGTGCAGTGATTTATTACAGGAACACACACACACACACACAAACATGGACACGTTTGCCTGCAGACACGCAACAGAAGCAGGTACACGTCGTCCACACACCACGCACAGTGTAGTCAGGAGTGATTTATTGCAGGCCCACACTTTCAGTCTTTATACCGATCGGCTGAATGAAACATTTATAAATGCACAGATGATGTGAAGGGCATGTGTAAGTGAAGAGAGATGCTGCAGTGTCTGGAACAACAAAGTGAGTGATGGGGAACCCCGGGGTGCTTTACAGCGCGGCGTTTATTTCCATTTTATGACTGAACCTCTCGCACGTTTCTTCTTCTTACATTTTCATATTGTGAGTTCAAACGTCAAAATATAGAAATAAGCAATGGAAATCACGTCACATAAAAAAGGCTGTCAAACTATGAGATGAAGCAACCGTGACAAAGCCTTTTTCTGATTGGAATTGAACTTGTGCTTCTTTGTGAACCTGCACCAAAGTCCATAGAGGAACTCTCAGGCTCCATTACTAATTTCCAATGTGTCATTTTGTGGAATTAGTGTTTGAAATCACTCGGCTGGATCTACAAAAGTGACACAAACTTAACAAATGAGGCAGCAGTGGACGAGCAGCTCCCGTTGAGCTAAAACACAGATAGTGAGTGGTTTATAAATGACCATGTTTGTTCAGAAACGCCTGATTGGTCAGAGTGCCGTCACAGGAGGAGACGTCCGACACAAGAATCAAGCCGAACAATGCCAAACTGTAGATCAGTTAAAAAGACTTAACAATCGATAAAAACGTGGCTGAATCTCCAACAATTACCAGGGAAATGTCTTAAATCTCACAAGTCTGGTGCATTTAGTGACAGCACTGCTGAAAGCGGCGATCGTGAGCAGCATCACAAACCCTGCCCGGTATTTCAGTCCAGTGACTGCGTCAGACTGAGTCGCGTGTGTCACATGTAAAACAAAGTCATGGCAGTTTCACGCAGCCGTGCTATGATGACTCCGCCCACGTTGAGGAGGTACTATATTGTAATGAAAAACCAACCAAACCTTGTAGAGGCGAGACCATGTATTGGAAACGTGACAATAAAGTCATAAAAATCACCCTTCAAAATGACTTGAACTGTCCCTTTAAGCACTAAGTCGGTTACAGGATGTTGAACCCGAACAGTTGTTTTGGACAGTAGCACAGAGAGGTGTGACCTACCTTTGCACACTGTTTATGATTTTGACACCAGCTCAAGGATCCATTATTCTGCAGAGGAGAAAAGTAACAAAAGAGAGAAGCACAAATTAATACATTGGTTTATTTGATTTTATTTATTGTACGTGGAAATAAGCACATTTAAATTCCTTTGTTATCGTTTGCTCGGATGTAACAGCTCAGACCGGAGCAGGTGGCGTAATGGTGGTTGGCAGGTGGTTCACACTGTGTTGCACAAGTGTGATTGTTCTGTATTCTGTAATGTTTTTTTTCATTCATTACTGCTGCTGCTAATATTGTCTCTTCATTATTCCGTCTATTATTCCCTGCTGCAGTTACAGACGTCATTTCCAAATTGTGCATTAATATTATGGCATTTTTTAATCAGCTTCTAAATTAAATCATTTCTGTGACACAATGCAAATATGCCACATTATTCATTATTATTATTTATAATAAAGTTGCAGTTATTTCACATTATTTAATGATTTATATTTCCAAATTTAGAAGATAGTGGAAGAGAAAGTAATAACAAACACAGTTTGTTATTATGACTGTTGTAGGTGGTAGATGAGACCATGTGACCTTTCAGACACTGACATTTGTTCTGTCAATAAATAAATAGAGCGTGATTGATGGAGAGCCGAGTGTAACTCGTCTCCTCTGGGGCTGCAGATTAGTGGAGTGAAGGTCGCTCTTCCTCAACTTCTTCAAGACTATGACTGAGCTGCGCTTCAGGAGACGCCGGCACAAAGTCGACCGGGCAGCTCTCAGCAGTAATAACGTGTAAAGACGCTGGGGCCAATTGGTTTTGAGCTACAATCTGAGTGGACTGGACTGAACCATCATCGCCTGGGATTATCATTGGTCTAAGTGAGTGAACAAGAATGCTGTCCCCATCACTCTGGGGCCCCCCGGGGGGGGGACAGTGTGTATGTGTGTGTAAAGTATGATGTAAAGAACACCATGGTGATGACAACAAGCCATTTGCTGTAGTCAGAACAGTTTCAGTAAAACTGGATTATCTCAGCAACCAGTTTAATTACAACTATTATACACATTGTGATAAGACTAATTCTTCTTCTTTCTTTCTTTTTTTTTTTAGATATTATTAGATTCACATTTTTTATGAAATAGTTTATCTTTTTTTTATTTTAAATGGGTCTTGGAGCTGCGCACCATAGCATTTTAAAAATCTATGACAGAATTTTGTGAACTTTATTAAATTGCACCTGTCCGTATTCATAACATGCATCATCATACTGTGCATAACATTCCACACTGTAAATTCCTTACTACAGTTATATCACATGACTCTAAACTTGGAAAGATCTTCACGGTTAACATCGCACCTGCTTTAACTGTATTTGAAATACAATTACCAATACAGTGTGACACAAAAAGTAGATTGTTTTATAAAACATTGTGGTGAAAGCATAGATTAGCGGGATAATCACAAATGCAAAAGCATTAATATGTGACTTGGAAAAGCTGCCTTGTGCCACAAGGGGGCAACCGGATCCTTTCAAAACATTTCAGGACATCATGATTTATAAAAAACGAATTTAAGCTCCTGTTTCAGAGAAATTTTAAGTGTTTAAAGTACATTATTATTAATCAATTCTTAAAATAAAAGCATGAATCACAATTAATGTGGTCATTGTGCAGTGTAAATAGTCATCGGATCAAAGAAGATCACACCCAATCATGCAAAGCAGGTTGGAACATGTGTGAAAACTGTCTTTAAAGTGATTTGCAGTTGAAGAGACAGACACTGGTGTGGCCCTTTAAAACTCCCTAAACTCCCTAAACTGCCTAAATTCATTTGAGTTCACAGATTTATTATCTGGCCCCTTCAACGTGCTGGCTATGGTTATATTTAATGGCCATAAAACGAGCTACAAAGCATCATAAATGTTTGGGCTACAATCACTGAATCACTGTGACTCGGCCGCGCGTTATTGCCCAGGGACAAAGCGCTTGCAGAACCCGTGCGCAACCGCACCGGTGCCATCCACGTCCTTACCTGCAGCGATGTGGAGAGCGCAGCGACGCTGTGCAGACTTAGACACCGGGACGCACACCTCGCCCTGGACACGCTTTCCGGCCAGGTCTCACCACCACCATCATCATCAACATCATCATCATCAGCCAGCTTTGCGTGCTGCTGCTTCCTGGCGCACACACTGGAGCTGAGGAGGAAAATAATCCACAGAGACGACGCCAGCATCCTCTTCTTATTTGCAAGGCTGTGAAACAACAGGAGTCAGTGAGGGAGTAATCTGATGGAAGTCCAGCTTAACTAGAAATTATATAGACAAGGGAGGAGCTATAAGAGCAAGGCGTTCACAGTGAGGGTCAGGATGCTGCTGCTGCATGGATGAATCCCAGCACCAAGCTCTCAGGTCACACCTGATGTCATGCATCCACAACTTCACCATTGTCCTGAAAAGAAAAAACCGGATGAAGTAGTTGGCTCAACTAAAACTGTCCTATGAGAAATTATACAGTATGTGCATATACAGTAAGTTCTCCCACTTATTCACTTACTTCACCTCACCTTTTCTAACTGGAAACTTTAGTTCCTTTCTCCACTCACTCTCTAAACCAAAGCCCATAAAAAGAGAAAATCAGTGATTTTACATCATGGCATACAGGAGTTGTTTGGGTAAGCTCGAAGGTGTTATTTTGTGACTGGTTATTTGGTTATATAGCTTTGTTAAGGGTTCAACTCAATGATACAAACTCATCAAATAAGGCAGCAATAGACCAGCAGCTCCCGAGCCTCTGTGAGCTTAAAAAAAAAGCAGATTTTCTCTGTAGACTTTGGTGTGGGAGAGTGAGTGGTTTACAATGTTTTGCCCATCACAATCCCACTTCTATTATCTGACAATCTCTGGGCTTAATCCAGCCGTGTCTCCCGCTTTCACTTTCATGTCCTATCAAACAAAAGCCAGAAATGCCAAGAAGACATGTTGTCCTTGATTCTTAACTTTAAACAATCCAGCTTTCTACGATAGCACAAAACAATATGTATGGCAGATTATCAGCCCTGTGTCCAGCAACATGTCCAGGGTGAGACGTGACCTGCCTTTAGCCCAGTGTCCACAACTGATAATACTGTTGTGTGACTTTGTATTTGATAAAAATGTGTTACATCACAAGCTTTTCCTACCCTTTTATCTGAAAATAAATATTCAGAAATCAATAGAAACCCAACAATAGACCTGAACTCATCATCACAGGGGCACTGAGAAGCGATCAGAGCTACAGCATTAGCGTCATATGGATTTATTTATCAGAGTGCTGCCACAACATTAGCAACACTCATTCTGTTACAATACTCCACATGCTTTATGGCACATTTCCACTGGTTTTATATCATAGTCGGACCAGATGTTGTAGCACAAGGCAAACTATCTCACACCTCTTGCTGTTATATTAATGCAGAGGAAACATTTATGTTGGAAAATCTGTGATTTTACACACGCACACACACAGGTGGAACATTTTCCAGAAACATGCGAGGGACGCAGGCGATGTGTTTTCCAGGGAATCCCAGTTGCAATCTTCACTGGTAGCTTCAGAAAAACAGCAGCACTTTTATGGACTCCTCCATTAAAGCAACCACAAACATATCTCTCATAAGCAGCAGCTGGTTTCCTCGCCCACGGGGGAAGACGAAAACATGACGTTTTGGAAACTGTGAAAAGATTCTCCTTGGGTTGCTGGTTCTCTCATGCCTGGCACATGGGGGCCCCGCTTGCGCTGCAGGAGAATCCCGCAGTGTTAACGAGACGCCTCCATTTCCCAGCCTTCTCTGCATTCACAAACACACGTGTGCCGTGGTGGTGCTCCCTCTGAGGTTTTTATAGTCGTTCGTCTTTACGAGCTAAATGAGCCTCTGCAGCTGAGAGTTTTTACCTCTGCAAATCATAGAGAGTCAGGTTCATTACACCAACATTTGGAACATCTCATGGACCAAAAGGCTGCAATGGTGCCTTTTGCCACCCAAATCTTTAAAGTCCTTTCTGTTTTGCTTTTGCATCGGCCATATGTTTTCCTGAAATAAGGTGTTAATGAAATTAGTGCGTCCAGACCTTTTGGGAAGCTGATGCTCTGGTGGTCCACCCACAACAGGAAGAGGAAAATCCCTCTGAGCCTCCTGACGTGATCCTCCACTCACTGCCTCACAAATAAACCGACACGCGATGACGGTGTAATTGACTCATTGTGTGTCTAACGTTGTGTTAGCTGGGCCTCATACTGACCCTAGTTTTTCCAAAATGTCAAAAATGTTAAGACAACATGAGTTAAAGTTACACTGGGGAGGATTTTGTTTGTGTTACTGATCAATAATTCCATAATAATATTGAAGTTCACTTCTTCACCTCCTGAAGTTTTTGTTTTCTTGGCAAATCACTCACTTTCTACACCAAAGTAAATTGAGAAAATCAGTGATTTCACATCATTGCACACAGACGTTGTTAATCCACTGTTGCCTCCATTATTAACTTCAACTGTGTAATAATGTGACATTGGTGTTATGTAAGTATGCGTCACTTGGGTAACCCCAAGCTGTTGTTCTGCTGCTGCCTTATTTGGTAACTTTCTGCCACTAAAGTAGATACTAATGAACGTTTTTCATCATTTCTGCCCAAGTATGTTTGTGTGCGTGTCTTCTTCTCTGCTTGTTTGCTGGTGGAATCCCAGTTTTTAGTGTTTAGCTGTTTGGTATTTCCATCCTGCTCTCAGCCGCTTTTTGACTGAAGGGAAGCCCCACTTAATGGGGGTACACCTCATAAAGAGGGAGCCAGTTGTTTTACTGGAGGGGAGGATGGAGCGCCCATTCAGTCCGCAATCCGGATGCTTGTATGCCGTTACCAAGGTTGTACATGGAAAAATAGCTTCAGGTATTTATTTAATATGAGAGATAAATTGTTCAAAGTTGCTGCCCTGAAAGACGTTTTGGTCAACAATAAAAAGCAGATATTTTTCTTCCTCGCTGAGGCGGGACCACTACCTCTAAAATAACATCCAACAAAAGTAAAAGTAAATGTTGTGTGGAAAATGCTTCCAGATTGTTCACATCTTCATACCTTTCTGTTTTTTGTTGCTGTTGCATGTGGTCAGAGTGGCAGCAAACAAAGCAGCTCAGTCCAGATGTGAATCTCCTCCAGCTACTTCCTCCATCTGCTCCTGTTGAAGCTTGAGACATTCAGAGGCCAGATGGGAGATGTATTCCCTCCAGCTCTGCCCTGGGTCTTCTGCCCACTGGACGTGTTCTGAGTAGCAGCAGAGACAGAGAGAGGACTTCATATGATGATGACATGTCTGCATCACAGCAGCAGGCCTGATTGGCAGGTCACAGTTGGAAAAGCACAGGTGTAGATAATCTAATGAACGAAGGCCGAGTTCTGTTTAGCTTCCTCGGTTTCAGGGTTCATGCTGGTTCACTTTCACACTGTCCTGACTGACATAAACTGTTAATGTTATCAGTAAAATATGTGCTTTTCATGTCAAAATTAAAACCACGTTAAAAACATCTCTTCAAGTTCTAGAACATGCTGATAACATGTCGATTGAGGGGAGGAATTAGACTGGTCTCTAACTCTTAGCTGTAACACGCGGTTAGCGCACACTGTGCTGCCATGAGGAGACACGGCAGCACAGCACAGGAAAAAACAGATCCTGTTTGCCAGTTTATCTCGCCATTAAATAGCCTTTGATGACAGGAAAGTAAAGGTTGTGTCGCTTTGAAAAACCGCGCACTCCCCCGCACCAACGTTTTAGCTCCTGGGGACACAGGAGCTGCTCATTTTCTGTGAGATAAAGTACTCCGAGTGTGTCACATTTAGGAGGATTTCTTGGCAGGAATGGAACTTACTACCAATAAAAAACTAGCACTTTTACTTGCCTCATTGTTCACTTGCCCGGTTGTGTATGCTGCCATGTGTTGTCATTGTGTTTTGTATTCTTCTCCACGCTACCTGCATTTAGCTTTGTATTACTAGAATAGGGCTAGTATTTTAAAATGTTTAAAAAACAATAAAAATTGTGCTACCCAACCTCAGTTTCCCCTGAGTCAAGAAATATCTTCATTCTTTTCTTTGTTACGTGCCCACCAGTGACACTTCTTGTTAGCATAACCGTTAGCAAAGATGGCGGACACTGTTTACATTCTGGGAATGAGGTCCCGCCCCCCTACGAGAGGGTCTAAAAAGTGCGGAATTAGCGTTGCAGTTTCAAGCCTCGGACCAAGTGTCACTGGTGGGCACGTAACAAAATAAAAATGAAGATATTACTCAACTCTGAGGTTGGGAAGCACAATTTTTCAAAAATACTACCCCTATTCTCGTAATACAAAGCTAAACGCATATTGCTGAAGTATTCCTTTAACTTATTGAGACATATAATGTTGTTTGAATTGAATAAGTGTAAAACTGATTTGAAATAAAACATATTTGATTTTTTTATCTTGTACTGCCATGTCTCAACAGCAGCATAACAGACAAACTATCCAAAGCCTGAGTTTTGCATCACTAGTCGCGTAGATGAGCAATTCTGGGGACAGTTCTCGGAACAGGAGGCACGCACAGTGCAGTCAGCACTAACTGTGTGTCAGAACCTCATACATACTAAACTAAACTATTACTTCAAGCTTTTTGTCTCCGTTATTAACTGTGGCTGGCACAGTGTAAGGCCTTTCGGGGCTAAATCGCTCTTTCAAGTGACAAACCAAACCGAGCTGTCTGCTCATAACGCATGCAAGAGGGGAGCTGCGAAGGAGAGCACATTTATCTCTATTTCCGCTGATCTTTGCTCATGACTGGAGAAATGCATTGCATTAGCATAGATTCTGCAGAAGAAGAAAAAAAAAAAGCCTTCATTAAACTGCAGGTGAAAAGATTTGGCTTAAATAAATGATTAACCTCACCACGTGTCATTTAAATTTCAGCGTGGAGAAGGGACGGCACCAAAATGTCACTAAGTGTCATTATTTGTCTTATTAATAATGCCCTTAACACCCCATCCCCTCCCCTTCTCTCTCACACACCCACACACACAAATCCAGTGATGGATGCTCATCCGGCGGCACGGTGCTTTACTGCCATCTAGTATCACCAAGCAGTACTGATCCTAAAAATAAACAAATAAATAAATAACCGTGACCAAATGATAAAAAATAGATCAAAATATAACTACTTTTGGTCGATAACGATACCACATGATATAATGGTTGTGTACAGACACCATTCCTCTTCTGTTAAGACAAATCAGACAGATATTGGTGTGAATGAAGAAGAAGAGCACAGGCAGTGGAACCGCAAAAATGTGTCTTCGCCTGCTGAATTCTACGATATCGTTATGTTGTCGTTAATCAGCCGTTTGAGACTGGAAACTGAAGTTTGTAAACCACTCACTCTCCTGCACCAAAGTCCATAGGGAAAACCAGCGTGTTTTTATCTTGTGGAGATACAGGAGCTGCAGGAGAATGTTAAAATAACACTGTTATATAACATATTCTGATGGAGGCAGCATTGTATCAACAACTCCTGTGTGCTGTCATTTAAAATGGACACAAAGTTTTTATTTGGTAAAGATGCAGCCACAGGAAAAAGCAGTGAACATGTACTTAAAATGGCACAGGTAGATTGCAGGGGTAGACTTAATGAGGTGAGATTATTATTAAGTGGCTAAAATCAGTTTTTCCATGGTGTAAGTGTCACACACACACCTCATAAAAGCGGACATATCGTTTTAAAATATCATTTAAAGCTATTTCTGTATCAATCACTACACCTATTTCATGAAAGTGATGAAAAATTGATTTCACAACATAAAAAAGGGTGATAATGTCTCACTCACTTACTCAACAGTTAAATGGTTTCGCACAGATCTGGTTCATGGTCGTGGTACAGAGACCATGACTCTCCTGTCAATCACAGCAGTTACACATCAGGGCCTCATCTGTATGGGAACACAACATGTACACAACTTCAGTATTTGCTAAAACAAAGAGATGCAATACTAAAAAATAATAATGCAGCCTTGGAGCATATTGCAAAATGAACAAAGGAGGTGACTGACCAACACATAAAGAAAACAGGATGTCTTCTTTTAAAGTAAAGAATATACTATGCAAATAAACCATTTTACTTCATTGTTTGTTCTAAGTAATCTGTTAAATTACCTTATCCTTGTGTGGGAGTGGTCACTTTTGGAAAACCTTAGTGTTTAAAAAAACAACAACAAAAAAACAGAACTATCCTTTAAACATGGTGCAACATCCTGTATGCTCAACAAGAGTGATGAAACACAACGTTTGAAGAGGAGAAAGACCCAGAAACGTAAGGAATAGCTCTATGCAATAGTTATATTATACATATCTCACTGTCAACTGTGAACATAAACAGATTGACACGAACATTTTAAATGTAGACGGATATATATATGGAGACTTATTATCTAACTTAGTATTAAGAGCTTTTCCATAAAGCAATAATAATACAGGAGAGGGTTCTACGATGCTCTGTCTGAATATTAATTTCGATTTTACATTAAACTCCAAACCACAATGACCTGCGCCCTCTCTCTTCGCTGTGATTGGTCAAAAAAAAGTTGCAGCTGATCATGTGACAGGGGCTCTGTCAATGTGAGACGTGCAAAACTGATTTATTTCAGTGTTGAACTGTCCTGTCAACATAAAAAAGTGCAGTTTGTATGTTTTGTCACTCTGTAAACACAAGCTCTCAGATCATGTCTTCCTGATTCAGTCCTGAGGTCAAATTTACTTGAGTGAGTGTGGATTATAACATTAATTAAGACTTTGCATTGATTCAATCCAGTTTAGCTGTAAAATCTCCTTCAATGCAATATATGGAGCCAGGTTTAGAAAAAAACGTCTTTGAACTCTTCACTCTGATTTATCATTTTAATGAGTGGACTTGTGTCAAAATCCTTCGGCGAAGAAACATTTTGCGTTGCTGCTTGTTACTCGACACGAACATCTGCTGTTCCTCTTTGGAGCAGTTTAATGTTTGAGCAGAGGTGACGCAAGATGGTTTCAGAAATGTATACTTTTATTCTACTAGAGTTGGCTTAAATAAATGATAAACCTCAACATGTATCATTTCAAATTCATTGTGAAGGAGGACGGCACCAAAATGCCTCTCAGTTTCATTGTTTGTCTTATTAACAAATGCTTCTCTCTCACCCACACACACACGTATACACAAATCCATCTTCTACACGGTGCTTTACTGCCATCTAATGTCACCGAAAAATAAAACTACTGTGACCAAATGATGAAATAAAACTTCTGATGGACAGCAAGAATGCAACGTGACCATTCGTCTTTTATTAGGACAAATTAGACACTGGAGTGGATGCAGTGAAACAATTTGAAGTCGTAACAGGAAGCCGAATAGCAGAAAAGTGTCTGAGGAGAAGAGGCTCAGTTGCAGAGGTCGGTGCTGCAGCACGTGGCGAATGCACCCGGTGTTTGGATGTAGCCCTGACACACCGCCATGTTCATGCATGAGCGGAAGGAAGATCCTGGGATAATAAAAGAGAACGGACATGTTAATGACACACACGTGTCGGAGGTTTTCTGATCAAATCTATGCCTATGACACATTTACACCACGGTGAAATAAAAATAGCCTTTTTTTTTTTTACTTCAAATCACATTTTCTCTCTATGGACTTCACCCCAAGAAAAAGTGATGAGCAGATTCTTAAGATCGCATGGAATTGAGCAGGCATATAGATTTTAGGCCTGTGTGTCTGAGGCTGGTTCATGGCATAGGTGTCTCACACAGCACCGTCAACACTATTTAAAGTCCATTTCATAATTTGAAACCAGTAAAGGGTCATTTGCTTTTACTCACTCAAGGGACCTGAAAGTATGACAGCACCACAGGCATCATTTCCTCTTGTACAGGTCTGAGTCCCGGTAGCAGTACAGAGAACACTCTCCTTCGAAAAACAGAAGTTGCACTTCAGTGCCTCGCCTGCATGGGAGCACAAGAGAGTATATTATATATATATATATATATGTAGTATATATAGTATATAGTACATTTGCAAAAACAAAAAGGTGCAAAAATGATGAAAGGAGGTCACTGAAAAGCATAGTAAAGAAAATGTAACTTTTCAAAATGTATGAAAAAAGGCAAAGGCCTTACCTTGATGTAGGAGAGCCAGCAAGAGCACAACGGCACACGCAGCAGCTCTCATTTTAGGTCTAGAACTCACACAAGTTTATCCTTTCAAAAGAAAAGAATAGAGTCTAAAATAAACACGTTTCCTTTATTAGTCATTTCGAGTTTCTGTGAAGTGATCTCATCCTTGTCTGCAGGTGACAGCAACAGTATGCTCGATAAACAGTGATGGGAAAACAACGTTTAAAAGGAGAACAACACCGACATGAGTGGATACAAGTGTAATAGTTGTTATACACAGTGTAATATATAGTAGATGGAGAAATAGCTTCTAAAACCATTACATTAGTATCAAGTGATTTTCCATGTATACATAACACATCACACATATCAGAAGGTTCCATGGATAGATGAGCCTTGACACCATGAAGCAATAATGACACAAGAGAGAGTTGTTACCTTGTTCTCAGATGCTCGGCGTGATTATTCTTCTGGATTCACACCCTCTCTCTTCTTTCTTAACTGCAAACCACAACAACTTGTTCCACCTCACTTCGCTGTGATTGGTCGCAACTGAAAGGAAATTGCAGCCGATCACATGACCGAGGCCTTTGTCAATCCGAGGAGAGCAAAGACGAAGAGTGATGAAAGTCACACCTGTGGAGCAACTGTAACTGTGATTCTCCTCAGGACTGAGGTCAAATCTAACTTTGCATTGATTCAATCCAGTGTGGCTGTAAAATAATCTTAATTGCAATATAAGAAGCCAGGTTTTTTTTTGTTTTCTTAAAAAGAGACTAATTTGAACTCATCTCAACCATCAAAAATCCTTCAGTGAAGAAACATTCTGTGTTGCTGCTTCTTACTCAATCACACACAAACATCTGCTGTTCTTCTTTGGGGCAGTTTAATGTTTCAGCAGAGGTGACGCAAGAGGGTTTCACTTTACACTCATAGAAATGAAGGCGCTTAGAAAGCCCATGGGGCTTTTTCTAAAAATGCAAAATAATCAGCCATTTGTTGATTCAATTAAAAAAAAAATGTAATAGACTGAAAAGGAAAAAGAAAAGATTTTCAGTGTTTTCATGGACAAACAAATGTAGGAAGTGCAATTGAAAAACAACACAGTCCTAAAACAATTGGTACAGATTACCACTGGGTTACATCATTACACTTTTTAATTGCTCTAGAATTGAACAAAATGAAGCAGTGCAGCAGCAGAAATGGCTCAGTTGCAGAGGTCAGTGTAGCAGCACGTGCCAATCTTGCTGAAAGCTCGACAGGTGATTTTATTCACGCACGTACGGACCGAAGTTCCTGGAAATCACAAAGCAGGGCATTAATTAGACATACAATCACACAGTCGGGTACGAAAATAGTTTGGATGTTAAATTTAAGACAACTTTTTTTGTCTGATATTTGAAGAATATATTTGGCACTTTGTTGGTAGACAGGTAAGTTACGTTTGTAAACCGCTCACTCTCCCACACCAACGTCCATAGAGAAAAATACTGAAGTCACATGATAATATTATATGAATTTACTGATGGAGGCAGCAGTAGATTAACAACTCCTGTGTGCTGTGGGGTAAAATTGCAAATTTTCTCTATGGACTTTGTCAATATAATCACTTACTTATTCGACTTGGATACACGACAGCCATACAGGCACCGAATCGTGAACAGCTCTTTGTCGTGGTAGGAGTGCAGAGACCTCTCCCCCTCGACTTGCAGTAGTTACACGTCAGGGCCTCGCCTGTAACACACACACACGCACAATTAAACAAGTGTTTGTTTTTAACACGGTAGAAAATGATAACAAATGCAGCTGTGGAGCAAATGGAATCCTAAAAGAAAAGAGGGCACTGATGGGGGGGAAAGGCAAAGGCCTTGAAATAATTATTACCTTGATGTAACAGAGCCAGCAAGAGCAGGATGGCACACACAGCAGCTCTCATTTTTAGTCTGGAATTCAAAAGAAAACAGTGGATGTATTTGTTGTAGTATTCTGTTAAATTAGCTCATCCTTGAGTGGAGATCATTGCGTTTTAACATGGTGCAATACTAACAGAACACGCAGTAACGTTTCAATAAAAGCATAAACATAGATAAACATAAAACATAGAATAAAGATATTTGACATCGTATCATGTACAGAAATATTACATTAACATCCGATCTTAGCGTTTCCATAAAAACAAAGAGCACACGAAGAAGGGCCTTACCTTTCTCTCAGATGATCCGTCTTAATCTGGATTTCCCCAATCTAATCTTACTTCACTGCAAATCACGACGCCCTGTGATTGGTTGGAACTGACAGGAAACGGAAGCGATTGAGCGTCCGGTCACGCAAACTTGGTTTATTTCGGTGTTGAAACGTCACCGTAAACACAAGATGCAACTGCTCGAACATCGGTTCCCGTTTCCTTCAACACTGCTTCATGCTGTTCAGTCACGTTGCAGCAGAGGCGATGTATGACTGCTTCAGAGGGTCATCAAAATGAAGGTGCACCTTCTTCTTTTTAACATGCTTTTGAATATGGAGGGAAAAACTCATTCACCTTTATTAGACATTTTAAAACCAGAACTCACAAAGCTTCCCGCACACGGACAGAAATGATCATTACCTCTGCTCAGAAATGTTGTGACATCGAGGACTTTCCACCAGTGAAGCAGGACAGGAGTTTCCCTGTCAACTTATATCACTGCTGTGGGAACTCGTAACTCTTTACAATGTTGTGTCTGTTATTTTAACGCAGCTGTTTTTCATTAAAAACGGGTTCATACAGGCCAGTCTCCCTTTTTCCAATAACTATATAACTTCACGACTCACATTTTCGAGGAAAAGGCCACATCACTGCTGTTGTTTCAATGCTAACACGCTGTGTCGGTTATTGTTGATGTTATTACCATACAGACGCCAGCTCTCCCTGCAATCCTCGAGACATAAACAATAGAGAGTGAATGAATAAATGAATCATAATAACGCATTTATTTGTCATTAGTTCCATGAACTATGCCTTGAACACTACATTTCACAGAGAATGACTTTATTACCTAAGCGATCAAGTCCTGAACACAACTCACAACGTCACACCACACACACCAACATACATTTTTATCAATTCTTCCTCAAAATTAAAACAAAATTGAAAACAAATTCATCCTCCGAACATTTCATTTTAAGACCTTAAAAATAAAATATATAATGCAATAAAATCTGTTTTAAAAGACATTTTAAAATAGGGTTGCCTGTTGATCTGAACACAAGTTTGACCGACGATAACTTATGAGCAACAGGAAAGTCGTGCATTGTCCACTCAGCTTCAGTTCTTCCATGTGTAGCTGTAGTTGTTCATGTTGATGTGTGTCAGCGCACTCTTACCCAGGCTGGACGGCTGCTGCAGCTGCTGGACGGAGGCAGGATGGAGACCGCAACCGGACAAGTCGACCGATCCCCCGGTACACTGCAAAAACACACCGTTTGTATATAAAATCCATGCCTGCTTAAGTCTATGATATTTTAAGAATATGATCACTACTTAATCTCAATTTTAGAAAGCATTTACCGATGGGAAACTTAAGTTTGTAAACAGTTCACTCTCCTACACCACAGTCTATAGAGAAAAAAATCAGCATTTTAAGCTCCCAGGGACACAGGAGATGCTGGTCTGCCGCTACCTCTTTGGTAAGTTTGTGTCACTCGGGTAAATCTGAACCAACAATTTCAAAAGCTGAAGTAAGATAATAACACACTTGAAATTAGCGATAGAGGCAGCAGTGGAACAAAAACATCCTGTGTGCTGTGACGTAAAATCAAAGAATTTCTCAATGGACTTTGGTATGGGGAGTAGGGATGTAACGATTACCGGTATGACGATAAACCGCGGTAAAATTCCCGACGGTTATCATACCGTTTCAAATTTTAATTATCGTTAAAACCGTGATTGATTACCGCAACTGATTACCGAAAAACTCACAGTGATACTGCTCATTTCCTGGAGAAGCAGCAGCACCTGAACGGCACTCGCTCAAGCGGGCGCGCATGCGCAGTTTGCACTGTCTGTCCAGCGACAACACGGCTGAAGCCACCTGCGCTCCAGAGATTACCCCCCGTAAGATCAGAAATCTGGGCATATTTTGTATTTTTAAAGGATGTTGAGAGTAAAATAATTGAAGACAATCAATCCTTGTGCAGAAAATGCAAAAAAAAAAATCTCCGCGAACTTCGCGGCGCGAAGCCACTTCCAATATGATAAGCCATCTCCGTGACCACCACACACAACTTTTCAGCGGGTAAGTCAACAAAAACGGGATTTCGGAATAGTGGGAAACGTCATGGTTTGTCTCGCGAAAGCGAGTAGTGTGCAGACGACAGGTACCGTAGCAGACCAAAATGTGTTTGTTTCTGTGTTTTTTTATTTTATTTTTATGCTGTGTACGACCGCTGCTACTTAATTATTATCCGACAGAGTGAGGACCTGTGTGTGTGTGTCAGTCAGTCAGATGATAATTATTATTAATAATAATAATAATAATAATAATAATAATAATAATAATAATCATATAATATAAAATATCTTTTTTTAAATAAAACTTGGTTAAAAGATTTCAGTGTGTGTGTGTTCAGTACTTTTGGAACATTTTGAACACATCTAACAATACCGTGATAATATTGATAACCGTGATAATTTTGGTCACGATAACCGTGATATGAAATTTTCATATCGTTACATCTCTAATGGGGAGTGAGCAGTTTATTGTCAAATCCCTGTCAAACTAATCCATATCATCTAATCAATCATCTATAAACAGACACCAAGACCGAAATACAAATTCAAATTCAAATTCAAATTCCACACACACATCCTTAGACCAAAGTCTGAAAGACAGCAGAAAGTTTTTTTGTAAAACAAAGATTTCAGTTTTTTATTTTACAGAATTTGCAAAAAAATAAAAAGAAATCTACGTTGTGAATTGTGCACTGAGCCAATTTAATCCCATCATTTCAAGTCTTACCTGCTGCGTGCTGGTGTGCGTGTTCATGACAGCAGTGGGTGCGTGCGTGTAAAGTGTAGCAGAGAAGTTTCCTTTCTGTGAGGGTCGAAGAAGGGTTGTGATGGTGTGGAGAGAGGAGGGGAGGATGGGTCCTGCAAAGAAAAAATATGAAGAACTTTAATGAAGATCAATACATTTAATGCTTTTTTACAGCTCATCAAAACACTAAATCTTGTCAAACAAACCTTTGGAAGAAGAATAGTGACTGAAAAGTTTCTGAGAGCAACATACTTTTAACAAACTCACATTAACTCAGCAATAAAGCCTACAAATCAGTAGTAATAGCTGATTACTACCAGCGGATTATGTAAAAATGTAAATACTGTACATTGAAAGAGAAGCATCACACTTACTGGAGGAGGTTAGCAGGACCCGACTGAGTAGTGTGTAGCTGTGCTAATTGCTTATCAAATCTTCAATTTTGGGGTTTAAGTGGCAGATGAGGCACAGCTTTATTTTCACCTTCGCTGTTAGTTTCATAAATGAGAGTGAAAGTCTGTGGCCACAGCTCTGAGATTACGATTGAGAATGTTGAGCTCCTGAAGCTGCAGCGTACCTGTGATCTCCAGACTGCTGATGTTCTGGAAGCTAGAACCGACCTGGCTCTTCACGTTCACACTGCGGGCCTGAAAAAGACACACACACACACTCAGATTAAGACTCGATCGCCGCTCTCTGTGCATGCGTGTGTGTGTTTGGGTGCGTTCAAACCTTCAGTGTTTGCACTGTTGCTCCCCTGAAAGCGACAGGAGCCAGCAGTGTTGGTGGTAACCCGGCCTGGGAACCTGCTGCAGCCACAAGACTCTTACAGTTAATGAGGAAGTTGATGAGGGTGAAAGTGTGAGGTCCCTCCACACACACCACAGACTCTGGTTTATGGTCCAGAGACACAGCTTGTCCCTCTTTACGACTGAACAAGTAGTCAAAGGCTGTGACTCTCACAAGTGTATACGACACGTACAGTAGAGGTGTAAACACGGGAGACAGAAGGATACAGTTGTATGATGATGTTGTCGTGCTTCTTGATTTTGTCCTGGATTCCCATCTCCTTCAGCCAGGAGAAGCTGCTGTCTTCATCGTTGTCTGCGTCATTTCCCCCCTCGTCACCTGCCGGATAGTCCACGCCTTCTGTCAGCTCAGAGCACCTGTGATTAAAAAGCAAATTACAACATCATCAGCTTGTGTTATAACTAAATATATACAGAAGAGCTGAAGAGGATGAAAGGGGGAGAAAACTCACTCCTTCAAATCCTGCTCCTCTCCTTGCTGTTCAGCCACGTTCTGCTGGCCCTTGCTCCTCCGTCTCTCCTCCACTAGAGGGAGACTGAACTCTATACCTGAACAGCAAAGTAGTTTGTTAAACACATGAGAAGAATTTGTTTTTTTAAAGATGTTTAAAGGTCCAGCAACTCATCTGCCTCCATCATTCAGTTCAAATGTGTTATGTGACCAAACAATGCAGCAGTAGACCAGCAGCTAAGCTAAATACGGTGTCTTACAGCAAAATAAAGCAGTAAACATATTCTACTAAACATCAACTCAAGCTGATGTAGATTTAATTCGGTGAACCTTTTTTTAAAGGGTATTAATCCATTTTCTCCGGATTTGCTCACCTTCAGCCTTCATCGCCTCCCTGATACCTCGAGTTGTTGGAGAAATCAGTGCTGTGATGGTGTTGGAACCACCGAGACCTGCTGCTCTGAATAAAACTGTAAACTGACATCACAGATTAAAAAAAAGCACAAGGAGTCATGTTATGCCTTTAATAACTGGATATCATCTTTAAAAAGAATCAATACACAAAAAGAGCTACCTGATAGGAGCAGAGGTAGAAATAAGGACACAGTCTGGCCTTCAGGAGACCGTAGAGAGATGACAGACTGACTGACCTGTGCAGGAGATGGACACAGAGAAAACACGCTTATTTGAAATAAGTACGACCAAAAACCATATTCAGTATCCGTATCTTCTATGCAAATGTAACTTTAACATGTTGGAAATGTCATATCTATAAGACAACTTGCAACAGAAGTAGCGTTGCAATGGTTAACTGATTATTGTTGTTTACTAAATTCATCGCTTAGTCCGTGTTTGTTTTTTATTGTTAAAACAAGATTCTGAAATGTGGATATATTCTGGTTTCTTTGCTCCATTAAACAAAGAAATCAACTAATAGATTAGTCAAGAAAATAAACGACAGCTGAATCAATTGTATGAATACTTGATACTTAGTTCTTAGTCGCAGCTAGAGCTGAAACAATTCATCGTTGAATCGATTATTAATTGATCACTAAATTAATCGACAAATATTTTGATTATAGATTATTCGGTTCAAAGCTTTTTTCATGATTAAAACAAATTTTCCGATTGTTTAGGCTTCTTAAATGTGAGTATTTTCTTCATTTCTTTGCTCTGGATAACAAAGAAATCATTAAAGTGAATCATTTTGGTTTGTGGACAAAACAAGACATTTGAGAACATCATCATTTCCAGGTGTGACAAACACTGATCAACCTTTTTTTTTTTTTAAAGTTTTCTGATATCTTATGGACCAAACGATTAATCAATTAATCGAGTTGAACTCAAACTCAACTTTCTGCTACAGATTGAATAATGGCAAAAACAGCAGAAAAAATATGTAGAAATCCAGACTGGTCCATTTTTGGACTGACGGGGAGAACAAATTTATGCTCCATCAACTTTAAGAATTAAACATTCACTAGTCTGTAAAGTTGTAAGTCAACCAGAAAACACCTAAAACTAACAAGCTAAAACGGCGTTGTAGAGTCCGACACTCACTCCACTCAATAAATCAATTCCTTGCTCATGCTTGAATACTGGGACAAGGACAGTGGTCCAATTAACTGACGTAGTTAAGCAACAACTGTAGCTCGACCTCACTGTCCATGGAAAATACCGACACCTCCAGCCTCACCATTCACTCATTAGACTCTGCTGCAGTGACACGTCTTGTGCCCAGGGGGTGCTCTTCCCCTTGAAGTTCCTCTCAACATTGATCCTGGGGAACAGAGGGATCCAGGGAAGAGACGGATGCTGCCAGTACACCAGACTTTGCTGGAAGGCACAACGAAGGTCTGGGCAGGACCTGGGATCCTGTGCACAGAGGGATGAAATTCACTGTAGGAAAAGTAATCTTTGTGAAGGCAGGAGGATGCTCACTGAGATGTCACATGTAATAAAGGCTCAAAAACCTACCTGTAGACTGTGAGGCAGGGAAATAAACTGCGCTCTGCAGTGCTGGCTGAGCCCCAGGGCCTCCTCCTGCGCTTTAGGCTGCTCGGACCATGACATGGTGAGGGGAGACGTGAAGAGGAGGCGAGTCTTCAGGCTCCAGTCTGCTGGAAACTCTGTACACACGGGAGGAGCGATAGAAGCAGGAGCGATAGAAGCAGGAGTGATGGCCTGAGGACTCTGACAAGAGAGCAGGAAGAAAAGATTTAGTGATGACAGCAGCACATAAAACTCTTTCAATATTACAAATGAAAACACACCAACCTTCAAAAGTGGACTTTTAGCATTTTCCTCCTCTTCTTCAAACAGAGAGTCATCCTCAGAGAAAGTCAGACACTTCTACAGCACAGAATGGACAGGAGAATATTATGAGAATTAAGAAATATAAAAATCCTCCTTCTACAGAGACCTTCTTCAGACTTGGTATAAAAGGAATAGTCCAAGTATTTTAAGTTTATTTATATGAGGTACTGACAGCATATAGATATCACAATAGAAACATGTTCACTCTAGGGGGAACCTTGAGAGTTTCCTGTGGAAAAAGATTCAGAAAACAAAAGTGTAACTAATTACATAAAATCCTATACCTTTATTTACACTTTAAGATTGAAACAAAGAAACACAGACTTTATGTAACCACATGTTAACTTTGACTGGATTCGGCTCCCAGAAAATGAATGAACGGATTGACCAAACTCTCGCGTTGTTTTAAAGTGAGATTCGTGTCAATGCATTAAGCCAAGTTACTGGCTGACATGTCACCTCTACAACCACATTCTCTGTGTTGAGTAAAGGCTTGACACACACATTATATTATTCGTTTATTATTATCATAACCAACCTTGCTGGAAACCTCTCCTCGCTCCTGTTTCTCGGCCTCGGTCAGACTCGAACTGAAAGAAAAAACTCCCTGACAGTCAGTCTTTGTTGACATGTCTTCCTCGTTGTCTCGCCGTGTATTTACAGCCTCAATATTCCCGTCATCGTTATGAATTATAAACTTCTTGTTGGGGCTGTACGTGTTTTCGATATTTGCGAACGGGTTTCTGCGTTTCGTCCCGCCTCCGGAGCGGTTCTGGCTGTTGAAGAGCGGCCCCGGAGAGAAAGGCCGAACACAGGCCGGGGAGGAGCTGCTTTGTCCCGGACTGTCTGTAGAGCTCGGGCTGGGGGAGACACCGGCGATGCTTTGGGCTCTTTTCCTCCTCATTCGCATGATTTCCGAGGGTCGCTTAAAGCTGGGTGAATAGCCTGCTTTCTGAGACATATTGAGGATAAAAAATCTCCTACAAAAGTGTTTAAAATTGACAGATAAAACTATTTAAAATACACTGTTGTTTGGCTTCCGTTGCGCCTTCCACCCGATACGAATTTGGCGCGTGGCGTGATGACGTACATAGAGCCGCGGCGCGCGTGGTGCGTTTATGCTCATAGGACCTTTGAGTTTTCCCCAACGATAACATTTTTAAACGCTGAAATGTCATTTGTAGGCTGTATGGAGGCATTGAACTTTACCAAACACAGATAAGTAAGCCAGGCTTAGCAGTATTAATAATGTTTTTGAAAATATGATTAAAAATATAATCTGTTGGAAAAGGCTGTGTAACAGCGAGATAAATATTCTCATAAGGATTTTAATAGGTGAGTTTTTTTAGGTCCATTGTTTAACAATTAATGACATCTAAAGGTGAGACTGCAGATTGTCACAAATAATTACCATGATTAGTTTAGTTAGTAGTTAGATTGTAAAACAGCCTCATTCAGATAAACAGTAACTTGTACCAACCTGGGAAAGTGTCAGAGGAAGTCATAACCACTTCCATTAATTAAGAATTAACTGCAATAAAAATATCCTTGAATAAATTGATTTATTTATTTATAAAAATACAAAAGAACTCATTATTTTCATGAGCAAAAATAACTTGAATCCATTAATATATACTTCAAGAACACACCAACATAACAGTGATGCTGTGTAAATCCAGTTCATTCACACATTCTAGCGTCACATGAATCAAGTATTAGTTCAGCTCTTCACTGCTCTGACTGATTTCTTCCTCTGCACACAGATGGATCGGTAATTCAGTTTCACTCTGCATCAGCATTCATGTGCAATTTCTCCTCATTTCCTGCTGCACCTTCTCTAAAGCTTCCTCCATCGTGAGCTTTGGAGATCTGTGCTTTCGAATGCGCTGTGGAAATAATGAAGGAACACAGGTGTTTAGAAATGTGTCACATCTCTGCACATTAGATATTGAGCTCGGAGTGGTAGGCTTTACCTCCTTGGTGTCTTCCAGCGTTGTGTACCTGTAGTTTGGTGGCTCCAGACTCTGCACTAGGCTGGAGTGAATGCGTTGGCTGCTCTCGATGAAGCGTCTCGTCATGGCGAGCTGCTGTTTCAGCATCTCATTGAGTGCAAACACAGCTGGACTGAAGGTGCTGAGAGCTGAGGAAGGCGACACACGTCACACACATGAGAAAAAGTGTTTCACAACTGCAACAACATGTCTTTATCTTATCTGGACTGGTTTAAAGGGAACTGCTGTGGCCTGCCTGCAACTATGCCGCCAGTAAAATAAAAACTTATTTGATAAACACATGTTAGTAGAAGTCACATGGTGGTACAGTGTCTAGTATTGTTACTTTACAGCAAGAATGCTGCTAGATACGGTGCGACTGTTCTCCACGTGCGTGTGTGTGTGTGTTAAGCATTTTTTACTGCGGTACATTCGCCAAATGTCCTAATTTCACACAGAATAAACACAAAGTATCCAGGGACCAAAGTCGCATGAGAAATATAACACAAAGTAATCACTTTGCATTCACCTGGCTCTTACCTTCCACTCTTTCTGCACTGAGAGTATAAGAAGCCAGTGGTGTGTAAGTCATGAAGGTCGGGGCTGACGGAGGATTAAATGTAGCCGTTCCTGCAAACAGAGATTGGAAACAGACAATTTTTGTTGTTGTTGTTGCAGGTTAAGTCAAACTTTGTGAATTTAAATATAATGTCGAGCAGACTGACCAGTTGACCATGAGTACGCCACAGTGTCAGGCTGTGTTTGCACTGCTACATCTTTAACATTCTTTCTCTCTGAAGAAGCTGATCTCCTCTGGTGATGTGGCGTGCGTCTGCTGTGTGACACAGATATGGAGCTTCTGCTGCTGCTGCTGCTGTACGACTCCGACGTCCGACTGCAGCCTGAGGTCTGTGAATCTGTGTCTGAGAAACGGCTGGAGTAATCATTTTTCATCCTCTCGCTGGACGCGTCTGAACTCCAAGCCTCCTTCCTGACCTCAGACACCACATCTGTCTCTTCTCCTTGCAAGTCCTCTGCAACATCTCTGGCGCTGTCATCCATCTCTGTCCTGATCTCACTCTCAAAGTCACTTTGATAATCTAGCACTTCCTCCTCGTACACCCTCTCCTTCTCCTCCACCCTCAGTCTCGGGAGCTGATGATCTCTCTGATCATCTCTGATGATCTAAAGCAGGAAAATCCAGCACAAACATGAGTCTTTTCATAGTACTTATGAACTGATTTATCTGCTGAACATGTCATCTGCTTGTTGACTGTCATCTGGAAATTTGCTGAGTTTTTCTGGGCTATGTATACTGGATTTTTCATCTATTGAAATTACATATAAAGTAATTTCTGAGTCATTTTTAATGATTATTTGAATAATCATTGCAGCCTTAACAACTACAGCTGTAAAAAGTAATCAATTGATTAAAGAATACTGAATATTAAACTAATTTGCAACTATTTTGATAATAGATGAATTGGTTTCAATGTTTTATTATAAAATTCTGTTAGTTCTGACAAAAAAACAAAACATTGGAGGACATCATTATCACTTTGAGATTTGAGAAATACCAATCAACATTCATCACTATTTTCTGACATTTTGCATGTTCTCCCTGTGTGTGCCAAAACATGCAATAATGGGGATTAGGTAAATTGGACACTCTTAATTGACCATAGGTGTGATTGTGAGAGTGAATGGTTGTTTGTCTCTATATGTGGCCTTGCGATGGACCACGGTGTACCCCACCTATCGCCCTATGTCACCCCTGCGACCCTCATGTGTAGGATAAAGCGGTAAAAAAAGGATGGATGGATGTTGTAATTAATTTCTGTGTTTCACACCTCCTTTCTTGGCATTTCATCCGTGATTTCAAAGGCAGCGGGGACAAGATCATCTACTGTCATCACGTTCATCTTGAAATCTGCAACAGCACAAGGTCACAAACAGAATTTTGGAAGAAATAAACAGAGGTTGGTTATTGGATCACTCCTGAACCATCTTTAAGATTCAAACACAGAAACAAAAGCAGCATGCTACTTCACGGCATGTACATTTTGACATCAACCAACCATAAAATATACATAAAATACTGGTATAAAAAGGTACAGGAACACACTTCTCTCACTTTCAGAGGCAACTGAGCTCATGTCGCTGTCAGGATCTTCAGAGCGACGCCCTGCAGGGAAGAGCTCCTCCAGAGAGAGCACATCCTTGTGGCCAGACATAGAGGAGAAGGAGCGCTGGAATGACGGGGGAGATTTATGTCTCCTTTTCGGAGAGGGGGAGACGTGAGGAGGAGAAGGGGACAGAGAGAGAGCAGAGGGGCTGAACTGGGCCCGAACATGGCCAGTGAATCGAAAAGGAGAACTATGGGAGGAGGGGGAGGCAGGGGAGCGAGGCGGTGCTCGGTCAGAAGGGGGAGAAGGACAAACAGCAGCTGGAGGCGATCTGGACTTGTTTTCCTGTAAGAAAGGAGAGCATAGTGTTGGTGCATGATGGGAAATGCAGTGGTTACATTTGAAGCAATCAGCACTAAATGAAGGTAGAGTACCAACAATCTTTCAGTGTTTTGTTGGGTATCACAATAAAATTGAGATTTTCAATTGTTTTAATCTGCGAGAACAATTATATTGTGCCATTTTCAAAATCTTTGGCTGTAAATGTAGTAACTGAAAACTGAGCATAAACAGATGAAAGAAACCTTGTTTGCTGTTCTCACGGAGAGCGCACTCTGTGGTCCAAACAAGCTTTTGTCTGTTGAATCCACAGAGTCTCCAAGCAGTTTCTTCATGTCCTCTTCATCACTCTCCAGACTCACACCATGCACTACTCTCAATGACTTCTTCTCCAAACCAACCGAAGAGAGTGCAGCACCAGCAGCTCTGGACCTAAACCCAACACCAGGACCTGAGCCTGTGGGAGTCCCAGAGGGAGCAGCGTTTGTGTTGTCAGCAGCCACAGCAGCCTTGGTCTTGAGGAAACGTTTCCCCTTCAGACTCTGTTCACTGCTGGACTGTGATGACACCGGCCTTCTCTCTGGTTCTGGAGATGGTGACGGAATTCCCGGTGTGACCGGTTCCTGGTTCTGCTTAAATCTGCGGAAGCGGCTTTCAATTTGAGCCAGTCTACTAATCACAGCAGTCTGGGAACTATGCTGGGATGATGACACATACCTGACAAGATAAAATGAGAGGGATGCATTAAAGGTTCCAGTTTTTTGAAGTGTGTTTTTTTGAGGTACAGCATGTCAAATTAAACAACATAATCTATTTACACTATTTTGCTCATTATTATTTCTGCCTCTTTTTATATCTAACTATACCTTGGCTCAGACATTGGCTGTGTTTGGCTCGTCCTCACAGGCGACTGGCTGTTGCTGGTTGAAGGTGGGGGAACCTTTTTCAAGAACCTGCTCCCTCCTCCTTGTCCTACCTCTACTCCTACTTCCAGAGAGCTTTGAGGTCTGAGGGCCTGACGGGAGAACACAAGACAGACTCAGACACCTTCACGTAAAAATTGTGGTCATTCCTCAGCAATACATCATAAAATAAATACCATATCTGAAGCTGTTTACCTTGGTGGGAACCCCGTCATGTACCTGAATCTTTTCAGGAACAAGAGTGTCAGCTCCATTCTCTGCGGAAGAAGAGCTGACTGATGACAAATCTGAGAGTAAGGTGTGGGGATTCGGAGGAGCATATGTGGTCTTCATGAACTTGTCCACAGCACCCTAAAGGAAGGAATCAGAAGTGACATTCAAAGTGTCTGCTTTTAAAGAAGGCCTGTGAGCAGTGGAGTGGAAAATGATCACATCCACATAAGTTTCGATGTACATAGTGTGATGCTTTAGTGCAGGGGTGTCAAACTCATTTTTGTTCAGGGGCCACATACAGCACAACTTGATCTCATGGGGGCCGGACCAGTAAAAATAGTAAAATAATAGCATAATAACCTATGAACAACAAGAACTCCTTTGTTTTTTCTCCTTTGTTTTACATTTAATGAAGGATAATTTTACAAAACATGAAATTTCTTGAGAAATATAAATGCAATTTCAACAATATCATGCCTAAATTTACTATTTACACAGCACAATGGATCTATACAGGCACAAACATTTAGTCACGGGTATCTGGAGCATTTGACATTACGTTTAGATTAGTGTGAAATTTTAACAAATTCATCCTGTGGGCCGGATTGGACCCTCTGGCGGGCCGGTTCTGGCCCCCGGGCCGTATGTTTGACACCCCTGCTTTAGTGCAAATAAACCACACATTAAAGACATGTTTGTTTGGTTGTATGAGGTACTGATATATCTGACTGTAGCAGCCACCTCATTAGCTGATTGGCTATTTGAGTGCTTATTCTATTCCAAGTTTGTATTTGTCACTTCTAAATCAAAGACATGCAATATAATGTGACAGAGGAGAAAAGACAACACAACATATTCAAACCCACTCAAACTGATGGGTCCGTTATCAAACCGTTTTCATTGATTCATTGGTCCCTTTGCTGACTTTTTGCTCCTGTAACAACTGAAAAACTAACCTCTTATAGCCAGAAAAAAACATTTCGTGTGTGACGTCTACTGTGCACTAATTAAAACACTAAATACAAACTAAAACAATCCCGCTGAGACTCACTGCATGTTCCCGGGTTGTGTCTATGGACCTCGGTGAGGACTCAGAGGCTCCTGTGCTGCTCCTCTTTGCGGACAGCAGAGCCTCTGCTCGGACCAAGGCAGAACTTCGGCCGCCTCGTTTCCACATCTTCTTCCTAATTTCTGGTGCTTTTTTTGTTTGTTTTTATCTCAACCTCATTGTCCTCACGATGTTTTAACGGCAGCCTTCATTACAGGCAGCAGTGTTAGCTAGCTGGAGGCTAAAAACATGTTAGCTAGCTACGTATACACGGCGCCCTTTGACATGAAAGGCTCCGTTACACATTATCTCCAATGCCATGTGTGAATATTTAGATTTACAATGTAAATTGTACATTGAAACACTAGTTGTACCAACTTAGCGTCTACTCTAGCGTCCCTTGTTGCCACGGAAGCGCTTCCTCTTCTTCTACCCTTTAATGGCTTTTCATAAACAGCCTATAGGTGCATTACCGCCACCTACCGGACTGGAGAATAGAACAGAACAGCAGTTTCCTTATATTAAAGGGGTAGTAGGTTTTTTTTTAAGTGTGGCAGTATAACTTTATTAACACTAATGTCACTCTGCGAAGTCAAATCATATTACAGTGTAAACATCAAATGTTAGCAAACATTAACTAAACTAACTTCTTAAGTTCAATAAGAATGATTATTATTATTATTATTGTTATAATTATATGATACAATAGTAGTATCTTTATTAGAAAGAGTCAGAATGGGACATTTGTTTTTGATTGTATTTACTCAAATTACTACATATTACTTAAATATATATACATATAAATGTAAGCATTTACTTACTAGACCACTGATTTACAACACAGCTGTACACAAAGTCTTTGGTTGTATTATAAATAGGTAATCTCTAGTCCGACATGTCCCCCTCGTTCTTTGCCATCACCACCTCTGTCCCTCTGTCACAGTGATTAATAGGACATTATGTAAATTCTGAATCCCTGTTAATTTCCTCCACATTTGTCATTACTATGGGTCATCAATCACAGCTGAAGCTCAGCCAAGCGCCAAGTGACGGCCACTGTTAGGAAATCAATTCCCGCCTCTGTTTGTTGGCGAGAGTGAGAAAAGGAGGATTCTTTCTGAGCTTCAAAACAAAGAGAAGTTTGATCTGCAAATGACTTAGTAATAATAATGATGAAATATGTTTGACCCTTAAATGGACACAAAGAGAGTATAAATCCAGGATCAGGCTTCTAATACAACTTGTGTAAATCTAGGGGAATCTGTGTGGCAAATTTTTGCATTCTTGAAAAAGAAAAACTTTAGTTTGAAAGTCTTCAAAAAAAATCAAAGAATCAAATGTGTCTCTGTATGCAACACTGAGATGTAAGGACGCAGCTTGGCCAGTAGATGGCAGTGTTGTCTAACTCTGTTGCTGTGCTACGGGACATTTTCGGTCACCTTCCTTTTTCAAACAACCCAACAAGTGTCATGAGCAATTGTCTTCTCACGGAAAACTACATCTGAAATAGAGCTTGTGCACAGTTCTGTTCAGACAACCACATTAAAATGAGTCTGCAGTCCCTTAAAGGCAAATCCAGTGGTTACTAGAACTGATCTTTTCCAGCCTCATTTTGTCTGAGTCATACATGTAATTGTTTTTCCAGGCAACCAAGAACAACCCACGTGACATGGTCTTTTCAAGTCACAACAGTACATTTCAATTAAAATCATATTAAATTAAAAGTACTTACAGACAAACCTCAGCAGGCTGCCTCGTGTTTAGTCTCAAACCTCCCTCCCAAAATTAAAGGCATAGTTCATAATATTTAAATTGGTGTATGAGGTAGTTTCAGTGTATTGTATGTTTTTCTGTCTATGGACTCTAAGGTGGTGGTGTCTAACAGCAAGATCAACATATTCTTAAGATATTATATGGTTAATCAAATGCAGATTTTATGAGGCAATACCTTTACTTTTTTTTTACTATAGCTGCACAAATATGTGTGTGTTTGTGTGTGTAGTAACCACGACAACAGTTCTATTTTCCTCACAAGAATATTTATATAAATCACAAACAAATACGAACTGTCCATTGTTTTAAAATAAAAAAAGTCTGTGTGCATGAGCGTGTGAGAGAGAAAATGGAGAAAGAGAAAAAAGACAATGAGCAAAAGAGAAAGAAAGAGGAGAAGGGATGACGAAACAATGTTGAAAATGCAGTATCATTTACAGCCATGGCTATATACAGCACAAATTACTGTGAATCATCAGTCGCACACAAGCACGCACACACGCGCGCACACACTCACGCACACACAATGCTACCAAACATGGTATTGTGGGAATAAATTAACACATTGCAAAATTACTTACTGTAATGATTTCTCAGTGCAGTGAACTCATGAGTCATCGGTTTGGAAGCCAGAATCTTGACGTGTATCAGACTACGTGTCAGCACCTGACACAACTACATACAAATACAACCCCTTTAACCAAAGTGGAGCAGTTGAACAATTACCTGATTTACAGGTGATTGGAAAGACAAGCTTGTAACTTGAAAATGTAAAAAAAACAAACACCTTTACTAAAAAATAAGAATATTTAAAACACTAATAATGAAGTGTTTTGATGGGTTGTGGTTGTTTGGTTTTATTTTCAGAGGCCGTAATAACCACCTTAGTGGGAGAAGAGATCACATTTCATGATTTTACTCAAAAGGTTGGACTTTGACGGTGAAAATGGTTCTTGGAGCAAAGGCAAAAACAAACAGGTCACAATATTTTGGGATGAGCAGATCATCTTTTTACAACACCGACAACATTTATGAGGAAAAAGTCCCGTTTTGTGTACAAAGGAGGCTGGATTGGGATCAGTCCAGTGCCGCTGCATGCACTGTGTCAGTGTTAAACCGAAACACTCCCCCTGCTTCTCTCCATCCGTGTCCATCCACGTTTGGGTCGTCCATTTACTAGAAACTCTACTCACACACAGGGCAGTGTCTCTCACGACTCAGTCCGTCCTTCAGCGCCATCGTCCTGTGCACCTGTCAGTCATTCTGCTCGTTTTTTTTTCAGTGGCCAACATTGTTTGTCAGTAGCGTGTTTTACAGTTGGCTGCATTCGGCGCCTGGTCATGTGATGACATTTTTCCAAATAGTTCCTAAAACAGTAATCAGTGTTTGGTCAGCATTCAGCAGAATTCTAAAAAGTGTCACAACATTGACATCATTGGCCTGTTGCAATGATGGAGGATTCACATGTGCATGGCCAGGCTTTGGCCTCCACTTCACTGTTCACTGTTTATTATTTTTACAGCCTGAGGAGCAATGTGAGACACAAGAGTGTGGTTGTGGTCAAGAGATAACAAGAGAGTCTTTGGCTAGCTTTGCATATGAATGCAGATGAAATGAAAAATCAATCGATGATACATTTAGGTCAATTTGGTGCATGACTGAGAAGTCAGGAGGCTTAATGCCCTAACTTCTACTTTTATGTGCAGGAACTGTTTATAGAGCACAAAACCAATCTTTAAATCCTTTTTAATTGGGAGTATTTAATTGTATTTAATATTTTGGAATTCATAACCAAATCAAGACTTCAGATTATTTTAAGTATCAGAATGTCCCACACTGACACTGGGACACTAAAGTCACTCTCAGTCTGAATGTTGCTGTGTGTTCAGTCAATGCCATCACATGACCAGGTTTTAATCTCACAGATATATAGATAGATATATATACGAAGACACCGTAAATCTACCCCGGATAATAAGTCAATGCCGCCGCCATATTGATCCTAACAAGACCAGAACAGGGGAGTTGCATTTTTCTGGATAAAGAAACGTTAATCTGATTAGGTTTTGGTCTTTCCTGTATGACAGCAATGTTGACGTATGGCTGTAATGTGCCCGAGCAGCCCACATAAATATGTCTATGGTTGATATCCATTGTAACTCGAAGCGTCCGCGGCCATGCTGGCTGTTCAGTAAGGTCTCCACACGGCCTCAGCAGCGGCCATGTTCGTCGGGGAGCTACTGTGGCTGGACTCCACCTCGACACCCACTCCTTCATTCTGATTGGGCAAGGAGGGGTGCAGGAGGGCGGAGCCTGTTGAAGCGTTGGTGCACGGCGGCAGGATCCTGGGAGGGGAGCGCGAGTCACTGCTGCCTCCCCCTCCGGCCATCATGGAGAACTGGTACGATCCGGCAGCAGAGTAGTACAGGTGATATGGTGAGGAGGTGGACTGGAAAGGTCCATTCTGAGTCTGGTGCGGGGTGTTCGCAGGGTAGGGAGGAGGCAGGTAGGTGTGGTATCTCCCTCCCGGCGTGGTCGCCATGGCTGTTGCCATAGTGATGCCAAGGGCGCCGTTGGAGACAGGGTTGTGAGAGGGAGTGTAGGTGAAGGCAGCCGCTGTGGGGGGGTAGTGGACGCGAGGGTCCGGGAAGCGGGAGTCGGGCAATGAGGGGAGAGAGGAGAAGGATCGTTCCAAGGCCATTCTGGGGTCACCAAAGGCCGTGAGGTCAGGACCTGAGAGAGAGAGAAGAGGTCAAGGGTTAAAATACATGTTTTTACTCACATGGTTCACTGTATGTGGGGGTGTAAATGGAGAATTAGATGGGATCCACATCTAAGCCCTGTTGGACTCCATGCTGTTTGTTTATTTTCAGAGAGTACAACAATGGTGAAAAGAACAGGGATCTTTCCATTAGACTGACTGAGGTGAAACAGAAAGAGACGGCAGTAGTGTGTGTGTGTGTTTGTGTGTCAATGAAGAATTTGATGGGTCCCAAATCTGAACCCTGTGAGATACCACCTCTGTGTGTGTGTGTGTGTTACCTGTGAGACGTGAGGACAAGTCACTGAGAGAGGAGCGACCAGGCGATAGGGGGTTGGCTGTGTGGACGGTGGGCGTGGTTATTTGGCCAAGGTAGGGATACGATTGGTCGTAGGACCAAGACGGAGACGACTGCATCTGTCTTGAATCTGAGCGAGAGAAAAAGAGAGACACAACTTAATCAGCGACAACATTCAGAGCCTTTAAACAAGCGGCCATCTTGTTTCAGGAGGATGGCTGAATGATACTGCAGTTTCATTCATGACATAATAAATATCCTGACTTTTATTTGAAGCCTCTGATAGGCTGGATTCCACAATACACATGAAGGCTGCAAGGATTAATAAAAATAACTTTTTTTTTAATGAATATGTTCTGGTTTCTTTTCTCCTCTATGAAACGACAGTTGAATATCTTTGGTTCGAGGATGTCATCATTTTGAGGTTTGGGAAACACTCATTTGCAGAGGAAATATCTTGGATTTGGAAAACTTCAATTGCGTCATTTGTGGAGAGAAGGCCGCGTAAATAAAAGGCTGATTTACGCGAACGCGGTCTCGAAACATTAGCGTTTGATGGTGAAAGAAACAGAAGAAAGAGTGATGGAGGAGAGGAAGCAATTAACTTTGTGTGTGGGTGTGGATGGAAGAAGGGGGAGGTGTGTGTGTGTGTGTTCTTTTATTTAATCCAGCCTTTTCCCCACAGTCTAATAAATGGCACTGATCATCCACAGACTTGCAGACAGAAGTGTATGTATGTGTGTGTGTGTGTGTGTGTGTGTGTTTGTGTGTATGTATGTATGTGCAGATAGACGAGGAAGCAAATTGTACACAGCAGCTAAGACGCCAATGGAGACTTTTCAAGTCTTGCCAAGAGCACTGACGTGCGTGTCTGTGTGTGTTGTATGGAGGTTGTGGGTGGAGAAGGCCAGGCCTTGTGCCAAGCCCCCTCCTCTCCTGGCTCCTCTCCCCAGGCAGGGAGCACTAATGTGGGCCAGAAGTCATGCAGTCAATGGCTGGCTGTTTGGAAATAGAAGTGGAATATAGTAGTACAATAGTGTTGCATGGCTTAATATAATCACAAACATCTGTTTTATAATACACACACATATATATATATATATATACTGTACATATATAGATAGTTATACATGTATATATATATATATATATATATATATATATATATATATATATAAGATAGACTTTATAGGATTAGCTGCAGTACCTTCCCACAGGGTTGCACAAAACTTAATGTAGAATGTATAACCATGAAATAACCAGCATCGTGAGGGCACCATTAACTCCACATCTCTACCTTTTTATGAGGGTTGTGCATGTGAGGTGTTGCACTTCATGGTTAAAGAAAGGGAAATATATTAAAGTGTAAACGGCTAACGTTAGGCAAGCCAGCAGTGATTGTACAATCAGCACGAATAGTTGCATTATTTACAATAACGCGTAGGAAATCAATCAGACGTCGCGGTTGTTGTACATTTGCATTGCATTTGGTGTGTTTTCTTTCATCCAAGCACTTCCAGCCAGCTGACTCTCATTTCCTCCTTGATGCCGATCTTGCTTCCTCACTTACACACACACACACGCGAAGGCCCACATAAGAAAACACGCAGTTTCTAAGGGCTGCACACACACGCGCAAACCCCGCATCCCCTCAATGTCACCAGCACTAAAGGCCGAAAAGGGAACAGATACTATCTTCTTGTGCCATATAGAGTATCCACGACAACACACACACACACACACACACACCACAGCAGACCTCAGTAAAACCACAGGGAGGAACAAGTTTTGATGCAAGCTGAACGTATGTTCACACACTCGCATACACACAGTTTTTTGTTTTTATTTGTTAAAGGGATAGATCAGGAGGTCAGTGACGCCTGATGCCTTTTTTTGCTGAGAATTAGCCTGAGACACGGAGGCTCAACTAGGGCCAAACTAATCCACCCAGTTCAAAAATATTGACTGGTATCATCATACATGCCTTAGAAAGCAACAATAAATAATAGAATCTTTAATAATAATAATAACCCATGTGCTCGGCTGAAAGGAAGCACTACAGAGTGTGATCACACGCTTCTGCTGCTGCTGCAAATGTCTCACAATATTCGGCAGATATGGACGTCCAAACTGTGGTGAAATGTAATTGTCACTGTGTGTTTTGCTGTGAACCAGCTCATCCAGTGTGGCCCATGACTTAGTCCTTAAAATGAGGTCAGAGGTAAATCTCTCAGGGGGAGACAAAGACAGAAGTTCCTCATTTGAGGAGAACACAGCAAAATCCCTGCCTTTTAAAGTCATGATAGTGACTCAATCCACTGTTGTGCAACTTAACGTATACCTTAATCCTCATCAGCTCAGTAACCTGTCTTATGCAACTGGCTAAAGGAACGTCATTGAGAATTCTCACCATGTACAGTCATGCATAGACTACAGTGGCACATTTATGATATCGGCAGCAAAGGTGTGTCATAGTAAGTAGAGAACAACAGCATTACTAACATTTATTCACTTCCGTGACGTTCCGTGACTCTCCTGTCCACACGGTTGCCTCACTGGCTTGAGTTTGAGCTCATTGAGAAACTGCAGGAGAGTAGTTTCTCAATCTCAATCTAAGTGTCAACATGTTCAAACGTCCTTAAGCAAGACACCGAACCCAAACTGGCGTTTGTGTGAAAGCTGCTATGAAAATAGCTCCCTAGTACTGGTGTGGTTATTCTCTGAAGGATAATAAACCATTTTTTATAAAAATGTTACTCTCCTGTACCAAAATCCATGGAGAAAATGGGTGATTTTTAGCTCACATGGAAATTAAGCAGCTGGTCAACTGTTGCTTTGTTAATGAGTTTGTGTCACTAACGTAAATCTGAAAAGAGCACGTTTGAACTGACTGAGTCAGCAGTGGGTCAATAACTCCTGTGTGCTATGATGTAAAATCACTGATTTTCTCTATGGATTTTGGTTTGGGAGTGAGTGGTTTATAAAGTGACGCAACCTTTACCTGGAAAAAACGACAGGATAAAGCACAAACAAATGATCCTTTGATGAGATATTGTGGATTTACTGTAAGTAGGTGTCAGTTTTTGTCAGGTGAGCCTTTTCTGTTATTTTCTTCTGTCTCCGCCGACAGCCGTGTTTACGGTGAAAATTAGCCTCCATGTCTCAGACTGGTTCTCGGTACAGTCGTTCGGTACCATCTACAACCACACTTCAGAAAAAGACTTAGTCCGAAATGTAACCATTGTTTTTTTTGTTTGTTTTTTTTTGGCTCTTACCAGCAGTTATCTGAGAGTGTGTGGGACTGGAGAATGTGGCGGAGTTGAGTGCTGCAGATTGGCGGGCGTTGGCCGAGGTTTGATGGTGATGATGGTGAGGAGGTGTCACCCTCATCGAGCTCCGTCTCAGCTGCTCCAGCTCTGTTAGCCTCTCAGAGAACGCCAGAGAGCCCGGTTTGACCTCGTCCATCTTTTGACGATGACCTGGGACGAAATTGTCACGATCCCTTATGAATCTTTAAAGTTCTGCAACTTTCAACTCTCTCAGTACAGATCGTGTTTGTGTCAGACTGTGCAACACAAAGCAATGCAGAGATGTTTGTGGGCAGATTACCAGATTACCTCACGCTTGTAATCTGATTACATAATCCGGGGATTACGGTAACAGTTACAAGGCAAAACAGACTAAAAACAATGTCCAGACTGTGGCTGTGAATCTGGTGATGGGCGCCGCGCAGGCACACATGTGCATGAGTGTGTGTGTGGTGGTCTGTCATGCTGTCTGTGGTGTTGGCTGCACTTCAAAGCTCTGGGACTGAGCTCCAGTTACAGGCACTTCCTCCCAATGGGGGAAGTGTGCGCGAATGTGTATTTATACTGTGTGTGTGTGTGTGTGTGTGTGTGTGTGTGTGGGCGACGTAGAGACGAGTGATGGTTATTAACAGCTGAGCAGAACTGGCAGGAGTCTTCTTCTCTTTCTGTCACCTCACCTCTCCTCTCAGTCTGCTGACCAGTGACTCTCAATTCAGTTTGTCTCCATCTGAGATGAACGACGACTATTCCGATGACATATCACGTCAAGTACTTTTTTTTTGTCATTTTCTCATCCAGCATTAAAAAACAAAAATACATGTTTCATCACACACTGACTGGGAGAGGAACTCGAGTGTTGCATCAGTTTCCAGATTGACTCACTCAACTAACACTTGGTCTGACTTTATTTATGTTATACATAATATCAGGAAAAGCATTTAGTTTAGTCAGTTGAGAAGTAAAATTCGGAATCCATCCTAAAATACGCACCATAACGCTGGCTCACACATACGTATGTGTCACTTTAACGCTTCTGACTGTGGACGTACTTGATGCTTTCGATCATGCTTGGAGAAAAAATGTTTTGAATTTAAAAATGTGACACACATTTTTGTCAGATTCTCTTTCTCTTGTGTTCTCAAGCTCTGAGCTGTGACTGACAACAACGGCGGGCACAGTCGCAGCACTCGATTCGGGCAGCCAATCAAATCAAGAAAGAGGCTGATTTTACAACTTAAAACTTTAACCAAACGTTTCCCCTGTTTAAGAAACACTGATAGCGTATGCTGTGGTTGTGGGTAGTCGTGAATATGAGAATTCATGTACATTGGGAATTGGATGGGACTCACAACTGAACCCTGTGGGACTCCACAATTAAACCCGTGTGTGTGTGTGTGTGTGTGTGCGAAACTCACGCCGTGGCTCTCTCGGACCATCCACTGTAATTTTAATTGCTCTTTGGTAGGTGGCCACTTGAGGAGGGTTGGTGAAGACGGTGATGGTCAGAGTGAAACTCTTCCCTGAGAGACAAGAGGTGAGCAGGAAAGGAGTGATAGTGAAGGAAAACAGAAAGACAGATAGAGATAGAATAGAAGAAAAGAGAAAATGTTAATTGTCTTGATTGTGTGTTTTCCAACTTCATATCCCTCCATTGTCTCCCTTCGTGCTCCCTAAATATACCTTATGCTTTGCATAATGCATTAAATCCCCAACGCCATGAACAAGCAGACATGGAGCCTTAATGAAGCTTGTCTTCAGTCATTAAGTCGTTACCCGTATTTCTGGACGTGGACGTGTGTTGTTTATTGTTAATCTCACTGTTATTATCTATTTCATATGGATATGGACATGATGTGAAGTTGATGAAAATGTGTGCATCTGTGTTTGTGGGATGGGGGGTGGTACCACCGCCAGCCGCAGCTCTGGAAGTAGTACTCACTCAACACTGCACTTGCTGCACACACACACACACACGCAGACCACCACTGTCGTCTGCCAGGACTGAAGTTACCACATGCAGACACATAATATGTGGGTGATGCCAGGTGTTCCTCTGACTTCTCTCCTAACAGTGCTTCGCTCTCTCTCTGATGCCGTGGAGTGTGAGGATTGTGTAGTACTGGGGTGGGTTGTGTGTTCTGTGCAGGTTGTTTACACAAAGAGTTTACAGTAAGAGATTTTGGCTGATAGAGGGGAACAGCTGAAGTCTGTGTGTCTGTTGTGTCTATCGCGCACACAAACACAAACACACACACACACACACACACACACACACACACGCTTGATGACTAAAATCACGACAAAGGCACATGTCTGAGACTTCCATGCGAATCAGAATTACTGCTATGTCTCACTCTGTCTATAGCGTCAGAGTGGCTTTCACATGAGGTGACCTGTGTAGGCTATGAGGACACATTTTGATATGGACAAATTTGTATGGACATTTTGACCTTGTGAAGCCATTGTGGCTCACAAGGTAAAGACTTAGCTTTAGGATTAGTTAGAATAAGGTTTAGATTAGGATTAGGTTCAAGGTTGGTGTTGGGCATTCAGTTGTGGTGGTTAAGGTTTGGGTAAAGGGGTAGGGAATTTTGTCAATGAGTGTCCTCACTATGAATAATGCACAAAAATGTGTGTGTGTGTGTGTGTGTGTACATGTCAGGGCTTGCTGAGTTCGGGCCATCTACTCCTCACAATCAGATATCGTCAACAAAGCGACGTGTGTGTTCGCTGAATAATAACTTGGTGTTTGTGCATTTGTTTGTATGCATGTGTGTGTGTGTGATGCTCTGTATGTACACGGCTGATGTACAGTTCTTTGCCTGTGCCTCATCTGATCACCTAGTTTCATCTAGTTTAACATATACTGTAGTCGTAACATTTAGGAGTTAGAGTGAAGCGGGTTTAACGCTGTAAATCATTAAAACTGATGGGTTCTCTGACTGCTTCTCATATGCAAATCCACATATCTACACCGATGAAAACTGTGTGCGCGACGGCGCTGTGCTAGGAGCGGAAACTCAGTTCTTCTGCAAAATAGGGAGCACTGAATGAGTCGGACATTGACTCGTCACACACACATACACAAACAAATACAGAGAAAAACCACCAGTCAAACCACTAAACCACTCATTGGCGTCAGCAGTGAAACTAACCACTTCCCACATGGACCGTTGATGACAGTTGGAGGTTTTTTAAGAATAGAGAATCTCTGCCCAGCCTGTGGGCAGATGTGGATCTACTATCACATCTAAAAAATCTAAAAAAACATCAACACCTTCCATTAAAACCCATGTGCTGACCCAAACAGCAATTTATGTCCCGATACTTAGCGTAATATTGCCATAAATGATTAATTATCGCATACAGTATGAAATAATAAGAGTCAAATTTGTTTTGTTTTTTAACTCGTATGTGAGAAATCCTTATTATTTGTATGGTAAATGCATAATATCTTCATTACTATTACTATCATTATTATTATTACTCAGTTGCACACACTGCAAACTAAATATGAATTCATGCACCAAATACAGTACTTCCACAGAAATCTACCATGTTTGAGTCATGTTTTTCTTTTGAAACTATAGTGACAAGACGCCGACTGCAGTACTGCTGTTTTCAGACTTGGCGCAGACATTGTCTGCTGTTCAGTTTCATTTGCTTGCTCCTGTTCAGTCTGATACGAGTCCCTTTAGCTTTGTGTCTTACCTAAAGACCTGCAAGCACTCAAACGTGTCGAACAAAGCTCTCATCCCTCTTTAGCAATGACACAAAGACAACTGCAACACAAACTGATTCGTTGCAGGATTCCTGAATTCGACGTTTCATTTTTCTGTTCCTAATAAAGTGACTACTTGGCGTATATGTGAGATTCATGCATTCACCCACAGGATCGCTTCATGTCTTTAAATAAGCCAGTGACGGGGATGATTCTGGGAAGGCCATTGTACTCTGTGCTGGCGCATTTGCATAAAAACAAATTTTTCACTCCTCAACTTTCATTATTTGAATTCTACTGCACATGAATTATTAATACGCTCATTTGTCAAGAGCAGGACTGGGGAATCTGTCATATTATTGACAGTTATTCCGACATGACATTTAGCTGGGGAGCACTTATGTGCTCATATTTTGTGTGTGTGTGTGTGTGTGTGTGTGTTCGCAGAGTTTGTGTACACAGGACTGCTGTTTTAAATAGATAAGTTGGAGCATTTGCCTGCAACCGATTTAGAGTAACTGTGGTATAGTGTGTCCGTCGGTGGGGGTGGAGGTGAATGGGTTGTTACGAGGAAGCTGCGCGAACACTGGAATACTGTTTTTATTCACGTGTACTTCCCCTAATTTTACTGTCCTGTGCACTTTCACCAAACACACCTATTGTATTTTAGACAGTGTGAGACGTTTATGGACAGTGCTGATCCACATTGTAGCCTTCATTTTTTATCAACACAACAAATGTTTTACTTTTTTTGTTTGTATGTGTGTGTGTGTGTACCTCTTCCACTGCGGCCGACAAAGCGCAGGTCGTTGAATCGGGCCACCTGGTTCTTGATGGCAGCCGTGGCGTTGCGGAGCTCTGCCGAGTAATTCTCATCATTTCCCGCCATCACCGTCACCAGGGTGCCGTCAGCGATTTCACCCAGGGCGACGACCTTTGGGGAAGAAGGAGGAGACAAGATGGAGTCATGTCCTGCCTTCCTTTAATGGCTGATGTTCCTACTGAAGTTTAATGCATGTTCTCGCTTTGGTAATTCATAAGAACATAGAGTTTCTTATATCCCTTTTTTCAGCACAACCTTGGCAGTCTGATGAAAATTGTCTTTCATTTTCACCAACTTTATAAACACACCTGAGCAAAAAGTACTCAAAATGTTTAAAATTGGATTGAATTTGTGAAATTTGGAAGTACAAAAAAATTCAAATCCACTTGGCTTGTTTTTAGGAACAAAAAGAAAAGACAAACGGTCGATTTTGTGACTTCTGATTAGTTTACAAACTTGCTTCCAGCCAAAGAAAAAGGCTGTGTAACTGCCAAACATATTATTTATATATCATAGTCTTAGGCGAGTGTATATTTAATCAGGGCAGCCTTTTGTTAAGTGGCTAAAATCAGATTTTCCTTGTGTTTTACTTGCGTCTTCAGACTCCGGCTGGATCTCGGCACAGTGCAGCCAGCGCTGACTTTGCATCAGTAACTCGTATCACCACACTTAAGAAAATGTAGATGTCAAAGATGCAAATAAGACGTCAAGCTAAAATAGAGAAAAAAAAGTACCAAATCAAATGGAAAATGGAAATGTTTGATGCTTAGCGTACTAGAGAGCACATTCTCCCACACGTACGCAAATCCAGAGCCAGGCGGGATGATTTTCATATTAACGCTTATCACACTGCACCATCGGTGTGCAAATGACCATGCCATGGACACTATGGATTATATCTCTGTTTAACCCTGAGCTCTGGTAGTGAGTAACCGCAGCTCACAATCGCCAAAATGTGACAACACACATATACTCCAAGTCTTTGGACAAATTGGTCTTTAACCCGTTAACACATAAGCCAGGATAAAACAGGATAAAGGAAACAATTATAAAGCTCTCAATTCTCAACGTGTGTGTGTGTGTCTGTGTGTTTGTCTACATTTTTAAAAAGTAGTATTTGTGTGTGCATGGGTGCACCTGTGTTTGTGTGTACCTATTATTTAAATATTGTCTAGCATGTATACTTGCAGGATCCGTGTTCAAGAAAAGTCTAGCTGTGTATTTGTGTGTGTGTGTGTGTGTGCGTGCGTGTGTGCGTGCACGTCATAACAGTCATCCATTATCAGTAAGAGGCAGTGACATCCGCTCATGACACTCCATAATAATGCATAAGGCAGCAAACTAACACACACACACACACAAGCATGTGCCAACACTAATGCATAAAATTCAATAAATCAATCAATCGCTTGTGTGTTTTGCGGCTAAAAGCTGCTTTTCCACAAATGCATTTTAACTCATTTTAAGTGCAGCAGAGCCGTTCTCATACACACATCGATATGAAGGAAGACACGGCAACAAAAATGCTCCCATCATTGTACTGTATAAGCCTTATTATTATTACTTTTCATTATCATTACACTGATAAAACTGTGTGACATGTAATGTATTTCTGACATATAATCGAAGATATTTATACGCTTCAATGTATTTTATGGCATTACACAGCACGTACTGCTTGTTATGTAGGATAAACCATTTCAAATGTCACTGAATTATGTGAATAAATGCTTAGTTTGACCCGACAGGAGGACTTTTGCCCTATTAAGACTGCTTTTTTTTCCTCACTGGAAATGGAAGAATGTAAAACACTCATTCTCCTGCACCAAAGCACATAGAGAAAATCAGCATTTTTAGTTTGAGGGACACAGGATATCTACATATATATACATATATATACACAGGATATACACACCTTAAAAGCGATGGGCAGAGTCTTGTTACACCTCCAGTGTGTCGGCAGCACAGAGCAGAGGAAGTTGGGACTGTCCGTCTTCACCAGCTCGCCTGGATGATCTGAGATCACCTGCAGAAGCATCCCAGAGACCTTTTGATCAGTTGTCTGCTTAGATTAGGGGGAAACTCAGAACTAGACGTTGTGTATTCCAAAGAGCCATGTACCTCTACCATGCCACGGTCTGCCATGCGCAGCTTGCCCAGCAGAGACGCTCCACCGCCGGCCTCCTGCGCCCCGAGAGGCAGGGCCTCTGCCATCTTCCCCCCGGAGGCGAGCGTGGTGGAGGGGGGAGTGTAACGCCGGCCAGGGGCTGGGTCTGAGAGAAACACAGAGGGAAACATATTCAGTGTCGGTTTGAGTCCGTTTCAGAATCATTTAGGTTAAGTGATAAAAATTAATACCATTCTAATTTCCACTCTTACACACAACATTTTTTTTTTTATTTCTAACTGAGAATGCTGCTAGAAACTGCTAAAAATCACGAGCTAAATCCTCATCTTTTCAAGTGGCTCCGTCAATACAGATGATAAAAAACCTGAAATCTCTGTGACTTAACCAAAAAGGATGTGTAAAATAAGACATAACAGAGCACACAGCTGTAACTAACCCCCCCCCCCCCCCCCCCCCCCCCACCACCACACACACACACACACTTATATACGGCGCATGATGACACACAACTTGGTCACACTGACTTGAATACCAGAGTGTGTAGTCATGAAACTAAAGAGAGCAGCAGCAGCAGTAGCAGCAGCAGAGAGAGTCCATCAGTTTAAATGGATACTGTTGAGAAGAGTCGGGGCTAAGAACTGAAAACACATGTGAGAATTTTCTGCAAAGTCAGTCAACATTTAACTCATGCTCTCAGACAAGATGATGAGTTTTTATTGTCTTTGAGCGGTGACAAAAAAAGAGATATTGCAGCGTCCAATGAAAGTCCTGCGTTCATACTTAAAGTAAAGTATGTGAATATGTAACATAGATAAGTAAAAATGTATATTAAAATGCATTCGTTGTACACTGTTGAGCAATAAGAGACAAACACGCGCCTGTCTGTCTCTGTCCGTCAGTCTGTATCCATGGCTCTGTTTCATTGTCACTCAGCCAGAATCACAGTTGAAGCCACATGCTGGTGGTTTGCAGTGTAGTTTACAGTCTGCAGTGTTTTTTAACGGCGTGGAGCCGCGGTAGAGTTTGATTTCACCATATTTAGATTTGTATGTGAATCCGTATTGAGCTATATTGACAACGATGGAAGACTTTTACCATGATATCGTATCAAATTTCAATCTATTCACAGTAATGATTTGAACATCTAACAGACGATGTGTGCAGGTCAGATTTAAAAAGTGAAACCAGGCAGAGAAGTCAGTTACTAGGGAAGGAAACAGAGTGTAAAGGATTTTTTTTTACTTTGCCACAATATGAACATTTACATCCGCTGCTGGTAAAATCGAGAGTTTAGAGCAGTTAAATTTGTCAAAGATGTCGCGTCATCACACAATTCATCACCAACATCTCTCACTGCAAAGTGATTTTTAGTCTTGTTCTGGGATAAATGTGCAAAGTGCAGGACATCATGGAGTGGCACTAAAGAAAAGACAGCAGTTAAATTTGACTCACACTGCAAAATGTTCACAACCTGATGGATTGGAGCAAATCGGACTCACTTAACACACTCACTTTTAAGCAAATGGTGCAAAAAAAAGAAAAAGAAAATACAATTGTTATATAAAATGTGCTCAAATAAGCAACTGAATATCATAATATTTAACCATTCTAAATAATTACCTTTAACGTTATGAAATAGCGGAACAAGTCTCAAACATTGAGTGAAGCGGTGATCATATGCATTGTGAGGCATCTGAGCGGCAGCATCATCACATTATACAGTATCATAACAAGAGCTTGAATGATCAAATATGATGGGTTATTTGTGTACAAGGCTAAATTAAGTTGTGCATATTTTACACTTAACATTAACTATGTTAAATTGCATGTTTGTCAGTAAGTAAAAAAAATCCATATTGATTCTCAACAAATGGAAACTGAAACAGAGTAAAATATTTCAAATAAGGGAGGGGGGAAACTTACTCCTTGAGAATTCAAAAGTCAAAAACATGTTTAAAAGTCAAGTTTATAAAAAATTTGAATGTTATATGTGAGGGAGCTAAAATTAGGGAATAGCAGGAGGATGTGTCCAATTATATGTACAAGCAAGAAACTTGTACTCATGCAGCAGGAGTGCATATTGATGACTAAATCATTGTTACACCATATACAGCATTTTGTATAGCCAATATATTTTTAAATCATGCATGATATTGCAGGTAATGTGCTTTTAGAATGAAAGGGAACATAGCGTTTGTGTGACTTGTTTATAAAGGGGGAAGTTACACAGAGCAAGAAGGAAATGTTGCTGTAATACCTGCAGCATTGACTTTCCTTCTTTCTTTCTTTCAGATCAAAAGAACCACGCTTTGCGCAGATGATTCGCATATGATGACTGACATGAAATGTGCCAACACCGGAACCGACGCGTAATAACAGAGAGGATGGAATTCATCAGCGGGTTTGTGTTTTGCAGAAACGCCGCTCTCTTCACCGAAGCCTCTTCTTATTCCAAACTATCACAAATAATACAACAGATATCACAAATTATAGAGAGAAATAACTTGTACCGTATTTTGCGTCCCACAGAAACACCATTTGTGCGTTCTCGGACTCCCAACTTCACTCTTCGTTGCTTCACTTCTCTTAATTTACACAGAAAGCAGGTTTGTTTTTCTGTATATTTGTGTTGCAGGTTCTCACGCTGTCTGTTTATCTGTCCATCAAAGAAAAGGATAAAAAAAAACAACGTCGCTCAGTTCCTGCGCTTTATCCAAACACAGCGGGCTTCGATCAGTCCTTGTGCGTAAAAGCGCGGTGTGACGCGCTATCAAAAGCAGGTTTCCAACAGTTTGCGCGTGTTCTCCTCCTCCATGCGAAGTCAAAGTCACTTTGTGATATCTTGTGAAAAGTCTTCAGAGCTCCTCGTGTGTTCTCGCTGCTGACATTACGCGTCCGCACGTTTGGCATTAAAAGTAAAATTTAAATTTAAATCAAATTTCCTGAAGATGGGTTGTTTCTCTGACAACACAACTCTCTAAACTCTCTCTCTCTCTCTTTCACTCTCAGTTCTTCACCTATGTCTCTCGCATCTAGATGAATGGACATCGCTGCGTGCATCCGCAGCCTTTTACTGGCACCACACTGGATTTGCGTCTCATCCGCGCTGCCCTCAGCCAATGGAAAGGCTCGCCGCTGGGTGTCACTGACCAATCAGAGCTGCGTCCGTGCGAGAGGAGGCGCGGTTTAGTGGGGAAAGGGAAGGAGGGAGAGCTGCACTTCCTCCTGCGCTGACTGCACCTCCACGAATTCACTCAGTTACTACATGTGCAGCAATGTGACATCATGGAGCCTCACGTATTATATTATATTATAAGTTAAACACGTGGAACTTATAACGCGGAGGAAAAACTCTTTATGGGAGGAAATGATTTCCAAATGGGCTTCTGTTCATCCAGATGTTGGATTTCATCATTTCATCCGCGAACACCACAGACTAATGTGTTACACTTCAAACATCAGCCGTCATTCACCACTTCACTCACTGCTGACTATCAAAACCAGTGCATAGCCAGACGTGGATGCAATTATCAGCTATAGACAACAGGGGGCAGTAGGTGATCTAAATCCCCCAAAAACAATGAACAACCAACCACCAAACATTATTAAAAAAGTATTCCAATTTAAATATAATCCCCTAAAAGCTGTTTGATTTAACCAAATATATGTAAATTGGATAAAATATCAATTTTTTCTGCACAATGTGTGGTCTCCTCTGTCCAGATGCTGTTTTCATTTGAAATCATATTCTCACAGTGTGATTAAGAAGCTTTTGGGTTGCTTAATATTTCTGTTTCTGGGGGTGAAATTGTTTTTGAAGACCTGTTTTACTCTTTATTTTATAATAAACATATAATATAAATGTATTAGTTTAACATATTGAGCTTTTTAATAAATAATTTCTGTTATAGCTTTAAATGTTATTCATCTTTTGTATTTGCTGAAGCTTTCTTGCCGCTCTCCACCATCTTGAACAAACAACCACTGTTTGTGTTATTTTGCACCATATCATTTAGATTTAAATCAGTGTTTTATGTGTTAAACTGTTACAAGTAACAAAATGCTTTCAAGACGACGAACACACAAAGTTGGCAATACTGATAAAAGAAATTAATAATAGAACAGGTGCATATACCTTTTTTAAAATATATAATACTAATAATTTAACATTAAAGTTCATTGCCCACTTCATTAGAATGATACCATCCTCATTTCAAAGCAACATGTCAGTTTGTTGAAATGTAATTGTTCTATTTCATGCCAATAAAAAGAAAAATAATTACATACGGCTTAGTCCGTGGTTAAAGGTCAAATGCACGGCATTAACTCTGCACCTGCCAGATGCGTTGGCGGTTAAATGAACCTGCTGTCTGAGGAGTTTTAGGGAAATGCCAGTCTGCGTCTGCTCGTGTTTGTCTTGTAGACAAAGGGCGATGATAAAAAATGTAAACGTGTCCGCTCGCACGCCGGCCTGAGATGGACGTGACGGGATTCATCGTTTTTTTCACTTCTTCGTCAAGGGGCCTATTTATGCTTCCTCTAATCTCGACGACCACAAAGTCACGTCCGACACAGTCCCTGATTATTCAATCACATAAACTGCCTAGTTACAGTACAAGATGAACAATGAAACCGCAGCTTTCTAAATACAATATTTTCCTTTTTTTCCCTTCCTCCTTTTAAAGGAAAAACAACTCCCAAAGCCCAAAACATGAAACCAGCAGCTAAGAATAAAAGTAAAACTGCAGTTTCATGAAGGTGAGCGTCATTAGATCTGACGCTGAACATTTATTCCGACTCTAACCGTAATAAATAATTCAAATTTGAAACTGTATATATCAATGAACATTTCTGGAACAATGTGAGATTTTGGTTTGAAAATAACAATAATAATAATGTGTTATTTTCAGAGGAGTGAAGAGGGAGAAACAGTAAAGAATGGAACGATTGCACCGATGGAGGGAGAAAAGAGGAAAAGAGGAGAGAAAGGGAAAGAAAATGGGAGAGGAGTTGGATTTCGCTCTGCGAGCATTTCCCACTGACCGACTTGTAACACAAGCTGCTCTGTGTCCTCTGATCCATAATCAATACCCAGTCCCAATCAACTATCAAAGTTATTGATAACAGCATTATTTCTGTGTCATCGGTCATGCGGTATTTTGCTTCTATTTGCACCATCAGTTTTTTTTTATAATACAGAGACAATCTGTTTTATTTTGTGTGGGGAAATAAAAATATAACAGGATCCCCAATCCATCATCAGGCTGCTTCATATTTCACTTTGCACAGATTCCCCAGATATTTCACATTTACCACTAAAGATGTATTAGAATCAATGAAAATATGAAGTAAAAACCTGGCCATGAGCTAAAACGACTGCTTACTATTAACAATTCAAAATAACGTCGGAGACACGTCCAGAACTACATCGGAAACTCACCAATATAGTTCTGGATCGGTGCACAGAACCACATAAAGAGGAAGAAATTAAGCACTGATGAGAAAACTCCCACATTCGGTTTGATATCATTTCAATAAAGTATACTAAATATTCACAATTGGCTCCCAATTCTTACCTAAATACCCTAAATTGGCCAAGAATTTGAACATTCGACAGAAAAACGAGAAAGATGATTTGTCTAAATGTCATGAAATTTAGAATCATGACAGTGACAGTAACCCTAATCCACACTAAAAAATATAAACACTAGAAATAATAAGTAATTATGGGACATTTATGGTGGAGAACATAACGTTTTCTCCACTCCAAAAGGAAAAACATGACATTGTTCAGTGCAATAAAAACACAAATGGTGATAATAATGTTGATGACCGTGACGTGACCAAACGAACAATTAGCTTTACCAAAGACTCCGCTGCCTGACCGGCCTTTCCTCATCAGGTACATGGCCCAGGAGAGGGGGCCTGAGCTGGAGAGCGCCCCAGGGTTCATGCTCCAGTCCTTGGTGCAGACGCGGCAACAGCTGGTGCCAAATTTCAAACACGCAGAAGGGAGAGAAGAGAGGGCATCAAAAGAAATAACAATTGTAACTGGGAGACAATGAATACATAAAAGTTGTTTCCCACCAAAAATTTGGAGCGATAACTCAATAGAGGAATCCGAAAAAAAGTGATTCTCACCTTCACAAACTGCTTTTATAGCCCTCAATCATCTCCGCACCCCCCCTCCATCATCATCAGCTCTACCCATATATGCTATTAGCAAAAAAAAAAGAAGAGGAGGGAGTGAGACGCGCAGGAGGAGGTGAAGAAGCAGGAGAGGACCCAGTCAAGCTGAATTCATTCCCTCCCTCTTTAAAGCGTAGCCATGGGGGACACGACTCCACTTTGCCCTCGGGCTCTTTAAAGCTGCTAATTTCATTTAGCTACCCAAATGATTCTCTTCCTCCCTCCCTCTTCCTCTTCCTCTTTTCCTGTTCCTCACTGTTGGGAAGTTCTTCTTGAAAATTTAGGCCACACTAGAGCGACGTGGACTCTGGTCCATCAACTCGTGTCAATAACGATTAAAGGGACGGTTTAAAAATGTCCACGCCTGCTTAAGCCTCTAAAAAATATGTTCCCCACTTTGTCACACTTATCAGCGCTCAAAGGTAACACATTTTAGGCGGGTAAAGTGTCCGTGAAAAGACATAACAGGCCTTAAAAACTGCCTTTTTATCGACACTACAAAAAACTGAGTGAAGTAAAATGAGCGAGATGTGCAATAAAACTGTTGCTACCTAAGTTTTGCCTTAAATATGAGCTTAATTTAAGTATAATTACAGAGATTTACAACTGTCAATATGCAACCATAATAGCGAAACGAAAACTGAAGCTGACAGAAAGTTTTTTTTTTGTTTTCTGACATTTTCCTCAACTGAACTTTCACTTTAATTGAGATCACACACACACGTGCACACACGCAGTCGGTGTGTGTGTGTCACAAGAGTCACAAGGAGCCGTTGCCTCATCCAGCACTTACACACCCCGTGCACACATACACTCGCACACACACATGGTTTTGTGGTGATATCAGCAGCTCAGGGGCCTCTGGGAGAGTCACTGTGGGAATGTCCCCATCCACCATTGTGTGTGTGTGTGTGTCTGTCATTGGTGGTCACCTTGAGGTTTGGTTGTGCATCTTTGTTTGGTTTTGGGGGGACATGCTCTGGTCAAAACTGAAGTCTAAAACAGTCAGAGATAGAGAAGTCGCAACCACAATGTGATCATTTCTTCTTACGGATACTTTATTTTTTATTCTATAATCAAAAAGTGATTTTTGTGAATGGGTGTGATGGTCAAAGGAGTTAAGTCTCAGACTGGTATATTGTGCTTTTTGTACTGCTGCCACGTTTGATACATTTCAACCAAAAAGTACACAATAAAGCAACTAAAACTTTCTGATGTAGGCATCAGTGCATCAACAACTCCTGTTTGTCATGATGTAAAAATTGCTGATTTGGTCTATAGAGAGGCTATAGAGAGGCAGTCAGTGCTGTCGATGTGTCGATGTTCCTCATACGAATACACTTCCAGAAACCTTATCTACTTTCATAGAAATAGGTCAACAATAACATGCTGAAAATGAAATGAAAGTTGCTGGAAACTAATCTGAGCCTGTTTTAAAAATGAAATATATTACACGTCATCCATCACAGATATTATTTAGATGTAAAGTTCACAAAGAAACACACCTTAATCCTCTTTCTCTCTCTCTCTCTCTCTCTCTCTCTCTCATTCTCTGCCAGCGGCTGTCTGTCCCCACCGTCCCCTGAGTTAAGGCCACCCTGAGGCCAGAAACAGTGGCATGGCAAAGATCAATGCCTCACACACACACACACACACGCACACACACATGGTGTGTTCACATTGCCACCCTGAGCGATAGATCAATACAGGGGAAAGAGAGAGAGAGAGAGTCTGTGGAAAAGGAGATGTCACCTGTTTTTATTTCTCTAGTTGCTCATCAGCACCTTCAATATGTATTTCAAGAATGCCTCTTTTTTTGTTAATTTTCTGATATAAGATCAGTTGATTTCCGTTACCAACAAGCAATTATTTATACTCCGAGGTCCAATTTCATTTAATTTTGTTTAAAGGATCACAAGACAAAAACTAATCCTAAGAGATTTTTAACTTTACTTTTTACAACCGACATGTTTCAACACCATTTTTAGGATTTTTGTTGAAAAAGTGTTGCACAGAAATGATATATTTTAGGTTGGTAGATGGTTCAAGAGGCAATTAAAATGTGTTTTGGGAGATTTAAGCTGTCTACAGTCCTGCTAGTTACCCACATAAAAAAATCACTTCACATTTTGTCTCCCAACTAAACTTTATTTATTATAAATTTCAGATATAAGGCCTCTCTGAATAGGAGAAAGATTTGTTTTTTGTTTTGTGAGGTGGCTTACGATTTTTTAGATGTTAAGCTGTGAAACTGTTGGTTACTGATGTAGGTTTTTACATCTCATGACACACGTGCACACCCCCCCCCCCCCACACACACAGTAACAATGCTGTAAAGTAGATGAGTCAGTTCAGTGGCTCAGTAGATTTGTATCGAAGTTTTCACATCCATTGATCAGCGACGGAGGAGTTACCAATTGTCTCTAGTTAACAGAGCAGCCAATTCTATCTCTGTGGGTCACACACACACACACACACACACACACACACAGAAAAAGGACACGCACACACACCTCGTCTATAATTCATGGGGTGTATTGTGCGGATGCAGTTAACTGCCGCTTAAAAGTAATTAATTGATTTTCTGACATATCAGTTAGCAGCAGCGGCAAATGACACACACACACACACACACACACGCACGCAAACAAGGTGTAATTAAACTGTGGATCTACTCATGCACATTTCACAGCACACAGCAGCACCCACTTTCACAATGTGTGTAAAAATGATTCATTTCACATAAAATGTCTGACTTAAAAAGAGAAAAAAAAAAACCCAGATAATGACGTGTGCAGCATAAAGGCATATGAATAATGTCATTTCTGTACTTTCAAAAACAAGTGTTCTAGCTTTCTCTGCAGATTTTAAATACAAACAAATGTTTTAAGTCAATCAGCTCCACACAGGAAGTGATCTGCTTTATGTCGAGGCAGACGCAGGCAACAGCAACATGGGAGCTTATAAAGTTAGTCAATTGTAAACAGGTTGAAGTGTGACTGAAAACGCAAAGAAAAGTCCACACAAAGTATCACAATTGAATCGTAGTGCTCAAAAAAAACAGTTTGTCTCCGCCCGCCCCTGCTCTGCTGCTGTATACACACAAACGCTCCCACAGTCGGATCGGACGGTATTGCTCAAGTTTTGAGATGAAGGATGCAGCATACAAATTATGTTACATCACTTCTGTTGACAGAGACCAAACAGAGGCACAATATGACCGTCAACAACAACAAAGTTACACACTGCAGCTTTACCTGCAAGTGGGATTATGTGTATCTATCTAGTTTATCTTTCCCGACTCGTCATCTCTGAGATTATCCGAGATTACTGCTCAGTAAACGGCGTTACAGTCTGCTGAATGACTTTACGACACACAGCGACGTGCCTTTACAGCGTCCACTGTGAACCCGCTGCTGCTGTAAAGCTTCTGTGGTCGGCCAGAGGCAGATGGATGAAACGGTGATCAAGCAATCAAAGGTCAGCAAAGGTCACCGGAGCGAATGTCATTTCTTGAGGCCGTTTTGAGACTAAATGAATCGAGATATTCAAATCTTTAAGGACAAACAATGACGTGGAAGAAGAACTCGAGAGGAATTGTTTCATCGTTTTGTGCGTGTGTCCTGAATTATTCAGCCGGCCTCTGCGATGAGAGAAGACCTGCTTTATCCTTTCTAAACTAAAAATTGATTTTCTGACACAAGAAATGAAGGACAGAAAGAGAGAGAGAGAGGAGGAGGGGGGGGGGGGACTCATGCACTCAGTCAAAGTTAGTAAAATGTTCATTCTTTCAGCGTAGAAACGTAAATAAAATGGAGGACGACAGGGGAAGAAAAGTGAGACGTGTGTATCTGACGGCAACAGAGAGACGGGACGAGACGGAGAGATGGACGGAGAGAGCGAGAGGAGGAGAGAAGTGCCTCAGGCTGTGTTTAGTGCAGTTTGAATGGCTGAGCAGATGCATTAGAGCAGAAACTCTAAACTAACACACAAATACACACACACACACACACACACACACACTGCAGGCCGGACAGCGAGCGTGGACGTCACAAGTGATCACAAAGGTTTTACTGCAGTGATGTCCGACTATGTGCATTCAGTGTCTGACACATAATGAATTCACAGAGACAGAATCCCGACATACTAAATTCATGTGACGGTGGATTATTTCGAAAGAGCAGTTTCTCTCACACTAACTTGAAGCTTTTTCTCAAACATGTGTCTTTTAGGCCGTTGACTTTTTGTCTCGCGTAACAAAGTGAAACGCTGAAATGTGTGAGATCGAGGGTGTAAAGCACTTCTTTATAAACTCTCTCTCACTATTAAAGGTTCAGGGTTTTTTTGTGGAGTGTGGTTGTATGAGGTCCTGACATTTTAAACACTGACTCTCACTCTCCCACACCAAAGTCCATGAAGAAAATCAGCGATTTTACATCACAGTTCACAGGTATTGTTTATCCACTGCAGCCTCCATCTATACGTTCAAATGCGTTATTTTGTGAGCGTCAGTGTTTGAACTCCTTCGTTTCTGTTTACCTCAGTGACTCAAACTTGCCAAATGAAGCAGCAGCAGTAGACCAGCAGCTCTTCTGTCACTGTAACTAAAAACGCTGATTTTTTTCTCTGGAATTTGGTCTGGAAGTGCAAGAAAAAACAAGGTGTTCATTTTATAAGTTTTTGTTTTGTTTTTTCATGCGTGAGAATGAAAATCATGGAAATGGTGGCACTCTTGGCAAAGATAGTGTTTATAATATTTAATACCTCAAATAAACTTCAAATATTTTTTCAATATCCAGATACTGCAGATATGGCCACTAAAAATCAATAACTGTTTTCTATGGCTTTCATCATTTCTGACAGTTATGGAACTAATCAACTAATTAACCATTAACACGCCTCAGGCTTTGGCTGCTTTATGTATTTGTGTGCGCTTGTGCGCCCGTATGTCGTGTGTCTATGTGCATGCTAAGTAACGTTTTGAGATTCTGAACACAAATGGGTCATCAAAGTGGAAGCAGAATCGGCCAATCGGGCTCCTTTAAAGGCGACCACACGAGTCGCGCGGAGTCCCAAATGAGCCGATGAATAAATCAGAAGGTTTAATCGCTGCCTGGAATTTACAATACAGAATAAAAGGGTGCTAATGGGTACGAGCCACACACATATGCACACTTTGCATTCACTTGTTAACCACAACCGTGGGGACAAATGGGGATTGGGGGAGGAAAGAGGGTGAGGAGTTAGAAGAAGGGTGAGACGACCCTTTGCATGACTTCTTCGTTAACCACAGGAGTGAGGGAACCCTCGCCTCGTCTCACACAGGACACACCGTCCCACCAGACTTGACGAACTCCCGCCCGCCATCTCGCCCATTAAGGCTGAAAGGAAACCAGTGTGGTCAGGAGAAAAATTAGTTGGCAACGCTGAAAAAGCTCCGCGTGATCGGCGGCTTCATTGATCGCCGGATGGATGTTTCCTGTTGGCGGCTTTTCGAAACTTCACAGGAGGTTAAAGTCAGCGGGGAAGTGTAGCGAAACAAAAAGGGTGACTGAAAATACAAACGAGCGACGTCTTTCCGGGAAATCCAGCGATGCCGACGTAGCCGTTTTTTAAAAATTGAATATTATGTTTCCACCTCGAGCTGCAGGTGACAATGTTGACATGAAACGAGAAAAAAGAATGAGAGGAGGACGATTTGTCCCTGAAACTCTGACCCGAGGTGCAGATCGAAACAAAACCACCGGTTTCCTGCCTTCACCGCACACAAGGAAGTTGTGAGGACTGAAACAAGATGGCCTCACAGCAATGGTGAGATGGAATGGTGTTCACACAACCACAGAAACACATACACACACACACACACACAAAAGGACTGGCTGCTAATCATGGATTTGGTGTACACTGTGGTAAGGTTTAGCTTTACCGATGTTATGAGTGTGTGGTGGTTCTCCTCAAACTACCACACACACACACACACACACACACACACAGGTTTGCGTCATATTGACTTTCATTCATTTGGACATCCTCAATTCAAAACCTAAACTTAACCAGTTCCTCAAAAATATGGTTTTGCCTCATTAGGACCAGGTTTTGATCTCCATGAGGATATTTATGTTTGTATATATGTTCATATTTGCTTCACCTTAAAGTTTGCAACCTGTTCTCTATTTTATACCATCCTTTAATGATGTCCTTTGATTTTCTTGTTGTTTTTTTGTACAGTGCAGGGTTGCTCACCCTCAACTTCGTTGTACCTACACAGTACAATGACAAGAAAGGCTACTCTATTCTATTCTAAATTCAAATGAACATCAAACTCCAGGAAATGTCTGTTAAATTGGTGCCGATATTTACACGTCTACTCAGTTTGAGAGATTCTCGTGTGTCTTTGCATGTGCACGTTTTTGCATTGCAAATCCAATCCATTCACCTCCTGCACTTTAGGGTGATGTAGATTTAATTTTGTTTTTGTGTGTGCTCAATTATGGACATGATACCGATATGATTAAGTGGACGATATGGGAATTTGAGATAAAACCTCAAGCTGAGTGTTGACATTTTTTTTTTTCTGCAGCTGGTAGATCAAACAGGAGGTCTGGGCCGTGTGATGTAAGGCCAGATCTCAAAATGGAAGCCTGTATATGTGTGTGTGTGTGTGTGTGTGTGTGTGTGTGTGTGCGTGTGTGAGAGAGAGAGACGTAGACATAAGATCAATCCATAGAAGGTATTTTGGGCTTATTCCTGGACTTTAAAATAAAAGCCAGAGATCACAGCTGGACAAATTACCAAACACACACACACAGAGAGAGAGAGAGAGAGACAGAGAGAGAGAGAGAGAGAGAGAGAGAGAGAGAGAGAAACTAAAGAAAGCACCTCATCAAGATCGATAGAATAAATGAGTCCTTATGAGGCTGTGACTGGACTGTGTGTGTGTGTGTGTGTGCGTGTGTGCGAAGCACTGAATCATAATGATTGTAGCAGACAGCTCCTTAGTGAGTCTGGTATATAAACCGTTACCATTTAATGGGACAGCAGGAGGTGGCACAGAATGACACACACAGGCACACATCTAAATGTTGAGTACAAAGGAAAAGCGACATTGTCCATTTTGAAATCTCCCCCAACAGTTTTTTTCCCCCTGTGCAACTGCCTACACCAATGAGGCAAACACGAGCAGAAATGTATAGAATTATATTTATCTACAAGAATAATAACTGGCCAGAGATCTGCTGAGAATATTCATGGTCCTCAGAGGATGATGTAAGTGTGTTTCTTTAAAAACCTTTCAAAGTTGCAACATGTTATGAGCAGATTCAAATATTCATGCCAAACACAATTCTAAACTTAAGACTATTTGTGTTGTTTCTGTTTTTCTGAATTTTGCAGGAAAAAAAAACCCATTTGTTTCATGACAAGTGCATTATATTCAAAACAGAGAAATCACATTTTTGTTTCTATTCTGTCAAACAAACACAAACAACAAGTTTCTGCTGGAAAGAGGAGAAAACAGCTGATGACAGAAGGATGAAAAATGGGAAACAGTGACTGTTCAGACTTTGTCACCTCTCTGCTCTGCAACATAAAGAGCAACCTGTTGAGAAACAGTCACACAGCACACTGAGAGGAGGAGAGGGAGGGGCTTCTGGTAAGACAACACTACAAAATTCTCATAAGTCCTTCCTTCCGCTCTTTCATCCATCCCTTTTTCCATCTGTCTCACTGACTTCCCAACATCAGGAGAATAGTGAACACCACTATTTCTCTCTGAAAGCTGGTATGCAACTAGTACTAGTTTCTTTATGTTTATTCCAAGTTATGTATATTAGTGACGAAGTATACCTAATTTAGAACTACATAGGGGCATTTGAAATGAAAGAAACATGCATCTTATTCACAAGAGTTTGCTCCATATGAGATGTTTCTGCACCTCATGATGTTCCTCCTCTGTGTATATGGAACATACATGAGCTATCAATGCACCTATGCAAAACTCAAGCTAAAAAAAACCCTGAACTAACCTTTTAATTGATTTAAACGTCCACAGTAAAATCACAAATGCTACATTATTGGACATCTATCAGTCCTGTCCAGGGTTTACTCTGCCTCTCAGCCAGTATCAGCTGGCGTTGGCTCCAGCTCCACTGTGACCAGTCAGCAGATAAGCTGAGTAGATAATGAATGGATGAATCTACTCAGACTGTATCATACAAGCAGCTGTGCTTCCAGACAAGCTCTGAGATAACGTCAGCTTCTGTCGTCTGCTGAGAAGTGGTAACGTTACAACCAGGGAGTGAAACTGAGAGGGGGGGGGGACCTCTCAGTGAAATGTTGTGAGAACCTCTTAACTTCTTATCAGACAGGAACAGGAGATATTGTGAGATGTATTAGGTTAATCATGATCTGATGAGTTCATAAGAAACTACCTGTAATTATCAGGAAATAAATATTGATTTATTAAGAACCAATAACATAAAAAATACTTTAAAGTGAGGTATTGAAGTGTATTAGATGCTTATCTTGCTGTTAGACAGCCTTGTCAATCTGAAAGATGAAGTTTGCACAACACCAAAGTCACAAAATATCACATTTGAACTTACTGATTGCAACTAAAATGCAACATTTGTTTTTCTAAATGCAAAAAAATAAATATGCCAAACTTGTGGACCATGAATATTCTCATACTTGCAGATTAAAGTCAATTTATAGATTTCATGAAAGATTACTTGACATCTAGAGTGCATTTGTGCTAATCTCAAAATGAAACCGTAGTTTCAGTGATTATGTTTCACTGATTAATTCAGTTATGCCGATTGGGGTCACTTTGTAGCAGAGTAAAAATGGATTGGTTGTCAGCTCAATGCTAAAAAAGAATGCCTTCAATAGCACAGCTTCTGTCTTGTTCCATGTAGGACCCCCCCTTATTTCCTCGGGCCGCAAAGTCCCATGAAACGTCCCTGTTCACAGCCCACAGCAACTTCATGCGATTTACGTCTGTAGTGGTGTTGCATTATGTGCAGTTAGCTTTGCTGGCACGCGGTATTTGAAGGTTAAACATAGTTTGTTACGTATATTACAAGGAATTGATCCCACTGAACCCTGTTCCAAATAAATGAAAGAAAACCTAATTAATATGATAGCTAGAGCAGCTAATTGTGATTGGATAATCAACACAACACCATATAAGACACATACATCAACATTAACATCTACCTATAACAGCAACAGTGCTGCTCTGTTGTTGGCTGTGTGTGTGTGTGTGTGTAAAATGTGAGGCCTTGTCCTTCTAACGGTCGCTCTGTCACACGCATCCTCCCTGCTTCCTTCTTCCCTCATTATCTTCTCTGTCTGTTACAGCGTGCATGCAAACGCACACACACACACACACACACTCAAACACACACACACACACACAGCCAACAGATATTTTGAAATAGTGAAACAGCCTCTGTTAGTTAAACAGGGTTGAGTCAAACCTTAAAGGAAGCTTCCAACATGTTTTGTATGCCTCTCAACTGACAAGGTGCTTCACAAAAAACTCACACGGACGTGTTTTTGTTGTCGTGTTGTTCACTTTATCAGATCTCTTCTGCTCATTAACATACAGAATCAACACTGCAGTGTATCTCAAACACCAGTTCCACAAGTCACTTCACTGTTTTTTGCAACGTCCTCGATAACACAAATATTAGTCTGTGATAGTTAACAATTAACAGATTAACAGAGGTTGGTTTTTATTCTAAAAGATTTGTAAATGTATTTGTGATATGATAAGTTCCACATGTTAAAGTTATGCAAACACAACGGCAAAATTGGAAAAAAAGATCCTATATTTATCAAAACCAATCCAAACCACCATATTATACTTTACAGTGACAGCTAAGTGTATTTGATGCATGTCTTACCAACAACACTCATGCACCAAAGTTCATAAAGAGAATGTGCACTTTTTTTTTTATAGCTCACACGGACAGCGAAGCTGCTGCTGCTGCCTTGTTGTTTGTTTCAAGCACCAAAGTCACAAAATAACACCTTTGAACTTACTGATGGAGGCAGCAGTGAAACAACAACCCCTGTGTGCTGTGATGTAAAATCAATGATTTCTTAGTGGGATTTGGTGCACTGGAGTGAGCGGTTTTCAACGTGTCCCACACTTCATTTTCCAGTCAGTTTCCTCATTACGCTTTTAGCACTTTTACTGGGCAGAATAATTCCCTCCACACTTATATAGACAAACGCCAAGCTTGGGGTCACGACACCTTCATTGGGGCAACACATCAGCATACAAAGATGGGTTTAAATGTGAACAAGAGCATCAGTGTAAGTCACTAAAATAGGCAGAATGAGCTACACCTGTGGTGGATGGGAGTTGTAGGTCAGTTGTAGTTACAGTATCTTGCTACACACCAGAGTCAGAAGTTTTATTGCCAAGTAAACAAGAATTTTTGCTTTGGCATCCACAGGAGTGGATATTTTATGACTACAATCTGTATTATTTTATTTTGCTGACATTTTACAGTGTTCTACAAATAAATAATTGTATTATTATTAATTTGAATTAGTTTAGCTGCTCATTAAACACTTAAAACAGAATATGATTTTTTTTTTTTTTTTTTTAAAGAAGAAAAATAGTACTAATCAAACCTGGTTTATCTCCATCACTCTGAAGTTTGAGCTCACAGAGCTTATCAGTGCAGTGCTGCCCTGGGCAGAAATGACCTAACACTGGCACTGAATGTGTTGCTCCTTCTTTACTGGAGGAAAAAGCACAAGTGTGCTTTGACACTGCAATAATTTATAAATGTGAGAAAGTTCATTTTATTTTGTCTCGGAAAACATGTGAGTGATGTCTGAATGTGGCTACAGCATCACCTCTTTGAAAATCAGCCTGAAGCAGACCTGTGCAGTTTCCTCTGTTAAACTCAGCCTTCTCCTGATAACACTCACAGTCTCTGTGACACACACAAGCACACAACAGGTGTAGCCTCCAGATAACCAGAATCAGCTCTGGACAGGCGCGTACAATGTGGCCCAAGAAAAGCGAACAATGTCGCCAAGTGTGAAGTGGTTGATGGGAGCGTGTGCAGCGCAATGGGCTCAGATGTGATGAGTGGTGTAAATTAAGAGTGACGGACAGAGCAGAAAAACAAGCTTAAAAAGCAGTTTGATATATGAAGTGAAGGACGGGAACAATGCAAAATCGACACCGGCGTGATGGAGAACACACAAAAACAACAAGGGGCTCTTGTTTTCAGCCAAACCTCTGAGGATATATGGACTGGGAAAAAGGCGAAAGGGATGGAAAGGGTCAAAGAAAGAGGAGAGGCTTTTATTTTGTAAAAACGATTGAGTGTGAACCTTTCAGGTAATAATAAATTGTAATTTATAAATAATGATCAGAATTCATAACTTATTCCACTTATCACATGACTTAAATAATAATAATAATACTATACAAGCTACAATTTAGCTTCTGCTAAATAAGCTTTACCTGTCTTCCAGCTCTCTGTGCCTTTCAAAAAGCCTCATCACTGTCTTCTTGTTTTCTTTTTATTATCTTAATAGTGAAACATGTTAAATTTTAGTCTCTTTAATCTCCTTAAAAATAAAAATCATCTCACAATAAGCCTTAGGTATGGACTCAAGGCAATCTTGCACTGCCATGTTTCTGCAGCAGCCAGAATGGACAAACCAGACAAAACTATGCCAATGAAGAAGAATGACATCTTTTCTGGCAGGTGATGGCCACCGTAGAAGAATCCTCTGATTTCTTTGACGTCACAACCACGCTTTCGTTTAAACCACAAAGTCTAAGGTTTTATTCTCTTAAAATAATATTCCATGCTGTTTTTAGTGATCCAGACAACCCGTGGGTTTTGGAAATGAGTTGGTGTTGACCTATTCACCAAATTTCTTTCACAGGACTGATACGTGGTCCGCCTTATGATCAGAAGAGTGTTCCTATAGCAGCAATCTGCTAGAAATACAAGACCATAGAATATCAAATCCTATACTGAATCAGCGATGTAATACACATAGTCAGATTAAATGGGAGTCAGACATAAAAATGTACTGACAATCAACTTATTCTGCCTGTTTTGACGTTCAGATAAGTTAGAAAAAGAGTCAACAAGTGAACAACTGCAGTATCTCACACACACACACACAGAGTATATGCATTGACCTGATAAACCCACAAGGGTTTTTCAACAGTCAAATGCACCCCCATCCACAAATGTAGATAGAAGCAATGCTGCAAATCTACTGAATGTGTGCGTTGAGTAGATTTGTAGGTGACACAACCACCCACAAACAACCAATCAGACAGCAGGAGACGCAAACCAATCAGCGAGATGGAAGTCACATTGATGTCTGACACCTCGTGCGTGGATCACGTGATTTGAGAAATTCTGGTGTAGCCACCTGGAGAAGTTAACCCGCGAGGAGAACCTGCGATTCGATGGCAAACCGCACAAAATCGGAGCCGTTTGGCACAGCGAGTGACAGCGGAAAGCAAAACAAAACTGAAGGTGGTGCAAACACGTGCCAACAAAACCACATCAGCACCAGAGCACACAGGCGGGAAACACGTGACCTGATGTGTAAACCTGTCGACACATGCACGGAGAAGCACTGCTGAGAAAGATGAACACACACACACACTCAGAAAACGATACACACTGTGGTCAAATTTGGGGACTAAAATTTCTAGAGATTTAAAGGGATAGTTTCGATTTTGAAGTGTGTTTGTACAAGGCATTGACTTTGTATGCGTTACCACTGCTGTAGGCCCAAAGTTTTACTAACACTTAATATGACACTGAGTGGTCAATAGTAATATGTGTGTATATATATATATATATATCATATATCAATAACGTTCATTTATGTTGATAGTTTATTAAAATTGCAAATTGGCTTCAACACACTTTGAAGGAAAGTGAGAGATGAGAAATATTCCCCTGTGACATGCAACCACATATTTTAGTTTTCACCTTCGTCCATTCACTGTTAATTTGTTTTAAGGTTTTTGGCTCCCATTTGAGCTATTATCTATAATTGCACCGTTTAATTCTTGTTTTTCCACAGCTGACGAAAATCAACTTTCACTTTTGCATCATGTTCTCAAACTGCAAATGTGTCATTTTCACGTAATTTTTTTTTTTTTACATCATCTTAATCAAGGGTTAGACTGTGAAATCATCTGCCAATCTTCCTAACATACACATGTATATTATAGCTGTGCTGCTTAAAATAGGTCATTCCGGCTGTGCAAAAGGGAACATGCAAACAGTGATGTCAGAAGTGAGAAAGCAACCGTGAACAAGTGCACCTTCTCTGTGCAAACTGTTGTAAAGCGCTGAACCATGAGCTGACAGGAAACACACACACACACACACTGACGCATACACACACAGTTATTCATAATTTCCACAGCAAAGACAACCCCTGCTGTGCTAACATCAGGTCACAGGAGAAACATTTTTCTATTGTATCAACCACCGATGTAATCGTAGTAATTCAATTCAACTGCTGAAAAACCTCAAAAGATTTTATCACTTTAAAGCACTTCTCCTGTTACAGCTCTGTCCATATTCACTGCAATATAATATATATACATTTAGAGACTTTGATTTATTTTTCGATAGAAGAAAACCATGTGCGCTAATGTGTGGATTTACCAAAAGATAGGAAATAAACACACAAACACAAAGACCGCTCCTTGGTTACTTTGGTGGAGCAACACAGAAACATAGCCAGTGATGGGAAAATGAAGCAGTTACATGTACAGTCATTCACACAGCTGCTGGTTGATGAAACAGGAAGGAATGCCTGCAACACTCCTCACTCTCCTCCCTCCTGTCAGCCTCCCCATTAGATGCAGGGGTGGAGACGCTGGATCATAACAATTTTATCATGTTGACCAAAAACAAGCTCTCCAACTGTATGACATTGTAAAATAACTAATTATTGCGCGAGTCTGGATGAAATTGGATGTTAAAAATACATGTCAGTCCGAGTGAAATGGTACTTAATCAACATTAACAGAGTTGAACTCAAGCTGACCTATAGGCACTTTGCACATGCACCACAGTTCCTGCCCCTGCTTAAACCAGTAAATGATAGAAGCAGGTACACAGTGGAAGAACACAACAGCAACAAACACATGGTAAATATCTGGCCAAGTAATAACATATTTGAACATACTGATGGAGGCAGCAAACAACTCCTGTGTCATCATGTAAAATCACAGATTTTCTTTATGGAATTTAGTGGGCTGACTGGGTGTCCAGTCAGTCTGTTTATTGACAAGGTAGAAAAGAATAGAATATCTTTAATTGCCATTGCAAAGTACAACGCAATTGAGGTGATAAGATTTTAAACATATTTACATTGTATGGATGGTAGGAAGACTTGGAATGGTGCTTCCAACAAAATTGTTGAAGTTATTATGTTGAGTTATTATGCCTGTTAGTCATTATTATTATTATTACTCATTTTGTCATTGTACTACTGCAATAGACTGGATATTTTTGGAATCATTTGGTGATTCCTAATATGTAGTTGTTACGCCACAGTGGACATTAAAATTGATATGCTACTAAACCCATTCATTTAAACAGGAGCCTGGTCGTGTTATTTTGAATAGGAGGCAGTACCAAGATGCCCAGGTCGGGAAAGAATACACACAAACACACACAATAATAAACATACCTCATACAACAGCTGAGCGGCGGGACGACAGACTCAAAGATACCGTTGGAGGCCGTTTATTTATTGTCTTCTGTGTTTGTTCCTCTCACAGCTTCTCTTTATCTGTACAAAAATGAACAACACACACACACACACACACAAAAATATTATTAATACAGATACTTGAGCAAGCCGGAATGTCAACATATATGACCAATCTCTGACCACAAACCACATCAGTCTGTGTGAGAATTTAAATGTGTGGGTGTGTGTGAGAACACACAATGTAAATCAAGATTCTTAATAATACTAATAAAATCATCTGTGGACCTGTTGGAAAAGGCCGTTTAACTGCAAGATAAAGTGGCAAATATTTTCCCGGTTTGCCACTGGTGGCCATGTGTTCACTGATTGTGGCATGTTGAACGGTGTGTGTGTGTGTGTGTGTGTGTGTGTGTGTGGATGAGACTTCATAATTCATTTAAAATTTTTGTTTGAGCTTCAAAAGTGGGTTTAGAGTGAAATTGCCAGAACAGATAATGTGGTTTTTCTTTGTATCTGCTTTAACATCACACCTTTCAGGGTGCAGCGTGGCAGGAAGGAGTGATAGCACGATAACAGCATGCACCAGCTTGGGTGCTTACCATGCTCTCATTTATTTACGGTGAGCATGGTAAGCACCCAAGTGCCCAAATGAATCTGCGTGTTTAAAATTAATCACATACTGTACAGTAAAAGCAAATGTTTCTCCTGCAGCTGCAGTTAAAAGCAGTAAAAGTTGATTCACTCTCCTCAAATACATTTTGCACCTAAAACCATTTTATTAAAGCACGAAGATGATGAATGTATGTCTGTGGTCTATTCTTACCCGAGCTGAGGTGTCCCGCTCCTGCACAGAGGTCACCAAAATAAAAGATCCTTGTGTTTTGTTCCCTAGTGACTCACATGCTTAAGAATCCACAGACCCTCTTTTCTCATTGTCTAACTTTTTCTTTCTCTGTTCCTTGACTCACCCACAACCCTTTTCGTGTTTCCGCTCTCTCTCTGTTGCCATACACATCTTCCTTTATCTCTCTGTGCTCTTCTTGACTCTCTCTCTCTCTCTCTCTCTTACTTTGTCTCTCTTGGTTTTGGTTTGTGGTTCTACTTGCTGATGACTTCTTTGCCTATGGAGTGGACTCACCCTGACATGTCAGTATTCAGAGATTGCCGATATCATGAGCCACTTAGTTTGGTTTCTAATAATCTACCATTGTGCATTAGGTGTGTGTGTGTGTGTGCGCGCGCGTGTGTTTGTGTGTGTCATCAAACTAACCACCTGCCCCCCTCAGCCAACAGTTTGCTCTGAGGAAGTAGCTGTGGTTAAAGCGAGCAAAATCGAGGGAGGGCGTTGTGGTGTGTGCTTCTGAACGCCCATATGTGTGCTTGTGGTTTGTGTGTGTGTGTGTGTGTGCGTGTGTGTGTAGCATTGGTTACAGAGGGTGAACAAATCACCTCTCTACTGCAGGTCACTCTGTTTGACCACTGTGACCTCAAGTGTCTGTGTGTGTGTGTGCAAGTATTATGAGTGTAGTCCATCTCTGACATTGTTTTGTTATGTAACAAACTTATTTTGCTCGTCTTAAAGTACTGAAACATTTAAATTTTAGGGTGTTTATTTATTTTTAAGTGCGGTTGCCTGAGGTTACCGACGGTGGTAAAGCCTAACAAAGGATTTCAAACGTTTAAGTCACAAACCAATATATTTGAACTCACTGATGGAGGCAGCAGCAATTCCTGCATGATATAAAAATCACTTGAATTTACCACAAAGCAAAGCAAACAAAAAAAAGAGCAGATTTTGGACAAGTGGGGCACATGCACAGCAAAGTCAGTGCTTAACACAACTGCACTTCACCAAACCTGACCTCGGAAGTAGGAAAATAAAAAATACATATATATGTTAGAGAAAAATCCTTGTTAAATTAACATGGTGAATTGTTTTGACCATATCAAAGCTAAGGTCTTATAAAGCAACCTAATAATTCTGGATGGTCGGTGTGAGTGTTTAACATCTGCTTGTTAAGTATCTGTAATCAGCGAGTACAAACGCACACACAGAGACACACACGCACAGCACACGCCCACTGGCAACTTGACCCTCAAGTCCCCGCCTCTTTACACCCCAACACCTGCACTGACACACTTCTACCCCTCCTTAACTCCACCTTTGCCACCTCAAAACACACTCACACAAACAATGCCGGGACAGCTGCTGCCCCACCTCAGCAGGTTTGGGTTTCTGGCGCACAGCGACCCTCAAACCAATCGTATCCTCCTAAAAACATGAAAGCCCAAAAACATGACCTCTGTACATGCGCTGGTGGTTACCAATAATAATATATACATTCAATTCTATAAGAAGTGCTTTTTTTTGCTTCCCTTTTGTAGAGTGGATATGTGCTCAGCCCAAGTACAGGATCAGGTATCCATAAACCTCAGTTCTAGAAGAGTGGGTTGTAAACAGACAATGTCTGACTGTGTGTCCTGAGAAAGCACAGTGGGATGCTGCACACTCATGGACCCCTGACCCTTACAGACACAACATGACCTCCAGCTGCAACTTCCTGGGTCAAGATAGGGTCAGACACAGAGGCAAGGGTGAGTCAGCTATCATTAGCTCTAAATAATACATTCACTGCTTTATCTCTCAGTCAGACAGAATTTCCGGACCGAAAACTAAGGTTCGTAATGCCCTCACTGACCTGCACCAAAGTCCATTGAGAAAATAAGTGTGGATCGATAACTCCTGTGTGCTGTGATGTAAAAATCGCTGACTTTCCTTATGGACTTTGGTGCAGTGAGTGACTGACTAACAAGGTGACAAAACCCTCAGTTATCATCATATCATGCATCTACTTTCTGTCATTTATGAACATTATGTAATGATTGCGGGGTTTTTTCAACAAAAAATATTGTTTGTTCAATAACAATGCTCTATATTTTGCACACAAACAGCAGATGTTCACAGATGTGAAACACATAAGACAGAAGTGCAAATAACAGTAGACGATGTGAGCGGCAGTTATCTTGGTATCCTATGTCAGGGTTTGCCAGGTTGCTCTCACTTTTCCGAGTTGAAAATCTTGGCACTAGGAACTCAGAATTTCAACTTGTGACGACAATCAGAAAGCACAAAAAGGCCACGGTCACTGCCGTTCAGCAGAGGTCACGTGTGTCGGCTGGGAAGCTTCCAGATCAGTGTGGGCACAGCTGCTCAGGAATCATACTCTTCGCAGTTTTATGGAGCTCAGAGCAGCCAACAGACTCTGTCGCACTGATGCTCAAAGCACATGACTGGGTCCAGAACTATGACTCAAAGTCTGGACATGTGGTCAGTTCAGTCCGTTAGTTTAGAAGTAGCCTGTCACCGGATTTCATTCAGGCTCCAGCGTTTAATCCACGTTTTTTGGCGGGAGGAGGTTTTTTTTTTTTTTGTTTGTTGATAAATTCAAAGGCCACTTCAACTGTTATATTTTAGCAGCTGGTTAGAACACACACAGTGACGTGCCCACACACACACACACACACACATGTGAGCGGGGTCTAGACATGATGGGGTTTGATGTCGTGGGAGCTCTGTGGGGTGTAGGGAAAGATGAGGAGGAGGGAAGAGGGGGAGGAGAAGAGGAGGAGAAAAAGAGGAGGAGGGATGGACGGATGTAATAAAAGATGAAAAAGCGGAGGATAAAGAAACGGGACATGAAGATATTTAAGCACACACCTCTTATATACTTCCTTATTCAGTCCCTGTTTTTTTCATTCTCCATTTTCCAAATGTAACTGCTAAGATTCATCTTTAAAAAAAATAGCCACACATCAAACAGATGGATTATTTACTCCACAAACAAATACAGACACAGAGGGTTGATTAAAGTTCCCCCTCTTTTCTTGTTTAACATTATTATAAATCATCATGACTCTCTGCACCAAAGTCCATTAAGAAAATCGATAATTTTACATCACAGCGCACATCATTTGTCGATCGACTGCTGCCTCCTTCAATAAGTACGACTGTATCACTTTGTGACTTTTGTGTTTTTGAAATCCTTTGTTCTGCTTTATCGAAGTGACACACATTTCTCAAACAAGGCAGCAGCAGACCAGCAGCTCCTGTGTCCCCACGAGCTAAAAATGCTGATTTTCTCTATGGCGTTTGGTCCAGGAGAGGTTTACAAACTTTAATGTAGTCATGGAGAATCAATGAAAGTTCAAAATACAGTAAGTTTTAAATGAAATTACTGATTGCTAAGAATGAGAATAAGTTGTTGCCTGTTTAATTTTTGTGACATATGTTACATTCTCAGTTAAAACGCAACTTCATGACATCATTGTTGACACGTTAAAATATTTAAGTAATGTTCTAACACATTGTGAAAGGTTTAAGCTTCATTTGTTATTTGCTGCCATATTATCAAATGAAGAAAGAAGACAGGGGATGAGTGGAGGGATGCTGGGAAAAGAGGAGGAGGAGGAGGAGGCTGTGCAGGGACAAAGCAGAGGGATGGATGTTGTCCCAGTCAGCCAGCTGTTTAGTCAATGTGAGAAACTTCTTCAAGATCATGTTAGTCACCCCCTCACACACACACACACACACACACACACACACACACACACACATACAGCAGCTGTCCACTTACTACAACCTCTGTTCATTTAGGTAGATGTTGACAGTTTAAACTTCAATCTGGCACTTTAATGAAGTGAAAACAACAGATGCACATGTAACTCTCTCTAGAACCAGATTTGACACACATTGACACAAAACTTCAGCTCACATTTGACTCAGGGGGCTCTTATCATCACCCCTTCATGTTTTAATCCAGCTCAAGAAGCCAGGGGCATTGCAAAAGCATAGGCATAGTAGGCAATTTTTGAGAGCCCTAAGTTGAGAGGGGGTTGCACTGACCTACACTGATATTTTCCAGAAATTGTCTTGAGGGACTTTACGTGAGAACGCAAATGTCCACAAAAATAAGGACTTTCCCGCAACTCCTCTAGCCAAATTCGAGTAGTCCAATTTCTGGATTACATTTATTCTCCTGCTGTTGTGAACACATCTGACTCAGATCTTCTCTGCGTGTGTTTGTCATATGTGAATTAAAATCCACTTAAAATGAACTCCAGTCCTGAGATCCATGAGGGGAAAATATTTTGAGCGAGTTAGTCATTTGGCTAACTTCTATCCAAACTGGATTTTTATTCCTTTGCACCAATGAGATCTGGTGAAGTCATGGGTGAGCGATCATTTACCCATCCATTTAAATGGTCTATGTGTGTGTCATTCTAACAGATGTCAATGATGAGGCATCGTCTGAACAATACCATCTTTGAAGGACCGGTAAGACCTCTTTGATAGCATTGACAGGACAAAACATAACTGGAATATGTGTGTGTGTGTGTGTGTACGTGAGTGTGTCTGTGTGCACTTCATGTCTCGACACCTAAAGAACAAGTGTGAAGTGTCTTACAGGGAAATATGAAGGAGATTCCATTGCCTACATTCTGATGATTCAGCCACAGGAGGGGGATTCTTCCAGTAAAACACCTCCTACTCCTCCTCTACACACACACACACACACACTCATCCTTTGTCTCCACACAAACACATACATGTGAGTTGGATGTTGGAATACATTGCATCAGACACACACTGAGTCACACACACCTGGTGCTGCCACTCTACAGACGTGCACTGTGTCTGTCAGATTGTGTTCAGTCTGCCAGTTCAGTGCATGTAAAGATTGTACATTCGTTTAAGACTTACATGATAGTTCAAGTTTGTTTTTGAAGTGTGGTCGTATGAGGTAACTCCTGTCTGAGATAAGGAGACATGGGCTTACTGAAAACATGGCTGCCAACAAAGAAAAACAGACTATAGCCACGTAAAACTCACCAAATTGTCCTTTATTGGCTTAAAGGTCCAGTGTGTAACATTTAGGATGGTTGCAAGGCCCTTGTTTTAAGGAAGCCGGCATCTTGTGCCACCATATGTTTGCAGCAGCCCAAACAGACAAATGTGCCAGAGTTTCATGTTTTAAAGCAGAAGCTCACTACAAAAAATTGAAGACAAACAACATTTCTGGTATGCGGAGGCCACCGTACTTCCCTCACACCCTTGGGAAAGGGACAGATGAGTGTTACAATCTGCAGTGTCAACCATTAGATGTCACGAATTCTTAAACACTGGGCCTTTAATCTGCTTCCATTGCACTTAGTGTATTTGCATTCATCTTTTAGGGATGATTTTATCGAGTAATTCCATGTTTTTTTGTGTGGAAATCATACATGCATATAAAAACAAGCTGATGTAAAGACAGCGAGTGTAAAAAAAGAGGCTAAAGTTTGAAACCTCTTATAAGGACCGGTCAAAATGTCCAAGGGTCTTAAACAAAAGACACGGGCACACACACACACAAACAAAAACATGTAGAGGCTCTGTGCTATTTGAGGTTAATGAAGCAATGACTGTCTGAAATTTTACTGTACGTCTCTCTCTCTCTCGTGCTCTCTCTCTCTCGCTCTCTCTCTTTGTCAGTGTAGAGATTGGGAGTTAGCAAACAGAGCACAGCAAATGTGATAATTGGTCCCATGTGGTTTTCAGGGCCGTGTGTGTGTCGGAGTGTGTTTTTGTGTGTGTGTGTGTGTGTGTGTGCGTGTGTGGAAAACGTTTTGTTTGTTTGTTTGGTGTTTTTATTTCATCTGAGTTCTAACTTTTTTTAATGTTGAAAATCCTTAAAGTTCCAAACAACTTGTTTTTAAAGTGAAATAAATAAAGTCGAGGGTAAAGGACAACGCGATCTTCCTGAGGAAACAGGAAGAGCACGATGGAGAAGAAAGCAGTAAAAGGAACGTGTTTAAAACAGTAATGAGTCAACAAAGTTCGACCTAAACACATTCAAAAAGAAAACAGTCAGCACTGTGCACCCCCTGTACCAAGAACCGGCCTGAGACTCTTGGAATTGAGGAACTTAACAAACCCCCATCTTATAAAATCGACGCAAACTTGAGTTTAACAATACATTTGCAGCAACTTTCATTTTGGCTGTTAAACAGCCGAAAAGGAAAGTTTGTGCCACTGTGTGTACCATTCACTCCATAGAGGAAAATGTACTTTAAATCTTTCATTCAGATTTACCTCAGTGACACAAACCTACCAAAAGAGGTAGCAGTGGACCAGCAGCTCCTGTGTCATGGCCTTTGGAGCAGGAAAGTAAGCAGTAAGTAAGTTTCCAGTTGGAAAAAGCTGTCTAAGGATGAGATAAAGCAGTCAAAACATTCTCAGCATATCACAATTAAGAGGGTGTAATCGGTTTTTCCTTGTGTCAATGCTGGCATCCGTGTTGTAGGTGAAAGTGTCTGTGTCTCAAGACACTGAAAAAACCCTCAACTGTCCCTTTACAATCAAGTTGACCGTTGTTATTTATTCTAATTATTATATTAAGTGAGGTAACATGACTGCTTCAAACTTTGTTTATTGAATACTTGAATACAAACCAAGGAGCATGACTAAAGTATTATTGTGACAGAGTAAATGTGACTCAACATTTCTCTGAAATGACTAATGATTTAAAGCTTATTACAAAAGGAAAAGATAATTAAGAAAATTTGTATAAACATTTCAACATTTTCCAAACATCCTCGTTTTAAATGCCGCAGAGTGACTCGGACTCAGGCCTGGTTCCCTCTCTCTGTACAAGCCTTTATCACAAATCCAGAAACAGTCAGTTTGTGTGTCTGAGTGTGACCTGAGTGTCACTCTAAAACCGCTGAGCCATGAGCCTGACATCACACTTTCATCTCGCGGCCTCTGCTGAGATCAAGAGCAGCTCACTTCTAATGAGAAACATTTACGGGAGTGAAGATGCTGGCGCTGATCGTCAAGACTTTAGACGGCCGTGATTATTTGCACATTTCTAACGAGTCATGCTAGGGTTAGATGTTCTCAGAACAGATATTATGCCTTCACTTCGCATTAATGTTGAACTGATATAAACTTCACAAGTGGTTCAACCATGAGATGGAATGTTTTACTGTTCATTTTGTTTCAAATAATGCAAAAATTGATACAAGGATAGCAAATGTGAGTGCAGAGAATCTTGTACGTTTATGTCTAAAAAGTGCATTACTGAACAGTGTAAATATAACATTAATAATATGTTAAACACATATAGTAATGCTACATGGCACTTTAATGATATATACAGGCTGATTACTTCCCTAGAATATTTTTCTATCTTAATTTAAAAATGTATTTTATTAAATATAGATATTTTAAAGTGCTTTACCTCTGGTGAATAAATAAAATATCTATTATAGCTGCCGGAACTGCTGCAACTATTCTTTGCCCAATGCAGTAGTATTACATAGTGATGGAATAATGTAATGACAATGACCGAGGATCCATTTTATAGCCAAAACAAATTTCTTTAAGTAGACAATATAAAAATACAATAAAAAGCATCAAAGCATTTTAAAGAAGAATTGAAATTTAAACTACAATCCGACCTCTACTCATTGTCCCAATGATGCAAAGCTGAGCTGTGAGTTTTGCTCAACTGCAGTAGAGACAGAAAGTCGCCTGTGTTTGGGGGGCACAAAACAACACATTTCCTCTTGACATCCTCTGGCTGATCAACAGCCCCCCGAGGAACCAGCAGCATGATGGATATATGGCTCAGGGAGAGGGGGAACTTTATTACTGCGGTACACGTGGCCCTCCTCCAGTAACGAGGCCTAACGCTGCTGACGACTCACTGAGGATTACAGCACGTTATGCGTTTGACATTTATGACATGATTGCTAAATTTAAAGGCTGTGCAGATTCGATGGCACACTTGCAAACATATATGTGTGTGTGTGTGTGTGTGTGTCTAAGTGTTACGACGTAACGACCTGGTTTACGGTATAGAGCTGGACTGCACTCCTGGTGTGTGTGTGTGTGTGTGTAATCGCTTAAACCACATTACGACTTGACATCTTAAATGAGCAAACAGTATTACGAGCTAATTATTTGACCTGAGTGATAAAATATCACTAATAGCTTAACGACACACACTCACACATTCATGGAGAGGTAAAAAAAATAAATAAATAAATAAATAAGGAAAAATTACTGTAAAAAAACTATATATATACAGTAAATATATATATATATATATATATATATATATATATATATATACATACACACGTGTAAAAAAGTTGTGTATGTCACAAAAATGTTTTGTAAATGTCAAAAACACAATGAGCCCTGCTACAGTTTCAAAGTAAAAGCATCCCATTTCCATGAATCGATTCACATAATCCAACATTACTTTTACACCCCATTCCCAGTAGTCAAGAAACACTTTCTTCACAGGATAAACAGCTTGTTCTAACACTGCGATTGTACTGCATTCACTCCCGGGTCAAATGACTCACAAAGCATGTGGGGTTTTTATCATTTTCAACATTTTCTCAAGCAATTTTTGGTGCAACGCCCCCGAAGAGCATGTATATTCTGCGTGTTACCATAGCAGTTTTTTCAAGATACTTAACCCCATGTTGTTGAGAAAATACAAAAGTAATAAAGAGTATTTTTCTTCCTCCGATCAGTTTTGTTTCCAGCACATCTGTGGTGTTACAATTCACATGGCAGAACAACCACTGGCAATGGGAACGGTGGTGAGGTTTAAAAATATGGGAATGAGCAGTAAATTTAGTGTGGAGAGGCTTCTATCACTGGCATTTAATTGAGTACAGAGGAAAGGTATATCATTCATTGCAATTCTTTAATGCTAATTCTATGTAAAGCACAGCAGACACAAACACAGTGTGAACTGTGAATTGCAGTAAATCAGTGACACACACTACACGTGTAAAATTATATACAGGGTTAAGTGAGGACATTTTGGCTGGTCCTTATGTTTTTAAAGGGCTGGTTTTTTTTTTTACTAATTTCCATGAGATAAATGTGTTATTTAATCATCTGAGATACATGTCGCATTTCCACAACAACGGAAGAATTTGGGATTGAAAAAAATAAATAAAATTACTGCCTTCAAAGAAAATAAAAGCCTGTTCTTCACGGTGTTTTTGTCAATTATAACAATTTTTATGAGTAAAAGATCTGGGGGGGGGAAAAATACATTTATAAAAACCAGGTCAAATTTAATCAAATGAATTTCAATTAAACAAACACAGCAGCATTTTAAGTTTACTGGGTGAAATGGCCCTTTAAGACTTGGTTGGGGTAAGGTTGGGTTAAGGGTTAGACATTAGTTGTGATGGTTAACGTTAGAGTAAGGGGCTATTATGTCTATGAAGGTCCTCACTACTGCGTGCACATACAGCCTAACATCGAATTTTCCTTGTGAAGACCAGGAAATACAGCTTAATAAGACAAGTGCGCACACACACACGCACACACACACACACACACACACACACACACACACACACAGAGTCAGTTAAACAATAGCAGCGGTGAGCGTTACGCTTTGGTTTGCAGCATGTTTGGCGTGGAAAACACCTACTGCATCTGTCCACTCTCTCTCCCAGTATCCTCATGTCTCTCTATATTAAGCTAATTGTCAAGCAACACACACACACACACACACACACACACACACACTAAACACACACGTGCAGCATGCTGATTATCCACGCGTTAATAGCAGGCTGTTACCTGACAAAAGATCGCCACACTCCCCTGAACACCATAATTATATCACCTGCACACGCACACACACACTCTGTGTAATTACAGGTAAGAGGAGCTAATATAAGCAGCAGGTGGCTGTGATATCATATAGTCAGACGGCCCTTGTTTAGACATTTAAACACACCTTTAACAGAAGGGAAAGGTCATCAGAAGAGGCTTGATTGATATTAAATGGGCGCTTCAACAAATTTGCAGGATTTCTTTATCAAACTAAATAAAGGAAAACGTTTGCAATACTCACAATATATAAAATCAATGAAATATTAACATATTTTACTCACAATTATTATTATTATTGATGATGGAATCATACATCAGAAAAGCTGCACCACTAAATCTACTGAAAACCTACATGAACAGACAATTTTTACACCGTCTTTAAATTAAAGTTGTTAAAGTTTGTATGTGGGTGTACATGTCAATGTGTACAAATGTACATGTATATGCTTCTGTTTGTCTTTCTTTCTTTATGTTTCTGTATGTATATGAGTGCATGTGCACGTGTGTGTATATATATATATATATATATATATATATATATATATATATATATATATATATATATGAGGGATGGGAATCGGGTTTGATATTGGACGGATAAAATTGTAAAATCAATACAATCCAAAAATCCAATATACCTCCTTTGTGCTTCACTATATGCACAAACTGAGAGAATGTAAATAAAAAAGTCATCTTTGGGCTGTTTATTTCTTCTCTTCGGGAGAACAACATTTGTTACACAGTTAGAGAATAATGTCTTTGAAATGACTCATGGCTTCATAGTTCATAAATGGTATTGGGAATGGAAAAAAAGTCATATCGTCCCATCCATTATATATACTGTATGTGCGCGTGTGTGTGTGCACAAAGGTATGTATACATGTACAGTATTACTTTCTTCCTGTAGGCATGTATGTATACATAAGTGTGTTTGTATGTGTCAGGCATGTATAACACAAATGTTATATCAGTGTTTTCATTGTTGATGTGTGCACTTGTTTAGTTGTGAAGCACCTCTGCACCCTGCTGTATGAACGCTACAGAGAAGAAAAAGTGTATTAATAATATGATTATTATTATTATTCTTAGTAGTGTCGTCTTTGTTTTTTGTATTTTCATTGCGAGTCTTTAAATGTGTTTACATGAAAACGATCAGAATCTGATGTTTTCACTGAGTCACCTCTCAGACTGTCTGTCATTCCAGCCACATTACACATGTGAACATCCAAAGACAGAACACTGGGTGCTACACACACACACACACACACACACACACACACACACACAGAGAGAGAGAGACAGCAAGAGACCACAGTGGTGAAAAGGGTTTCGAGGCCACAGTCAGACTGCCAAGGTCTGTGGTGAGCGGCTCGCCACAATTTAAATGTAACTCAAACACACATAAACAATGTGGTAATAAAAGTACACTTCCTCTTTTCAGCAGAGGTGTGTGTGTGCGTGCACGTGTGTGTGCGTTTTAATGCAAAACATGCCCACAGAGCCAAAACTGTGCCAGACCTGTGTCTCTAGTACCACATGAACACAAAACGCCAACGCTCAGTACTGCCCCCTACTGAGCTACTGGACCACAACAGCTGTCTCACATTCACAGTATGTAAAGCTGTGCATTAAAGCGCGGCAACAGAGAAAGTCAGAAACGTTCCCCTTCTGTATGTGAGTCATCACTCTCTTTCTTTCTCATTAATGACATGCTGGACATCCCTTTATTATTTATTATTTTTAAGGGTGTGTGTGTGTGTGTGTAAACTACAATATTTTAAGCCAGCTTCTGAATAAAAAATACATTTTGATGATTGATTGGTGAATGTGTCTTCAGGTCTCTGTTTTGTGGCTGCTTTCGATGCATTTCTCGAACGAGCACCTTGAGACCAGAGGTATTTTTAACTGCCAGAGGATGTATTCAACCTCAAATCACAGCTATTTTAACACGTCTTCCTTAATATAGCCTCGGTCAGCAATTAGGTCTTTGGGGCCTTGTTTAATCAGTGGGGGTCAGTGTGTGTGGTTTAGGGTCTGAGACTGAGTCCCAGCAGGATCCGGGGAGGTAAGATCCTGAAGCTGATTTGCATTTCCTGAAGCAAATATGTGAAGTCCTGGCAAAGACTTAACAGATTACTGGAACATCAGTAATGTGAACATCTGCTTTTGATAATATATGAGCTGCTACTAGCCTAATTGTTAAGTAACAAACAGTGAGTGTGTGTGTGTGTGTGTATCTGTCTGTGTGTGTGTGTGGACCACAGACAGCACGTCTCCTTGTCTGCTACCCTTCAAATAAATTCCTTTCTGTTGTTTTTCTACTAATACAGCTACTGGAACAATCAAATATATTGACCAACACACACACACACACACACATACAGAGAGAGAGAAATAGAGAGAGAGGGAGGGAGAGGGATCTAAGTCTTGTCATGCACAAAGATGTATATTGGTTGAGGTCGCTACAACCGCTCCGATATGCAATATAATCTGGCCGCATACTGGCTCCAATACAGTCATACACAATACACTCATATTCACATTTAAAGACAGAGATGTGCAGACACACACACACACACTTGCACAAACTCTGCGTCTGTTGGTCTAGGCCCATTGATCCCAGGTTCGGTGCCACAAGGCTTTGAACTCAGATAAGAAACACACACACACACACACACACACACACACACAAGGGACACGCTGACTCCAGCTACAGCTGTCGGCAAAAATTGTGAAAAGAAAAAATGATAACATCAAGCTCTGATGCTGAGATCTGAAATGATAGTGCTTATTATCACCAGTAGGAGACCAATATCAAGAAGAAGAAGAAAACCTTAGATTGCACCAATCAAAACACTTTTTTATTAAAAGGTAAATATTTTATTTATTGTATTCGTTTTCGTGTTTAGACTGTAATAGGGTGGACAATATTTGGGGACAATTCTATGTTTAAAAAAACCCAAGATGACAGAAATAATATTAAATAAGATCAAAGTGTAGAATAAAAACCCGAAATTTCATTTGATTTAAAATTTAAACTTTTTTTGTTTAACTTTGAGAAGTTTGACATCCAGAGACAAATGTCCTTCATGTCCTCCGGTGCTTTTGAGTCATCAGAGCCGTGATTCTAACAGTGAACAGGTGTGTGGCAGATATTCTGACTGCAGGAACAAACAACAGAACCAAAATGCCGCTGCTCTTTTCCATTTACATTTCTAAAATCCTCAGGTAAAAAACCCACTCTCAGTTCACTAACTGTGACTGACAGTGGCGCTCCTGAATGCATCACAATCTGTCTTCAAATGTGACAAAAAAAAGCAGAATCCACATAAAAGAGGAAAGAGAGGGAGAGAGAGAAAGAGAGACTGATGGCATCACTCTGTCCTCCCTGAGGGACGACTGAAACCCTTTCAAGGCTTCTCTCCCTCTCTCTTTTCTCTCTCTGTCCCTCCATCATCTCTTTCTCCAGTTTGCCCTGTTCCCTTCTCTCTGGACTGACTCTGCAGTCGATACGGCCATTAGTAAATAACAGATACATAATTTATTAAATATCCTTAGATACATATTTCAGCATTGAATTACCAGGCAGAGGACAGAGAGCGAGAGGGGAGTGGAGCAGCTGACACTTGCGACAGTAACTGTTGATTTTAACTGTGCTGTCGTATTAAAAACATTTTTCATGTAAAATAGTCACACACAAAAATGATATACACTGACCACAGACCACATTTTCTTCCCATGTATCATAAATGCAAATATCATAGTAGACAGCCTAATCAAGAACACATGTAAAAATAAACAAATAAATTATAGTAACACTGAACTCCAAATGAAAATGAAATAAATGTATTTATTCAAGTAGATTAAAAATATTGATCAGGTGTTTATATTTGCAGCATATTTATTCTAAGTTGTGATTGCGAGTGTCATTCCTTTTTCATATGGGTTTTTACGTTGTGTTCTTATTAAAATAAAGTTAAAGAAAAAAAAAGCCCCCACAAACTCATAAAAGTCTATTAAAGTACTTTATAATTAGTATTGTCAGGTCTTTACTGCCCTCTGCTGGACAACACGAATGTACAAAACTCGCCTTACTTTTGTTTTCGGTGTTAGGGGTTTGCTATTAGTGTGATTTATAAAGATTAATGTCTCAAAACAATAGTTTAGTTTATTTTAATTTGTCATTTTATAGTAAATATAATAAATATAAAGTATGTCGACAAATAATTGCAGACTCAAGGTGCCGATGTCTTCAGTCAGAGTTTGTTACGAAGATCTTTTGCCCCATCCTGTTCTGATGTGGGATTGTTGGTCGCTGCTGTTTTTCTGACAAATTCTTTTTCATTGTCTTGGTTTTATTATTTGTGTGTGTGTGTGTGTGTGTGCGTGTGCGTGTGTGTGTGTGTCAGGAGATCTAAGCTGCTGCCAATAAAAGACTTGCTGGAATGAAAAAAAAGAATGCTGGATCAGCCCAAATCAAAAAAAAAGTTATAAATGCTAAAACCTACAAACACCAAATGAGAAAATGCGGGTTTTAGAGAGTTTATAGTCAAGGTTTTATAACGTTGAGTGGCTAAAATCTGTCTTTCTTTGTGAGAGTGAGCGTCCATGCTGGTTCTCATCGCAGGGAGAACACACAGCCTGAACCGTCCCTTTAACCCTTTAACACCAAGCGCATCGCAGACATCACGTTTGCGCAAGTGCACTTGGAATTACTGCAATTATGCGGCGGTTTGTGCCATCGGAAACAGTTTCTGAAAGCTGAGAAGTTGCACGTCAAAGCCAATGTATGGTTATTATGGCAATTTCACTTGCGCTGTTGCAGGAAGCCGGCGAATCAGCGTCTTTGTCACGAGAAAGGAGAATTTCAAATTTAACACACAAAGTCTGGTGTACGTATACAACTACCGTGTTTTTCTAAAGAAAAATCATTTGAAATTGTTAATACACTATTTTAACATGCAGTAAACTGTAAATAACTGCCAGATATTGAAAGTTATTCTGGAAACACAGGACATTTTCTGGTCCTTTTATGGTTAAAATAAGCAAAAAAGTCCAGACGTGCATTTTGAGGCTTGCATTTGAGAGTCTTAAAGGGTTAATGATATAGACAGATACATCAATAGACAGTGTGTACTCTGTAGAAAACACTGTCTATAATTTTGTCTCTACTAATCCTTTTTTTCCAGAAATTAGATTTTTTTTTGTTCATTATTTGTGACTATAAACTAAATTTGATGACATGATCACACAAAACTTTCTATTCAGTCATTTTCATAGCACGCCTATCCTTTTTCCCATTCAACTATCCTCGACACGCGTGTACACAAAACACACACAAACACACGCTTCATCCTCACAATGACGCACTTTATCTATCAGTTTGCAGAAGTTGGAAGTTTCACACAGAAGTGAAGCAGACCACAACCACAAGATTAACCATAACACACACACATACACACACTCACTTCCTTTCCACACCCCGTCCAGAGTGGACTGTGAATGAGGAACCAAAGCTGCATCAGTGTCTAATACTTCATAATACACCAAACCCATACTTTGTGTTTTTCATGTAATTAACAGAATCACATTAGGTCTCCACTTGATGCAGTGACTTGGCATTACTGTAAGTAAAGTGGTCAGTGGTCAAAATTACTGTAAGTCTTTCGACACAAGTCCAAACACTTTCAACAAGCCGGAGACACAGAGGGTGTCAGCCGGAACACGAGAGAAAAAACTGATGCTAGCCACTCGACCAGAGCCTCATCCAATAAAAACAGCAATATCTTGAGTGTATAATATCTTAAGAGCATGTTTCCTGCTTTATCTCACCACTGGACACACGTTTCTGACTCCAAACTGTGTGTTTGGGTCACTTTATGAACCGCTCACTGTCCCACGGAGACAGTGAGCGGAGAAATTCAGCGATTTCACAACACATGACACAGGACTTGTCGATCCACTGCTACCTGTGTAGCAGTGGATTAGCTGTGTCATTTTGTTACTTGTAACGTTTATAATCCTTTGCTCAAATTCACCTCAGTGACACAAACTTGCCAAACGAGGTAGCAGTAGACAAGCAGCTCCTGTGTCCATGAAAGCTAAAAACATTGATTTTTTTATGGACTTTGGTGCAGGAGAATCAGTTTCCAGTCAAAAAAAATCCTGTCTCACAGTGACACAGTGACATAAGCAGCATAGATTTTTCAATAGTTTTGCTATGAACTCAGGTCATATTAACTCTTTCACGCCGACTGTATCGCAGACGACACATGGTTAAATATTCTGGCCTGTCTTTGGACATAGAGACAAAAACAAATGCTAAATATGTTTTATACTGCAAAATCTGGAGCTCGTGTACAACTACAGTTTTTTTTTTTGTTTTTTTAAATAAAACGTTTTGTTTCTCTTAATTTCAAAATTGTTACCGCATGTTAAAATAGTGTATTAAGTTGTAAATAACTGCCAGGTATTGAAAGTTTTTCTGGAAAAATGGGCAAAAGCACATTTTCTGACCCCTTTATGGTTAAAATAAGCAAAGAAAAAAGTCCAGACGGACATTTTGAGGCTTAGGTGTTAAAGGGTTAACGTCCCGTGTCTTGCACAAACAGTGCTGAGCTTCTATAGCTCACCAACACATGCAGACTTCATGGGCGATTTCTTTCTACGATGGTTACGATCACAACTCATGACTCGAAATATTTAAGTAAAACTTACATTGACCTTCATGTTAAGTCTCCAAGACCAAAACTTCGAAGAAGGATGGGAAAAAAATTAGTAAAATTCATACATATCACTTTGCCATAAGTAAATGGGTCATTGCACACACCTTAGCATCTCTCTGATTTCCACTATACATCACGCATTGTCTCCCTCACATACTAATGTGGGAATATTTATTCATATCTGATGCCACGTTAGATAAAAATCAATGAGGTAATCAAGTTGTCGCTATGAAATCGGTGCTCCGGTGGCATTTTGCATATTCAACGTCGCACACATCATTAAAAACACATCCATCGACGCCAGCGCCGCCAACTCGCTTTTAATTAGTTTGAGAAAACATATCGAGCTGTGCACACACACACTTAACTCTGAGGACGTCTGCATTGCAAATGTGCTGAATCAGTACAGTTTTCATAAAACAAGGTTTAGTCTGACAGAGTGTGAGGGGATGCATTGCATGCTGGGAGATTTCAGGAGTGTTGGGAAAAGTCGCAGCAGAGTTAAACCACTCAACTGTTTGACAAAGGAAGGCCTCAGGAAAAAAAAAACAGTTTAGATTCATATTATGCTCTTTCTTGCTGCCATTTTGTTTGTTCAACAAAAACAACAACATTGTGTTGGTACAACTATGAACTATGAGTATGTGTGTTTCAGTTTATGGGGTAGATTTATGTATTTACTGAGGTTAAATAATGTATTTACTAGGGATGAGAATCGGTATCGGTCCGATTCTGGTCAAAATCACTGGATCGGATATCGGACAGATAAAAATATAAAATCCGATACAATCCAAAAATCCTATAAATATTGCATTTTTGGGAGACCAATATTTGTTACACCGAGAATTATGTCTTTGAAATGACTCGGCACAAATCTGTTGTTAACAGCCTTATAGAAATCGGAATAATATCGCTATGGATAGATCTGTACATCCCTGGTATTTATTAATGTCTTATTTAGACACTGGCTGGATATTGAGATTGTAAATAACTTTTAATAGGAAGCAAGTGGGCAATTTTAGTTTCATATGCTAGACATTTTGTCTGAATATAACTTCAACTTAAATAAAGTAATTGAGGCAAAAACATCCACTGGAAAATGAAGGATGTTTATACCCAGAAAAAAGTATTATCATGACCCTTATTTCCCTTTTGAAACACAAGTGATTAAAACATGATCACATTAAAATGCACACATGTGGTTTACAGAACGTCCTGGAGACTGAACTGATAAATCATCATGACTTGAGTCGGTGTCAACATTAGGACAAAGTTTTAATCCTAAATCACGATGTTAAATATCAAAACTAACTGTAAGAAAAGTCGACTTGATTTAATTGAAGGACACTATCAGCCTTGGAAAAGTGCATCGCAGTCATAATGACGCATTACACTGAAATGATGAGGCTTGTGGACTCGGCCTCTCTTTCACTCTCCCTCTCTATCATCCATCTCTATCTCTCTCACCCTCCTCCTCTCTCCCTCTGTTTGTGTCCTTTGCCCACTGCGGTGGTCTCCGGTTTCCTTAATGGTTCCCAAGATGCACTGTGGCTTTGTGGGGGAAAATGTGCGCGCGTGTGTGTGTGTTTGGGAGAGAATGCGAGAAAGAGAGTGTGCGTGTGTGTGTGTGGGCAGCGAGAGGTGATGCGGTCATTTTGACACTTGAGAGGTTTTCCATCAGCAGCTAGAGGCTCACTAAGTTGCTTCAAAGGCACTTACACACAAACACACATACACACATACACACACACACGGACAGTCAAACTGAGGAAATTCACACATTATGTACATTAGACTTAAAAAGTGATTCTACTCAAACTCCATCAGACTGGAAGCCATTTGTTCTCTACAGTAAACAGATCTGGCGAGCCGTAGTCAAACACCAGATTACAGCAAATAACATGTTGCTGTACTGTTGCCTCAATAGCAGCATTTATGTTTACATAAAACAGAATGAGGAGCCTCCGCCACACCTTGTTCACCTTGTAGACATGCACTGACACTTTTTTGGGGGGGGGGGGGGGGGGTTATTCAGGGTCAGATTCCTGCAGGATTCTTTTCGGGGCAGTGGGGGAGAAGATTCCATCACATCCAAAACAATCAAAGTCTCACATGGCATGGGTCTGTGCCGCAGGTGCACCCATGGTAAATTGCAGTGGGAAAAATACACAACTCCTTATGTGGACATCCTGGTGCTGTGTGTTCATAGGTCACATATTCAGGCTTTAAAAAGCGTCTTCTTATGCGTTGTTGTCTTGTTATGATTCATTTTATATCACATTTTTAGTAGCAATATAAAGTATCAATCATTTTGCAGAAGTCACAAAATAAACCGTTTTTCTTGTCTTTTTGTTCATAAAGTGAACTTTGAACTGTGATGTATTTCCAAATTTTACAAATTCAATCCAGTTTGAAACCTTTTGAGTACTTTTTGCTCAGGTGTGTTTATATAGTTGTATTTTTCATCAGATGGATTAGGTTGTGCTGAAAAAAAGGATATAAAACACTCTATAGCGCACATTCTTATAGCCTCTGTATATATTGTATGTTTTAACATACTAATGGAAAATAGTTGCCAAAATGCTCTGTGTTCTAAGGGTTAATTATAACCTCCCTCACCGTCATACAACATTTGCCCAGAAGTCAATTATTTCTTGCTTTATACATACTTCCTGCTCTTTTAAATCTAAGCAGATCCCAAAATTTCAATGTGCATGTGACTTTGAAAACAGTGTGGTCATGTGGCTCCCTGAACCCCACAGAGACAACAGGAAAGTTAAAAACATCTCTGTCTTTGTGGTAGCATCATGCAAATGTCCAATAAAACCATCCATCCATCTTGTACTGCTTTATCCGATACAGTGAAATTGTTGTCAATTAATGTCCAAAGGTTTTGTTAGCACAAAATGAACATACATAAATAGTCTCAAATTAAACAAGGATAAGAAAAGAAAGGTCCTGCTTCAAACAGGCAGCAAAACTAACCATGACAGATATGTAGATTTAAAAGAAAAAGGAATAAACCCAAAATGTGGATAAAGGATACGGCAGAGGAGAAGAGAAGGTGAGGAACAAAGACAAGAAAAAACAACCCAGAGAGCAGTTGTGTGTTGAGAGTGATGCTGCGGGACAGTTCGCAGATCGTCACCTGTGATGCTGCTGATATTGACACCAACGGAACCTGAGAGGCTGCACTTTAATGCTAACCACTGCACTCTGCTGGAGCATCAATCACACACGCGCGCACACACACACGCACATGCACGGACATAATGTACTACCTCTTTTCTATTTAAAACATTAAAAGAAAAATTTAGGAAAAGAAAGTGAAAATGTTCTTGCAAGGGAGTAAAGTACAGTATATTTTATATTAATGATGTTATGCATATATTAATTATGTCTCTTGTGTATTTTAATAAGACGCATGTATGTAATGTATCTGTTATCTGTGTGATTTGATTTTATCTTCACTTACCTTGCTCCATTTATACAGCACACAATGTGACCTGTCAGCAGGTGATGGGAACCTGTCACTCAAACCAGGCAAAACCTGCGACAGACAGAGAACAATATTAACCACTGTGGTGGATTCCATCCATTCACCATTCATTGTGGCTCAATTCATTTAATCTCCACACTTAAACTTGTTCTCTTATCACCTGACCCCAACACTTACCCTGCCCACTACATCCTCAGCTTACCCCTTCCAGGGGTTATGCCAAAGCAGAGGGATTAAAATCATACAGTGTGTTATGTATAGCGTCTTCTAACCAAAAATGCCTCTAAATCTAACCCTAATATAAATAAAAAATATCTTGACCACTTTTTTTGGCAGTCTTTTTCAACTGGAAGCTGAAATTAGTGTTGCATAATAAACGACTCACTCTCCCATACCAAAGTCCATAGAGAAAATCAGCAATTTTACATCATGGTGCACACAGATGTTGATCCACTGCTTCCTCCATGAGTAAGTTAAATGTGTTTATTTATCACTTTGGCATTTTAAAAGACTTTTTTTTTCCAGATTTACCTCAGTGACACAAGCTTAACAAACAAGGCAGCAGTGAACCAACAGATCCTGTTTCTCCACGAGCTTAAAATGTAGATTTTCTCAATGGACATTGGTGCAGTGAGTAGTCTACAGAGGCATTAGGGGGAGCTCTTGATAGTTGGATAGTGCTGAACAGGACTTTCACATTTTTGTATCTACAACCTTTAACTAGTTGATTTGAATTCAATTTTCAATCAATATTCAATAAATAATTTATACCATGGCTGTGTTTGTCTTCTGGCAGGTGGCAGGTGCCGTGGCGGCTATTTAGCTCCACCTGAAACAGAGTGAAATATCAACACCGCGTTTGCTTAGTTCAGTTCATGAATGAGTGACAGTGAATAAATGATGTTCTGTGACGCACTTCTGCTCCAGTTTGTGTCAAAGAGTGTGTTCACGCAGCAGTTAGCGAACAAAACTCTCACCTTTGTTCGTTTTTGTTGAACCAAAACGGTCCTCCTGCTTCTTCTTCTACTGGTGGATTTTGCGCCCAATCACGATCACTATCGCCACCTACTGGTAAAAAAAAGAAATAAATATTAAATTCCTACTTTTTTATTTTTTGTATGGAAGTGAATGTATATTTTAAAATTGACTTCTCACAGCTAACAAACACATATTTGTCTTCTTTCCTTTTTCTCTAACATCTTTTCTGTCTTATTATTATTAATTATGTTAAAAACATTGTTAATTTAAGAAAGGAACAGTCATTTCTGAATACCTGGTAGTGGTAAATTTCAGTGCTGGTAATGAGTGACACAATATGAACTCTATAACATTTTTCATCTGCAGTGTTAGGTTCATGCCTAATTGGATTTTTTGATTTTGGAATCAGTTTCAAGCTCTTCCTCCTTTAACGTCCACCACCATTTCACTGCTCTTTTTTTTTATCCCCTCCCTTCTCCTCTTTCTCCACTCATATTATTTCCTCTCAGTTCATGTTCACTCCCACATGTTTACCTTCCTTTTACTTTCAAAGTGATTTCTTTAAATTCTCTCTCTCTCTCCTTTTTTTTCTTTTCTTAAATTTGTCTCAGTCCTCCTCTTCCTCCACTTCCCTCTCATTTTTCCTCCCTTCATCTCAGTTCTCCTCCTTCTTTTGTCACCCCCCCCCCCCCCCCCCATGTGACCTGATCTCAGTGGATCATGTGTCATTTCGCTGCTGTAATTAAAGTCCAAACTGGAGTCCAGTGACAACATGAGAGTTCATCTCCTTCTCTGCTCCTCTCTTCTCCTCACTGAGCATTTTCATTTCATTTCATTTTCATTTTTAATGTTACATTTATGTTCCTATTTGTTTTTACTCCCAAATCCGTTCTCTCATTCCTCCTCTCGTGTGTCAGTACGGATTAAAAACACTGATTTTCTTTGTGGACTTTGGTGTGGGAGAGTGACTGAATCAACACAAACTTCAATTTTGAGTGAACATACGCTGTCAAACAATCAAAGTGGTAAACTTATTACTTTCAGTTAAGACTTAAGCAGGTGTAGAGCAGCATTTTGTTCTCTGTTTACCAAAGATTAAGTGAATTCTGGATGAAATTCAACAGCACATTCTTCTGCATTGTATTCCAGCAGTGCTGAGTGTAATGTAATTAGAACCTGTTCATCAATATGCCTTCCTCAGGTGAAACCGGACCATGTGATCAGCACGGTCTAGGGTAGTGGGAGACGATACTTCCTGGCTATCATATCGCCGTGGCGACCCACTATAATTAGACCTATCAGAGGAAGCCTCCGCCAGACCAGATCTATAATCCCAACTCCAGAGATTAGTCATCGTAAAGGCAGAGTCAGCAACATGGGCCTGCGTTCATCTCCCGCACAAAGTCTATGTCCAGAAAGCATGACACAACACATGTCCTCCATTTTGAATCTCCTCTTTCATACATCTACATCTATATATACTGTATATGTATACATTTATGTTCAAAACACCTAACCAGTTAACCCATATAACACTCTATAGTACACAAAATAAACTATTTATTTACGAATTTTTTAAAATTGGCATATGTTGTATGCTGCTTGTGTGTGATGTCATTTTTTTCGTATATTTTATTATTTTTAACCACCACAGTGACACTGAATCTCAATTTCTGTAGGACTCATATATCTTTTATTTTTTAAATATCTTTCTCTCGTGAATGTGTGCATCTAATGAGTCAAAGTGAAAAGAAACTGAACATATATATATACAACTGGATCAGTTTAAATTATATCATATCATAAACTGCAACGCTGCCCTATATGAAGAATCCAACGTGGATTTGGTGCAAACTGTGTTTCAGATTATGATGAAGTCATAATGTGGTTGCAGGGGGATTATGATGCATTAAAGCCACTCTGTTACCAAAGTGTCTGTGATTACTGATGTGTGTGTGTGACCATTTCCAGAAAACACTGCACCCAGCACTCCCCCCCCTCCCTGTCTCTCTATTAGACAACAATACACTTAAAGTCCCAGTCAGTGGGAGCAGAGAGAGGAGACGCTGTTCTGCTTTAATATCACTGTAAAGAGATCAAGACTGCATGCATACAAAGAGAGAGGGGAGAGTTCGCATTAGTGTGGAAAAATAGAGGAAAAGAAAGTAAAGGACAAAGCGGGCAAGAGTGACAGGGAGAGGTTGCTCCATTCTACAAACATCTTTTATACAATTAGAACTTACAGTAAGCCTTTATCAAGAAAACAGACTGGAAATCTCATTTATATCCTTTTCATTTTCCAATTATCTATAAATGTTTCCTGAAAAATACCCCCCTCCCTCCTCCTCCTCCCTCCACTGCACAGAGAAACTTCATCTATTATTCCCTTTATGAACTTCTATCATGTCCAGCCCCACTCTCTACATGCTACTCCCCAAAGCCACTGCATTATTTCACATGATGTCATCATTCAGCTTAAGTGAAGAACTGCAAAATGTCCAAACAGAAAATAGTGTAATGAAAATGCCTGAAGTATAATCCAGGGGTTATGACAGAAACTACACCTGTTCAAGCCTCTGTTATCTGTTAAACATTACCTTGCCGTGTTTGGACAGGAAATTGAGAAAATCAGTGTTTTTTAGCGTGTAGGGGACAGAGAAGCTTCTTGGTCGTCTATTACCTTGTTTGGTAATTGTTTGTTATCATTTCAAAAGTAGAAGTCACAAAAATAAGACATTCTGACTTACTCATATAAGCAGCAGTGAATCAAAAACGCAAACATGCTCTATATTATATTATATACATAAAGATATTATAATTTTATTTATTTTTTTTGCTAATTTTAACCATTAAAGGGCCAGAAAATGATCCTGAGTAAGTGTTTTTGCCCATTTTTTCCAGAATAAACCACCTGGCAGTATCTGGCAGTTATTTACAAGTTACTGCATGTTAAAATAGTGCATTAACAATTTAAAATGAAGAAAATATCTTACTACCATCACAAAAACTTATTTACGTTTCTGAAAAACCAAAAACCACCAATATCTGGCAGTTATATACATTTTTCTGCATGTTAAAATTGTGTATTAACAATTTAAAATGAAGAAAAACACTGTAATTGTACACAAACATGTTAAATTTGAACACGTGGAACAGTTCGAAAACATATTTAAAATAACATTCGCTTGAGTCTTTGTTTAAATGTCCAAAAACAGGCCAACAAACGCTCCTCTCTGGTGACAAAGAGTGAAATTACCGTAATAACCACATGGTGCGCCTTCTTAGCTTCTTAGCTTCTTAGAACACAAACCGCAGCATATTTACGGTAATGCAAACTGCAAACATGTCTGAGCCATGTTTTCAGAGTGAGAGCACTCCCTCTGATCCACAGGTGCAAAGAGGAGGTCCTCTCTCACGTCACTCCATTTACATGATGATACATTATGATAATGAATTCTTGATCCCAGATACTAAAACTACGTTGCCTACCTACCCAGCATTAAGTCCCTACAAGCTCCTGGATTTGAGCAGATCTGCATCAATTTCTTTAAACTGCTGGACGCCGTCTTCAGTAACAGACACACCCCTCGAACCTCATCATCAATCACTTTACAAGCAGTTCCTGCACGGTGACAAAAAGCAATAAAATCATCACGATAAAAATAAACCCTGTTTAAAAAAAAAAGAAAAAAAGTCGCACCTTTTTCGTCATGCATTGATTGGTGTCAGTTTTTGGGAAGTGGGTGCACCTTTTTTTGACCTGCAACTTTACTGTTATTGGGGGTTGTTTAAGGGAAAGGGCTCCACGGGGAACAGAGGAACTGACTGCAGTATGATCATATCAGTTTCTGCTGGAGGGAAACATGAGCAGAAATCTTTAAGAGACAGAGAGGGTCCACATAGATCTCCAGGGCCGCTTCTCAACCATTTTTGGACGGCCGTGACACACAACGCTCAGCTTAGCGCTCCACATGGATTGTTGCTTGTTTCTTCAGCCAATCCCTGGTGACTATTACAATATAACTGTGCGTGTGTGTCTCTGCATGTAATTTGAAAAGTGAGATGATTTGTTTTGATGCATTCATGGGCCTCGCTGAATGATGTAAAAAAACTGATGAATAGATAGATAATTTGCTGCTTTTCTACTATTGTTTCTCTAAATGTTACATTTTCATTTATTCTTATGAAATCCAATCAATCAAGAGCCAGACCTATACACGATTGTATTGTTCATGAGGTGACGTAGGGAGGAGGATTCTAATAGCAGCAGCGACCCAGAAGTTAGTTTGTAAGTTAGTGAGCTTAAGTTTGTCAACTACTCACTTTCCTGCACCAAACTCCATAGAGAAAATCAGCGATTTAAGCTCACAGGGACGCAGGAGCTGCTGTTCTTCTGCTGCCTCATGTGCTAAGTTTCTGACACTGAGGTAAATCTGAACAACTGATGTCAAACCCCGAAGTCACAAAATAACACATTTGAACTTAGTGATGGATGCGACAGTGGATCAACAACTTCTGTGTGGTGTGATGTAAAATTGCACATTTTCTCTGTGGACTTTGGTGCAGGATTACAAATGTCACCATAGCCATGTAAACAGCTGTATAACAGTGAGATAAAACACCAATCTTAAGATATTGTTGACTTCAGCAGAAGATTTCATTTGCTGAGCTTTTTGTTACGTCGGCTAAAATCTGTTACTCTACAGTCATGATTTTCATGTTTGTCCGGGTACGATATTTAATCAATGCACGTGTCACTGCTCAACAAAGTTTATTCAAACTAGTAATGATTATGAGCATCACCGCTGTGCCTGAGGATTTTTCTACTGCTCTGATCTCTTCAGTCTTTTTTTGTTGCAGGCTGCGTAAGTGAGTGCAAGTTTCTCCTCCTACTCCTCCCCCTTGCTGCTGTTCAGCTCTCCTGTTGCTGTTTTGGCATCTGGCTGCTGTTATTTGTTTATGTTTGCCCGTAGTCGGTTCCGCTGGGCCGCCTTTCCTCCAGCGTGTCACGAACAAACGTCTAACGGAGAGCTAACAGGAGGCCTCACGGGGGTCTGTGAGTGCATGTGTGAGAGAGAGGTTTTTATTGTGTCCTTTAACAGAGAGAGTGTGTGTGTGTGTGTATGTATGCATTTAATTTTGTGTATATCTACATGTGTGTACGTGCACACTGGAGCACAGGGTCCCCAGGGTCACACTGAAAGGCTTCGTGCAGTTAAAGTGCTGTGTGGCAGGTAAATAAATACACACACACACACACTCACACACCAGGCTCTGTCTGCAAACCAGCCGGGTGAAACCAAATCAGCGCGGGCCACGGAGAAGGAAGGCGTGCGTGTGTGCGAGTGTGTGAATGTGTGTGTGTAATTTTTACCAGACGGCCAGTTGTGATGTGAGCGCTCGCACCAACAGAGCAAGCTCTCTGATAGGAGGCTGCAAAGTGTAACTGAGGGTAATTAGGGTCCAGTATCTCATCCTGTGATATGACAACACGAGTGCAAACATCAGTGCTCGACACTTCCCAAAGTTAGTCTGATTGGCACATAGTCATCTGTGGTTATCTGCTCCTAGCCCATTGGTTCCTGCAAAGCTCCTCGCATATATCAGGCTTTATTTATGCATTTATTTGTTTTAATTGATAAATGACATTTAAATTGTGATTAGCTTGTAATTTTCAAATGATATCCCATGTCCAAAATCTAGATTTATATAATCCGACCGACAAACTTTGGAGTTTTATATCAAAGCGCACAGGAGTTGTTGATCCACAGCTGCTTCCAAGGCGTCTGTTTGTGATTTTCCCAAGTGATGCAAACTCACCAAATGAGGCAGCAGTAGACCAGTAGCTTTTGTGTTCCCACAAGCTAAAATCACAGATTTTGTTTATGTTATTTACAAAGCGACGTAATCTCATATTTCCAGTTGAGAAAAGACTGTGGACATATTCTGAGGTAGATTTGTTAAGGTCAGCTTATATTTTCAATAAATTGCATTTAAGCGAACCTGGTGGCGATGAACTTCAATCAGCACCACGGACAGCGACACCAGTCTGTTCATCTTCTGCAGTTTTTTTTTTGATCCAAATCCATCCACAGATATAAACTATCATGTGCGAGAAGCTAATAAACCACCTTAAGGATGGAATAAGCCTAGTAAAGAATAAAGTAAAGAAAGCAAAGAAAGAGAATAGGCAAAATAGGAAACACATTGTTTATTTTTTAAATATCCATCCATCCATTTTCTACTGCTTTATTGGTATGAGGGTGGCGGGGCAATAGCTGACATAGGGCGATAGGCCGGGTACATCCTACATCAAATTATTATTATTTGGAATTACATTGCATGTTTTTGTGTTTGTGGGATTTTTTAAATATGTTTAATTAAATTACACTGTGGAGTGATTGTCACTGTCACAGAATTTATTCAAATTGACATCACAATACATCACTGAGCTTCAGTCACGGCGTGTGCGTGGCACTCGCCCCCAGTAACAGAGATTCCCTGTCCGCCTGCAGCATCACAACAGGATGAATCCTTGTTACTGACAGCGACGCATCACCTCCAAAATAAGAGTCGGCCTGTGCGTCTTGTGCGCCAGGACCTCCAACCGGCTTCTTCACAGCACTGAGAGATGACAAGGACCTGCAGAGACACATGCAAAGAGAGAGAGAGATGAATGTTTTATCACACACGCATGCATTTAAGGAGTGAATTTAAGTACAGAGAGAAAAAAATACTGATTTATTAAAATATTAGATAAACATTTCAGTAACCGTAACAGTTTTTGAGTCATCATACAAGAGATGTTAAAGGATTTTTAGAGTGTAGTGTTGTTGTGTGAGTTAACTTATTACAACCAAACACGTTTTTATTGTGGAAAGAAAAATGAAATAGATAAGTTTGTGTCACTGTGTCACTTTCAATTCCGAGAAAGGTTTGGATTGTTCTGGACTTTCAGACTGAACCTTCTGTCCACTACTTGCAGTTGGAGCTCGGTCAGTGAACTGGCGTAGCTCCATTTCCTGTGACTTATAGATTATTTTTTCTTTCCTCTGATATGTAAACCTGAGACTTCCTACTCTAATAAAACCATTAGTATTCCCCGTTGCCTGCAGCCTCATTAACAAAGAACAGAAACACAGTGACACTTAGTTTTAGTAGCTGCTGCACTCTTTTCATTTTCACTCAATCAACTGTATTGATCCGGGAATCGTGATTCTCAGTCTGCAAATGTGGAATTGTTTCCAGTGCATATTCACACACACACACACACAAGGACAAAGAAAAGAGGAAAACATCAGAAAGAGAGCAAGAGAAACTTAATCCATCCATCACCTTTGGAGAGAGTGACCTCCTTTGTGTGTGTGTGTGTGTGTTTCCCCCTGTGACTGTTTGTGTCAAGGGGAGGGAAACTTAAATCAGCAATTAAGGTAAATAATTAACGAGCTGAGTAATGTATTATTAATGAGACTGACGGCCTAATTGCCCTCCGCTTTAAACAGACAGATAACACCTGAAGATAGATAGAGATAGAGGGAGGTTGGGGGGGGTCAAAAATGGACGGCACAAGGGGTGGTAGGAGAGATTGATGGGAATAAAAAAAAAAACAAGGGCAGAGGAGAGGGAAAAAAAGCAAAACAAACGGACAAAAGAAAGAGTCAGTATTGATAAAGACTGAAAAGAAGATGAGCAAATGCGAAGAGATGGATGGATAGATAGGGAAAATACAGAAGACAATGAAAAGAACAATACTCAGTAATCCGTTTTCATGAGTAAAAACCCAGCAACATCCCAGAGGAAAAGAAGACTCCTCATGGCTGAAGTTTGTGTCCATAGAAGAAAATCTGTGATTTCCAACTGCTGCCTCCATCACTGTATGTTCAAATGTGTTATTTTGAGAGTTCAGTGTTGAAAATCCTTTGCTCAGATTGACCTCAGAGACACAAACTGGCCAAAATGAGGGCAGAAGTACAACAGCTGCTGTGTCCCTGCAAGTTAAAAAATAAATGAATGGAAAAAAATGCTGATTTTCCTCTACGGCATTTTTTTGTGAGTGGTTCACAAACTTCGGTTTCCAGTCAGAAAAGGCCGTTGAGTATCTCACAACCATTAATGAAATAAAGACATTCTCCCCACTCTCTTCCCTCTATTTTCCTCACTCTACACTAAGTGTATATCAAGTTGCCCAGACTCAGGCTTGTTAATTGCAGAGAGATTACAGTGCAAGTGTGTGTGTGTGTGTGTGTGTGTGTGCACCAGGCCAGTATATCTGCTCTATTGGATTGAGATCATGTTGACTGCATTAACACCTGGTAACACGTCTGCAGGCACACAAACACAGTGTGAGCAGACGGGGACAGAAGTGAGAACTCACTGTCTATTTGATGATCATGTGTTTACAGTTTAAAGCACTGACTCCCTTGCTGTATCCTGCACAATGACACTTTAAATCAATAACCTCCTCTGCTGAGGACCTGCTTCATTTACAAGTGTCTAAAACGAGTCTAAACTTATGGTTGAAATTTGGCCGGATATCCAAGAAAAATGTTGCTGTTATATTTTCTGCATAACATGGGAAATATTACATTTGTTCCTGTATTTTGTTAAAAAAACAAAACGTATCCAATACACCTATACCTGCTTAAGTCCTTGATATCTTGAGAATATGTGCTTTAACTGGAAACTAATTCACACTGTTGCAGGAAGCCAGAAAATCAGCGTCTTTGTCACCAGAGGAGAGAGTTGGAAAAACGGCTGTAGGCCTACATAGTTTCCATTTTGTGGCCTATTTTTGAAAAGATGTTATTTTAAATATGATTCATACTGTTCAATTTCGAATTTAAAATGCAAAATCTGGCGTTTTATTCTGAATAGAACATTTTAATTGTTAATGCAATACTTTAACATGCAGACAATTGTAAAAGAAACTGCCAGATATTGAAAGTTATTCTGTAAAAATGGACAAAATAACTTACTCCCGCGACATTTTCTGACCCTTTTATGGTTAAAATAAGCAAAAATCAGCAAAACAACAAAACAGACTGATTCTCAAAGACTTGCTCCAGTTGTTTCATGACTTTTTTTTTTACCACTTAGGTGTAAAGAATTTCATGATAGGTTGCTATAAACTTTCTCTTTTCCTATTGTTCTATCTAAATCAAGAAAACCAACAGAATTACAACAAACATGCAAGTCTTCAGTGGTTCTCTCACCTGCACGCGCTGTCGTCCCCATGCGTTTGAAGAGTTGCACAAGTGTGAGCGCCAGCATCTCTGCTCGGTCTTGTTAAGCAGGTGGAGGTAACCTCTGGACTTCAGTCCCGTCGGTGGACTTTTGAAGGGAAGGATCTAATCTTTACGGCCGAGGACAGCGTGGAGACACGGACAGAGATAGACTGAGATATGAGTGTGTGTTGTAAGAGCGGGGAGAGATATCTCCGACAGCTTTATCGTGCCAACATAGGCGTTATTGTAAGTGTGGCCTTCAACAGACCTGCAGTAAACAGTCAGTGACGCACATTTTACACACTATGCAGGGGTTGTTTTAATCAATGAAAGAGTGGTGATGCGGTTTGGTTTGGAATGTGTTTTGATGTTACATAAAAAGTGCACATTTATGTACTATGGGGGTTTTATTTTAAAGAAAGGTGAGAAACAGGCAGAGATGAGTGTGTGGAGAAAAATGAGCAAAGGACAAAAGGTGCAGCTCTTGAGGTCGAGGTCTAACTTTAGATTTCAGCAGGTATGATGTAGGAAAGTAGGAAAGTGAAATAAGTGGAGCAATATGGTTATTGTGTCTCTTTAATTGTTTTAAATACCACCCTTTTTTTTATTTGAGGGTCAATAAAGTTAGGCTACATACGTCAAACTCAAATTCACACAAAGGGAACATGGAAGATACTTTTATTCAAATGATAATCGATTGTGTGAGGTAATTTAAGCGTTAAGTGTTTTATATTCAATTTATACATAGTATGTTTAAATTACATAAAGAATGAGTTTGACATTCAGATTTTAAGACTCATGCCAATAGGAAAAGCTAACAAATAAAAGTTAAGATAGTAAAATATACAACAAGATGAAACATCAATTAAAGTTTAATAGTAGAACTTGAATCTGGAAAGTGATCAGCAATTGAAAATGACATTTTTTAATGGTATTTGGTCAAGAATTAAATATTCTGTTTGCTTTTAAACAGCATTTACTGTAAAATGTGCTTTTTGGTTGTAAAGTTTGCTGATGGTGAGACGAACACACGCAGCAGTCAAACTCTCTGTCTGTCTCTCTCCGTCTCTCTCTCGCTCTCTCTCAGCATTAGCCATATAACTGATGCCACAACCATTATGCGGTCTGTGGGTTTCTCTCTCTTTCTGCACCTCTCCATTTTTTTTCATGCTCCTCTCCGTCTCTCTTCCTCTCTCTCGCTCTCTCTCTCTTGGTTTGTCAGGACACAGGGAGTTGTGGTCAGAGGGAATTGTGGGAGGAAGAGGCAGAGAAATAAACACCGCATCCCGATGTGGGTAATGTCAAATCTGCCTCGTTATCAACACAAACCCTCATCTCTGTGTGCGTGTGTGTGTGTGTGTGTGTCATCTCACAATGGTGCACTACTTCAAAAGTCTGTATTAATCTCCAGAGACTCCTGACACTTCATGGACATGTGAAGTCCACCGCACACTCACTCCAGCACTAACTTCTCACGCAGCAGCAGCAACAGCCGCAGCAACAGCCACACCGATTCTGTGAGATTCAAACCTTGAAATCACCAAACAGACGAAAAGAAAGGAATAATTAGAAAGATTAATGAGCTAAAAAGTTTACTCTCCAGAATTAGAGTGAGATTCTGGGTGGTTGCCAAGCAGGTTTCTACATGCAAGGAGTCTGCCGTGGTGGTTTTGCTGCATAGCAAACAAATAAGGTTGAAATATTAAACAAAATGGAATCATAAAATAGCTTCTTAGTAGCACGGCCTGTGGTTCCACCAGAAACACTGAGAATCACTGTCCCTCAAATATTCCTGCAGTAGTCTGACAGGTTTGATGGCAGTATTCTAGTTTTTGTATTCTGTTAAAGGCACCGTGAGACGTTTGTGGGTCGTATATGACATATGTTTACCTTATTTCAAAGAGGAACAAATGCTAAAATTGTCCACCTTTTTGATTTCACGCACTCTGTGATGCGATATTTTAAATAGTTACAGGTAATACTGTGCACTTGTTTGTCACACTCTGAGGTCTACGAAGGACAGGTTTGACCAAAGTAATTGTATTGCTAGTGATTTTATTATTATTATTATTATTTATTTATTTTTAATACACTTTTTGATGTACTTTTTAAATTCCTGCTGCTTACTGGCTGCAGGAAATATCTGATCACGATAAATGTATTGGTCTGAAAATGCAGCCCAACAGAGTTTGTAATTTAATAATCCTTACATACAATAAAGATGTACAATATGTGTCATAGAAACTATAATACAGAACAGTTATGCAGGTGGGAAATTGTTGGAGTTACAAAAAACAACTTTAACTTCATCCACAGACACATTTTGACCTGATATTAACTTCTTTTCTGAAACTCTCTGCGTGTTTTAATCATTTTCTTTGAATCGTTTTTTATCCTACTTTTTTAGGCTGAGATAAAAGGAACTGGGATGTTAAACACACAAGGGGAGGAGCCTAACAAGACCCAGGTGAATCACATCAGGAAAGGGGCAGGCAATGAAAAAAGGCAGGGGACATGGACAGACAGTAAAACAAGGAGAGGTAAACAAAATAAAACTGAAATAAACCAAAACAAACACCGAAATCCAAGACAGAAGAATAAAAAGAAGCAAATCAAAAGTCAAGCGGGCGGTCGGGTTTCAGAAGTCCTGACCAAAATGACAGTTTTTGAGATGAAAAGCGTTTCCAGTCCAGACAGGAAACAGCGTGACCATCTTATTTCTATAGTATCAAGTCGACTCAATTCCCCGACAAAACTAATAATAGGCTGCTCCTGAATACTGATACTTGCCGAATACTAATCTGATCCAAACATTTCAACTAAAATATGTCGGATTAAGTGGGTCCCCGAAGCCGACCAAGTGAAGTATTGATCACCACGACGAATATGTAATCAGATGTAATTGGCGGTGAAATGGGCGCAGTGTAACTCGACTTTACTGCCTGTGCCATTTCATCTGTCTGCTACCTGACAAAAACGCACAAAGACTGAAATATGAGACGTTTTCTTCATTCCTCCCCAGTGTCTCCAAGCACTTTGGCAGTTTACAGTTACAGTCAACTTCTAACAACACAATTAAAATAGAAAGTGGCACACACACACACACACACTTTCCACTTGTCTTTTTTTTTTTTTATGGAGCAAGCAAACATATGGACATCCGTCTCTTTCTCCCTTTCTCTGCCAGTCGTCTTCTATCCCGCACACCCTCAATCTCTCTCAATTACTCCACGCCACCCCCCCACCCCATCTCCATCTGTGAGAGATTCAATTGGATTGGAAGCCAATCAATCACAGCGAGTATCGAGCTGTGATTGGATTTGGCCGCGGCTGACGGGGTGAGGTGGGTGGGTGGGTTGGTTGGAAAGGGGGGGTGGTTTGATTTTAGCTCTGCTCCAATGAAGGTAGATCTGATGTATTATTGCTATGGACGTACAGACAAGATCGACTCAGCGTGTGTGTGTGTGTGTGTGTGTGTGTGTGGTAGTTTGGATGGTGTGTGTGATTGTGGTTGACATGTGTCAGAGTTTGAGGTTTTGAAGCCGTTCCAGCTCTGACTGATGCCCGCACGCGTCCGGGGCAGCCTATCTGTCATATGCAGGGATGTACTGGACTTTCTGCATCTCATGTTACATTTCATATTTTAAGAGTGAAGCTGAAAAGATCGAGAATGAGCGAGACAGCTGAAGGAATTTGTTTTTTTTTATAATAAAAACATGTCAAAATACCAGAATAATGTAGAAATGTACTTTTTTTTCTGCTTCCCACAACCTGTACAGTACAGTATGTTGCCACAACAACCGAGCAATCCACAGACGCAGCACAGAATATATTAAATTAAATTAGAAAATGACCATTTCTAAGTTTTAAACAACTTGTTTTTATATGTCTCTCTCTCCTGCACCAAAGCCCATACAGGAAATGAACATTTTTAGCTCACAGGAACACAGAAGCTGCACGTCTACTCCTGCTCCATTTGGTAAGTTTGTGTCACTTAACTAAATCTAAACAACATCGTTCACACGCTGAAGTTAGAAAATAACATATCTGAACATACTAATGGAAGCAGCATTAGAACAACAACTCCTGTGAGCTGTGCGGTAAAATCGCTGATTTTCTCTATGGACTTTGGTGCAGCGAGTGATCATTTTGCAAAGCAACAAAAACTTCAGTATCCAGCAGGGAAATGCTGATAACAGTGACAGAAAGGGGCAGACACACGCGTCCTCAAGATATCGCAGACCTGGCATAGATTTCATAAGGTGAGCATTTTCAGTGGATAATTCTGGATAAATGTGTTTTATTCTTGTACTTAAACGGGCCCTTTCTGCACTGATTTCCTCTTTCTTTGTCACAGTCTGCATTCCAGTCAAAGTGAGATTTATCCTGAGAACTAGCACGCACACACACACACACACACACGCCCTCCTTGCCAGTGTATATGAATGATGGCTGCATTAAGTCTGTAGAGAACCTCCTCTATGACAGTTATGATGGTAAAGCGTCTCAGTCTCTTTATCTCTCGCTCCCCCTCTTTCACACACACACACACACACACACACACACACACACTAGCAGAGATAACTTTAAAACTCTATCAGAGGTGGAATTAAATTACACTAAAATTAAAAAAAACACATTAAGATTATGGGATTATTTGATTTTCTCTCCACGTTACTGTACATCTACGTAGGAAGTTGTGTACAAACACTCATATTTGAGCAGTTCTGACACCAGTGACAGGCTGTAGCCACAGATAATGCTGTAAGGAGCTGGTCAATACTAATTCACTTGGTCTAACCTGCTTAGCACTGACCAGTCACTCTGCATGTGTGTGTCTGTGTAAGTGAGAGAGGAAGGAGTGTGTTTGTATGTTTCCCTTTCTTTTGAGGGCTGTTGGGCGTGTGTGTGTGTGCAGTGTGTGTGTGTGTGTGTTTAAACCCATTTAGTGCTCCCCATACATATTTCTTTGCTGTAACATGAGCAGCAGCTGTAGACCGGATCAATAGAAATGTTTCTTTCTTAATGAAGATGTGTGTGTGTCTGTATGTGTGTGTGTGTGTGTGTGTGAGTGTGTGAGATGGGGGGGTGGGAGGGGGGGGGGCACTTAAGCTGACCACTGCGTCTGACCACAGTGGTCAGTCAGTGGACAATTTATACAGCCCACAAAAATTCACCACCATTGACACACAGACACACACACTCTCTCACACACACACACACACACACACACGCATAGGGCTAGTGTTGTCATTCCAGGTCAAGGGCATCTACCTGAAGTACAATCCTTTAAGAATATTGTACTTATAGTATAGTAACAATAACACACCCACAATAAGAAACACAAAATAATAATGCAATAAAAAAATACAATCTGCAGTTTGTTTTACATTTTACACTAAATGATAAAATAATTTCTTTTTACTCAATTAATTATGACTTGACGTGCGTGATGAAACAAACAATTGCAAATACAAAGATAAATCTGAGTATCTGTTTATTAGCTTCTAATTTTCCTCTCCTTTATTTGCAAAATAAAAGGTTGAAGCGCTCTGCTGCATAAGCTTGTCTAGAGATCCTCCCCTCCTCTTCCATTTATTTCTTCTGCACATAATTAAACCAAATCAACTAATTGTGTCACGTTGCGTATTGAACTTTGGATTTAAAATGTTCTGTCTTTATTTATACGTACAAAGCAGGGCTTCACATACCCACTTTGTTTAATGCTTGATGACGGACAGGTGAAAAGGCTGATGGAATGCATTTTTGACTCCCAAACAACTTGAGTCCCTTCCTCTATATCATCATCATATCTCTTCCTGACAGCCCGCGCGGCTTCATTAGCATATCTAATTCATACATCGCTCACATAAAGTGATGAGTATGCATGAATCCTCAGCGGTCAATATTTCATTTATGCTTCATTTGCACAATCACCGTGTTTGTGTGCGAATGGCGGTTGTGTAGCTGCAATATATATATGTGTGTGTGTGTGTGTGTGTATACTGTGTAAATGTAGGTGTGTTGTTGTGATAAGGGGACAGTTAATGATTAAAGTGTGATTAGATTGGGATCAGGGACACGGTGCATGTGTTAATGCAGCAGGATGGAGTTCAGAGTTTAAAGACCAAAGTCACACAGCAGAAGCAGCAATTTATCTACACCATAAATCTTCGCTGATCATTCAGGCGTCAGGCGTTCCTTCCACAGAGAGAAGTGTTTGTACCGACACTGAATCAGATTACAAGTGTTTCTTTAAATGTTTCTTCACACATATGTCTATAAATACACTAAACAAGGTCAAAGTAGTACTGACAGCCTCTGGGGGGCGTTTTAAAGCTGTGTTTCCAACAACTAGTACAGTAAAGTTGTGACACTGTTTTCTTTTTTATCTTTTTATAGTTTTATTGTATGACTTTTTCATTTGTGTTTTTATTAATACTTTCTACAGTATTTAATTGTTTTATTGTTTGTTGTCTAGGCCTATGATGTAATTTCTTATGTTTTATTTATCTTATTTATCTCTGTTGTACAGCACTTTGTCTCAGCTGTTGTTTAAAGTTAAAGTGCTTTATAAATAAAGTTGGATTGGATTGGATAAAGATGAGTTTGCCTTGGTATGGAATGGTAAACCCTGATCTGGCTTGATTTGCCACCTCGTGGAGATAGTTCAGCGTCAGCTACGTGAACGGTGTGACTTCACACCAGCACAAAACATACTGTAGGTATTAAGTGTTTAGTTTAGGCTTTGAGTAAAGGAAAGTTACGTGGCTTATTAAAACGTCTAGTTTAATAAATAAAGGGTACACTGTGGATCCTTTGATAACTGACAGCTATGTGAGATAGAGGGATAGGTAGATATGATCTGGAAAATATCTAGCTTTGGGTTGGTGGACGTGTCCGTGATGATTGACGTCGTCAGCTGTTGGTAATTACCTGCTTCACCTTATGCTCAGGCCTCATAATTACGCACTTTTGCTTTGTGTATACATGGAAATGCATATTTTTTTACAGTTGGATAAAAACAAAAAAAATATTGCATTTTCTCTGCTATATTGTATTTAACCGTGTTCCATTCCATTGGATGCCTGGTCTTGACCAATGCGGTGGACTGGCTGACCCGTTTCAATTCACAATAATGATTATTTGGTACTTGGGTGATGGAAATTGCACAAGCCTGATTGTCTGTTTACCCGATTTAAAGAAATTGAGCAATGGACCCAAATATCAGTAAAATATAAGGAAGACGAATAAGGTCCTCTCCTCCTTTTCTGTGTGTCCCTGACATGATATGGCTGTAATGTGTATGTATGCGTGCGTGTGCATGACAGTCTCCATTGATCCCCTGTCATCCTGATCACATTACAACCCCCCCTCCTATTAGATCTACATTTTTAATTTTCCTCCGTGGATGTCAAAAAAGACATGAGCGCAGGATGGAGCGAAGGAGGAATGAGAGGAGAATTTTAGATGTGGATGGATGTAGAAATGTAAACAGGTCACTTAAGGTCAGCCGGGTGGGAGGGGAGAGAGCGACGGTGGTCTGACTCCAAAGCCTCAAATGCAGTAGTTTCACATGTTTTAGCTCATTTACCACAATTCAAGCATACATTAGTGCCCAATACTGTCCACACTGATTATCTACATTATGTAGAAATGATCACGTTCAGTTCATTTCAGTTTGTTTGTCCTAAAAAAAATCTTTTTCTATGGTGCCATCTTTTAAACCGTTCATGGTAACGTGGCATCCTGGGGGGGTGTGTGTTTATAGGTCACATATTCAGGCTTTTTGTCTTCTTATGTGTTGTTGAGTCAAAGTTATGATTTATTTTATATCGCATTTTTAGTCGTGATATAAAGTAGCAATAATTGTGAACTTTTACTGTAGTTGTCCTGTATGAAAACAGAACGCTCTGTGTTTATGTGATAAGATAAAAATTTGGTCTGCATGCACCAGTGCAAGCCCGCGCTGGGTGTAATGCCATCGCTCTCCGAGACAGATGACTGTGGGCTGAGCTGTGGAGGACACGTCCACAGTGCAGCGTCTCTCTCCAGCATGCACATACTTCACTTTAATGCTATTAATAATCATATTTATTATCATTACAGTCTGTGGCCACTCTAACCCCCCACCGCGACCCCACCAGCACATAGGTAGCAGACACAGTAAGTGATATAGATTACAACACTCGTCACTCATTGAAGAATAAGAATCACAACCTTGGATCAAATATCATTAAGGAGTTAAAAGTCTCTCTCTCTCTCGATATTTTGTCTTACATCCTCTTAAAGGAATAGTTCAGGTTATTTTTTTGGTTGTTTGAGGTACTGATACTAGGTCAGAGTTGGTGAATACATGCCCACCAGTCGGGAAACAAGGAATTAAAAAAACACACCTACTAAAATCTGTTTAAGTCAATGATAACTGTCTATGGTGTTCACTTAACTGTCAGACAGCTTTGTCTCACTGGAAACTGAAGTTTGTGTCAAAATCAGTCAGTTTAACATCACAGCACATACTCTAGGAGTTGTTCATCCTCTGCTGCCTCTATCAGTAAGTCCAAAGTTACTTACCAAGCAAACTGGACTTTGGCGCAGCAGATTGTATTTAGAATTGCTGTCTAACGACAAGATAAAGTGGTAAACATGTTCTTACTTTAGCATTCCTGTAAGTACATTTTAATACGTGACCCTTTTGTTGAGTAAATTACGCTTGAACTATTCCTTTAACTTTATCCTTTTTTATGCTTGTTGAATAAACCTGAAGTTCCTGACACCTCTCTTTTTTGTGTTCCACCCCTCTTTTCTCTCATGCTATCCTCACCTGTTCATCTCCTCCCCCCAATTCTATCCTCCTCCCTCCCCGCAGATCATCTCTCGCTCTTCCTCTCCTCTCCATCCCCTCCCTCGGTCTTTCTCCTCTTCCTTATTTCTCCATCTGTCTCGTCCTGGCAAGGCCATTAACTCATAAATCCAATACAGGCCACCTCAACACTATCTGTCTTCTGCCGATGGAGAGCGGGATGGGATGGAGGGAGCAGAGAGGAGGATCAATGGCTCCCCTGACTGTCAGTCCGCTCACTCGTTTTCACATCCATCTACCCATCGCCTCCTCCACCTCCTCCTCCTCCCCCTCCCCGCTACTTTTCTCTTGTTTAGCTCCAAACCCGGCGGACTGTTGACCCAAACACCAAATGCTGACACAGCATTTCCACACACATGCTAATATTGTCAGCACAGCTCACACGCTGCAGGATAAATCACTAATAAGTCAGCACTTAACTGACACAATGCCACTTCAACACTGCAATCTTTTTTTTAACCTTTTCTTTAAACATAGCTTCCAGTGGAGACATGAGGAAAAACAGATTATAGCCACTTAACAATAAAAAACACTGGTTTTCTCTTTGGACTTTTGCATGCACGCAGGGGCGGAATCTTTTGGGCTGTGTGTGTGTGTGTGTGCGAGTGTGTGTGAGGAGAAGACAAGTGGCACAAGGATTCACCTCAGCCCTGTCTGCAGTTGCAAATAAATTTTGTTACACACGCAGAGAGGATGGCCGGCGGCCTGTGGCTTTGGCTCACATACGCACACACACACACGCACACACACACACACAGTGTGGTTAGAGTGTTTCAGCCCCCTGTGAACCACACTGGCCTCTGGTGAGCCACAGAATCCATGAGGTGTAGAGTGACAAGCTCCCTCTCTCCCTCAAACACACAGGTTTGCAGCACTGCTATTCTTCTCAGGGCACAGCGTTGAAACAAAACAACCAAAAACAAAGCATCATCCCTAACCTTTAACCACAACAAGTTAGCCCTAAACTTAAGCAGTTCCTCGGAAATGAGGTTGTGCCTCATTAGGAGCAGGTTTTGGTCTCCTTGTGGACTATACCGGTCCTGACAAGGTCAGCGTTAATGCCAGAAAGGGTCCTCAAGAGGTGGCAAATACATGTCATCTTGTAAATTCGGTTCTATCATATCATTCATAAAAATATCAGTCAAACATGTATTTTATTACAATTGCACATCAACATCTCTGAAGTCTGTCGAGTGAACAGAATCAAATGCTGAAAGATGGATTGATTGAAAAATTGTCGTTTGATCAGTATTTGAGTAGGAGACATGTTAAACATGCAAGATGTTGTTACGGCGTTATGAGGACACGCTGGTGTGTATTTATGAAGAGTATTTTTATTTCAAAGCTGTATCAGGAAAAGTTATGAACTTTTTTCCAGCCCTGACCTAAACCTAATTCATATAAAGTGTTTATATTTAATGTTATCATGTACAAAATATGAGAACAACAAATGATGTAAAGGGAAAATTTACATTAAATACATGATATGAAACTGTGTTCTGATGAAACTGCTGCAAACTGAAGCACACACACACACACACACACACACACAGTTTACTTGTCTAGTGGCTGCTTCCTCACCTTCCATCAATCAAAATGCTTTTATCTAACAAAATGCAACACAGCCATAACACCAGTTACATTAAGCCACAAATGCACACACACACACACACAAATATATACAGTACTCCCTCCCTCTCTTTCTCTCTCTCTCTCTCAATTATTCTCTCCCCCTCCCTGTCACTCACACACACCTACAAGCACACATGTACAGAATCTCTCTCTCTCTCACTCACACACACACACACACACACACACACACGGTTAGGTCGTGCCCTTCTCGTGTTTCCTTTGACACATGGTAATAGATTCCGCTGTAGCTCTACGCCTCGGCTAAGTGGCCTCACCTTTCACTGAAAACAAATCACTCTCTCTCTCACACACACACACACACACACACACACACACACACACAACCCCGTCTTTGCTACCAACAGCTCTCTCTTCCTCCTCTATTCCTGTCTTTCCATTTTCTCCCTCTCTCTCCTCTTCATCCTCGTCGCTGACCTTCCTCCTCCTCCTCTCTTCCTCCCTCTTTCTCTCACTCTCTCTCACTTTCTTTCTTTCATCTCTGTCCCATGGGTGCTCTCCTCTTCCTCTCCATCACTCAGCCCATCATCCTTTTTTCCCTCCATCCTGCTATCCTCTCTTTTTTGTCCCCTCCTCTTTTTCTCACTTTCTTTTTTCCCCCCAAATTTTAACACAGATCTCTGTCATGTACAAGGTTAGAAGAATAAAGTCATTGCCATATACGATACAAAACAATTACGGATTCATTATAATATGATGTATTTTAAAGTTATTATCAATAATTAGAATGTTAGAATATACAATTCTTATTATGGACTAAAGCAAAAGTGTGCAACTTCTTCTTTGAGCCTAATAACGTTATAAAATGATAAATTATTATTTAAGAGTGTCTTCCCAGTTGAGATGATGACTGTTTTGGGGTAATATGTCATACTGGAAGACGATAGGTGGAGTTGTCTAATGTCCCCTTAAATATGTTAAATATCGTTCATCTGTCTAAATGTGAAGGTACATTATTGTAGGCATCAGTGTGGCATCGTTTCTGTATTTATATGTCTCTAAAATAAATAAAATAACTATACATTTGATGGCTAACCTTTGCAACACAAAACAAAAAGACAGGGAACTTTAAATCAATGTAGTTTGTTAATTTTCCATAAAGAATCAAATCTCAACTCAGACGGTACTCAGTCATCAATGTCAGTCACTGTCATATTTCACGTTTTTTATTATTATTTATTTATATTATTATTTTTGTTAATCCAGATCCAGAATCCACTTTTAAATATGTCCTAGATTTTTCCCATTCTTACTTCTCACTCTACGTCATTCCCTCCACGCGCTCACAGGCGCTCACAGGTGTCATTAATTAGTCATTCCGCTCTTAATTGATTACAGATGTACATTGACTAACTAATGAGTCAGTTGATAAAACGTATTGTTTTTTATTCTTTTGATGTATAAGTAAAAGTATATACCCTCTACAGCCACAATTAAAAGGAAGTACATTTCCATGCAGTTACGTTAAGAGCCCTTATTTTGAAATTCATGTGTAGACACGTCAGCGAGACACAGTGTGTTTAAAAAAGAGTAAATGAATAAATACATACATACATGCTCTGCATTGAGGTGAAGACCCAGCCTCCTGTGCTGTGATTTAACTGCTTCACGGTCAGCGATGTTGGACTTCTGTAGCTCTGAGGGGTGAACATAGAGGAAGACTGCCCTCTACAGGCGACAGGGGGGAAAAGCGCTTTAAGCCTACAGGCAGTACTGTAGAGAAGGAGCTATTTCGACTGTTCTGTTTGCTACGCTTTGTTCGAAACGCTTAAGTAATGAGGTCAACTGTATTTTCACAATTGAAACAGACATTTTATTTGATTTTAGAGGGACTTACAAGCAACACACACACTTTTATAAGTGTTTATTTCTGAATAGGTTTTATTGCTGCCGGTTGGACAATGGAAGTGCAAGAATGTAATTTACTAAAATATCCTTTCATGTATATTTTCATTAATTTTAGATAATGATATTGATTGCTTTATGTAGTTTTTTAAATTAAATTGTCATTTAATTGTGGTTCTCATTCTAACTCAAACTACATCTTCTAACCAGGTGTGGAGCAAGTGATTTTGGGGGCTTCCGATGAAAAGGGAACCCAGGGGGGTGGCCCTAAGTCAAACCAAGCGAAAGCAGTACCACACTGCAACAAACCTGAGCAGATGGACGTGGAAAAACACTTGGGGCTGCAGATTCTCTCGTTTTATTTTGAAATGATTTGCAAAGGATGAAAGAAAAAGAGAAGAAACAGATGGAGAGAGAGAGAGAAAAGAGGCTGCAAGACAGACAGGCATCGAGAACAGAGAAGATGGATGAGCTATCTGGATGTCAAAGAGAGCAGAGAGCGGTAATGAATGAGTGGAAGTTCTTAAGCTGAATTCTCTTCGCCCAGCAACTGACACACACACACACAGTGTGACACACACTCTTCATATCAGTCTCTTTGTGATGTTCAGTATTTTTGTCGTCTCAACGTCTCCTTCCCTCGGACGTCGCCGGGTGTTTGTGGTTGTTCATGGTGAGACGGCGTTCAGTCGTCACTCGGTCAACTTCCTGTCTGTGGGATAAGTCGTCACAATGAAGAACAGCGAGAGAGAAAAAGAGGCAAAAAAAAAACCTTTTCTTAGCCTTTTGTCATTTGGACACGACTTCTCAGCCTTTCTGTGCCCTTTGATGTGCATACCACGCTTCTTTTTACAATCTGTGTGTGTGTGAGCGTGCGCGTGTATGTGTGTTTACGGACGCAGAGTTTGCAGCGTCGTTTTCTGTGTTTTGTGTGTGTGTGTGTGATTGCCGTCAGGGTGGCTCCAGGCCCTCATGCGTCAGAGGGCCTTTCTCTCTCTGTGGCCCCTGAGCAAACATATTAAGAACTACCTTATCACTGCTTATACAGCCAGGGCCACACACAAAACATGCACACGTTAAATACAAGCCTAAATACACACCACATTCACAAAAAAAAGACAGATTTGACTCCAAACACACAAAGCTCGCCGCCAAACTGCCCAAATGTCACAGGTCCATCTGTGGGCGGGACCAAGAGCGTCCTCCTGGCAAACCATTGGTTCACACTGAGCCATCAATCACGTGTGCGGGAGCTAATTCTGCCTTATAAATGCAAGACCAGTCGGGTTTGACTGTAGGACAGTATTCGACACAGTCTTGACAAGCCTTCTTTAAGAGGCGCATCCAAGAAAAGTGAACTTAAAGACTTTATATAGTTAAAAAATAAAGACATTAAACTGTTAAGTTATCCAGAATATTTGGAGCTGAAATAGACGAAGACCATTATTTGGTTGAAAAAGAAGCAAACAAGGATTTTTGAAAATTCACTGAACTGCAAAGAACAAGAGACTACAGGAATATACTAAATCAGAACAACCTATGCAAACTTTGAATCAACTTAGCTAATGTCTAAACCATCCGCAAGATCTTCAACATCAGCTGGAAGGTTGAAGAATCAAGAAACACAGCTTGAGAACCTGAATAGCCACTCAAGAAGAGAGTGATTCCACTGTGAAGACTGCTCTTCTCATATATATATATATAACCGTAAGTTTTTATTTTTACTAAGTACTCGTAAGTACAGTCAAGATGTTGAATAGAGCAGCAGCAGCGCTGTCAGTGAGGAGGGTGGTCGTGATGATGCTGATGATTCTCGGGATGGGAGTGGACACAGCACCCACTGTGAGAGGTAAGATGTTGTTTTATGATTCTTTATAACCTTTTTCTAAGACATACACACAGAACAAGACGTTATATTAGCAGCAAAAGACAAAGCAACAATATGGTTCAATGATTTGTGTCCAATTCATGCTCAATGTCCTCATTCTGGACTAAATCCATCATTATACCAGAGGTTTCTGATTTTAGATTATAGATGAAAAGTGATTGATCCCCTCATTCATGTTGTTTACAAGAAGTGGGGACACTCATTTCACACATTTCAACAAATTACACCATGTCAAGTTCATACTAAAGATCTCAGAATAAAGAGTTTTGCTGTTTGTGAGCTGAGAAGAAAGCCTCGAGCATATTTGGTAAACTAAAATAACTTATTTAGAAACGCGTCAACGTGTTAGTGTTTTAAAGGCTTGTGGTGATTTTGGAATACATGAGCATGAGGATAAACATGTTCTGTTTATGCACAGATATAGGCACAAAAAACACATGGTGTTCAATTTGTCAGCAGTAATAAAAAATAATGAAAAACCTGAAGAACGATTTTATCTTTGGAACTCAACAGTGGGAAGCTACCACAGTGAACCTAGCATTGCCTGATGTAAAGTTTATGTTGTGTGACTGCTGGGCTATGTTGTTGCAAAGGCTCAGACGTCACTACACACACACACACACACACACAAGAAATACAACTCTTATGACACAGCTGAAGTTCCCTTGGCAACCAGCAAGGCATGAGAATTCCAATGAAATATGCGTGTGTGTGTGTGTGTGTGTGTGTGTCATTAGAGTTCTTCCACATTCTATTCTACTTCACAGAAATGTCAAATATAGATCAAAGTTAGGGTTCAACAACAAGCTGGTCAAGACTGGGATCAGAAGCCCAAAAGTGGTTCAAACACACCCAACATGGACAATTACTTATGTAGCCAGGTGGGGGAGACAAAACACGAGAAACTATAATAAGCACACACACACTTATAGTCTTCCAGTTTGCAGGGTGAGTCCACACAGGAAGTAAAAATTAATTGCATAACCACCAGCGGGCATCTCTAACAGGTAATAGTATTGTCCATCAGGAGTCTGGAGTTTTAAAGCTGACATGGTGCCGATGTACTGCTTGAATTAAATGAGTCTTCCGGCTAAACTTACTGTATATACAACTACATAAATGATTTCCTTGTATGAAACATTCAGATCCTGCTCTGAGTCTCACTGGACCAGGGAAGTCTTCAGGACTGAATCTGAGCCAGTATCTAAAACAGTGGATCGTGACTACGAAAGCAGCAGGAGCGGACGGGACGACGAAAACCACCACGCGGACTCTCACCGCGGGCACCAGGGCGGGAAGACCGAGGAGCAACCACGAGTCAGCCGCTCCGGAGAAAAAGGAGCACATGCTGAAGATGATCTCAGCCCTGGAGGAGCTGCACAGGACGTTCAACAGCACGCTCAGTTCACGGATTACCATCATGCCACGAGGTACGGCTACTGTCACGTAACGAGAAGGTGCGAGCAGAGATGATAACGTGTCCACTTCACCTCAGAATATTATCTATTAGATTAATATTCCAATATCGCCACTCTCCCTCACCAAAGCCCATAGAGAAAATCAGTGTTTCTCACTCATGGGGACACAGGAGCTGCTGGTCTACTTCTGCATTATTGGGTAAGTTAATGTCACTCGTGTAAGCCCGAGCAAAGGATTTTAAACACTGATGTCACAAAAATGACACATTTAAACGTATTAATGGAGGCAGCAGTGGATCAACATCTCCTGTGTGCTGGGAGGTAAAATCACTCATTTTCTCAATGGAATTTGGTGCAGGAAACAAACTTAAAAAAGCTAAGCTAAATAAAAGCTACACATATCACAGGGGACAGTTAAGGAATAAGATGAAAGAAATAAAGCATAACATTTTCATTCTTCATCACAGGTAATGGCAGAAATTCAGGAAGAAAAAATAAAGCGGTAAGTTCATGATACCACAGATTCTTTAAATTAATTGTTTTCTGAGTTTAAATGAATGTTTTTTACACGCTCTCTCACTAAACTTAAATAAATACTTCGATGGCACGGTCCGAATTAATTTAAAGCATAAAATATTGGTGATTGGCTGGAAGGGACAGACTTCCTGTCTGTTGTACTAAAGTGGGAGAAGAAGATGGAAATGTCTTGTATAATCACCTCTTTGTACATTTTTTCTGTTGCTGGAGCAGGCGAAGCTCCTTCCTGCTGCCGATGGAGGCCTAAAGACCACCACTGCACCTCCAGCTGACAGCACTGTGTCCAGAACAAGTGCAGACGTCGGCGTCCCCAGTCTGACTGGCCGCAACTTTAAGAAGTCCCTCCCACCTCCAAACAGGAAGACTAACAAAAGAGGTGACAGTAACCCTAACCCTTCAAGTTGTTGTTTCCCTTTGCACTTTCAACAATATTATGCCGAAATTCACAATTTACACATATTCACATCAATCATTCATCCTGTGGGCCGGATTCTGGCGCGCGGGCCCTACGTTTGACACCCCTGACCTAATCTACAGTATATGAGGAGGTGTCGCTTCCCATTCTGTACTGGAAATCAGATTTGTTCCACACGTGGGAAGTATGGCCATCTCCTGTAGAAACAGGCTTTAGGAACAAGTTATGTAACATTTTCTCCTTTCGTTTTACATCAGGCAGCAACCACAAGTGTCGCAAAACAACAGCAGTAACAGGAAGTGACTTTGGCACATTATTTTGAGGAAAAAAACGTGTTTCTGGTACAGATCAGGTAGTGACAGTAGGTTCAGAAGGATGTACTTCAGCAGTGTAAAGATGGTTTCATCTCATCTATTACTATTAAAGCTGGGCTAGATCGCATACATCTGGTGTTATTAATCAAAAACCATGGCATAAAAACACAATCGATAAAAGGTTTACAGTCAGAAAAGGCTGACTTATAAGGATATAGCTTACACATTCTTAAGATATCATAGACTTTTATGAGGTGAACATTTCAATAAGTGGCTAAAATCAGTTTATCCTTGTGTCTCTGCTGGCAGCCTCTGTGACTGTGTGTCCACAGTCTCCTTGAACCTGATCGCAAACACTTTATTCTACTCACGTGTAATGTTACATCTGATTAAGAGACAGCGACTCTGTTGTGCTCTTCTGCTGTTTTTATAACTGAAGTTTCCCTTTGTTCTTTTGTGTTTTCAACAGTGTGTTTCTGGAAATACTGCTCCCAGAACTGATCACCTCTACTCTCCTATCATCATCTCTCATCCATCCATATATATATACACAAATACAGTACTACGTCCTAACCTAATGTACAACAATGAATAAGGCAAATTATGATTCTATTCATATGATCCAGGCAGTTAAATGCACAACTTTTTCTAGTTGGATGTGTAAACATAACTCTTAACAGATGCATCGCTGTAGCTCTTTGGCTTCATCCATCATCCACTTCCATCCTCTCCCCCGTCTCTCCTCTGACCTCTAAGTGCTAAGCGACCGTTGCCATGGCATCAGAAAGCCCCGTGCGCCCTGCCAGTGCCACCCTGCCCTCCACCAGCGGCGCCAGCCTTGACTCAGACCTTTTCATTCGCTCATTAGTTAAAAAGACTGACCAATCACCGACGACGATGTGTGCCTGTAACCGACACATGAACAACTCCTAACCCTTTCCTTTTTTTTTCTTTGTGACAAACACGCGTCAGTTGTGTATGTGTGTGCAAAATGTTCATCTTTAGCATGGCAAAAATGTTGTGACAATAAAGAAGGATATTTTATTTTTCTACAGTAACACTCTGTTTAGTTGTTTGTTGTGTAGAAAGAAAGAGCCACTCAGAAAGTTATACTGTATAATATATTGTTATAAAATCTACATTTTTCTCAGCAGACTTAAAAGTAGGTTTTTGTGTTTCTTTTGACATGGTTTCACAAACACTAATGACATCTTAAAAACACAGTATACGTGTGTTCAATTAATTAAAATAGATTGAGCATAAGTAGGTGTAGCTTTTAGAAGGTGAAATCAGGAGCTCCACTTATTCTCCTGACTCTAACTTCTGAGGGATGAACTCTGGGTAATTAATTTATTTCCCTTAAAAACAGAAATATATTGTGTTTTGTGCTGCCCCCTTTTTTTTACGGTTATAGTATTTGAAGTGTGGCTTTACACAGCGTTATTAGCCCGACCAGACCAGCGGGGCATTCTTCCTCTGCATGTTTCTATGGTAATTTAGCCGTGCTTGTTTGCAGTCTGCGTGAGTAAACTCTGGGTCATTACATTCAGAGGCTTTCAACAGAGGTCACTTAACGCCGTTGCCTCAGTGATGTGTGTGTGTGTCTGCACACGCATGAGTGTTCAAACGTGTGTAAAAAACGTGTTAAATATACCCGGCGTTGCACATAAAATTATTTTGGAATTTGGAAGCAAAATAATATAAACATGATATACTATGGGCCTTATAAATCTAATGAAATGTTTAATAATAACAAATTAACACATTGCAATCATGAGATTTATTTTCTCTCCTTTTGGGATTCCAACCTGGAACTTTTTTGCTGTGAGGCGCCAGTGCTAACCACTGTGTCACTGTGATGTAAATCACTCCAGGCCAATGTTTTTTTATTTAATTGCATGCACTAGTTGTTCTTTGAATAGAAAGGTGACATTTTTACACAAACTGTAAGTGAAACACTGAAGACAATCCATAAAGTGATAAAATCAGTTTAATAAATATCGTCCTCCAGAGAGGATATAAGGCCAGAACACAGCAGCATCAGTGGCGTCAGATTAGTTGATGATTTACCGTCTAACTTAAAATGGCGTAAATACATAATAAATCACTTCTGCCCCAATGATTAAATGTGGGATTTGCGATGACGCTGCGCTGGGGGGGGGGGGGGGGTTTATGGGTATGGATTTCTGCAAGTGACTAAATCTTTATATTCCAGAAATGTCTTTTTAAATGAAAGAGCAATTTTATTTTATAACCATATAGTTAACCATGGAGAAATAGTTAAAAAAAAATGTTTTTCACGTTTCCTCACTGTGAATCTGCACAGTCAATGTGCAAATGATTAATGATTCAGCGTCCTATCACATATTACATCAATTGATTTTTATTATAATTAAAATAGACACATTGCCTAACTGGTTTCAGTCATCATGCCAGCAACTACTACAATACTACCACTACAATCACTATAACTCCTAAAATGCAGTGAATACATTGTCAGAGTTTAGAATTGAAAGTTGATTAGTGATTTCAAATAGACTATAAAACAGTGTGGTCATATTTAAGCTCTACTGTATAAATGTGTGTGTTAGTTACTGTGTTCTTTGTGGTGAATCTGGCCCTGCCAACATCTGAGAACACAAAGTGAATCAGGAGTAAATTCTGCAAGCAAGTCTCTGATTTATACATGACTTGTTCTATGATTAGCGTGAAGAAACATCCGCTCGCTGTGCAACTCAACCTGTGAGAGCACGCACACACACACACGCACGCACACACGCACGCACACACGCACGCACGCACGCACACACACTTGCCAAACAAAGTGAAATCAACCTTAAGGAGTTAGATGTGTTAGAATGATTCACTTTTTTAATAAAAACATTTTTTTTATTTCACTACGACTTATTTCACTACGTTCTTCTTCTCTATCTCTTAATCTTCCTCTTAAAAGGGATAGTAGTAATAATACACAACTCCTTATATGGACATCCTGGGGATGTGTGTTTATAGGTCACATATTCAGGCTTTAAAAATGTGTTTTTTTTTCATCTTCTTATGTATGGTTGAGTCAAAGTTATGATTAATTTTATATCACATTTTTAGTAGTAACATAAAAGGAGCAATTATTGCACAGAAGTCACAAAATTAGACCATTTTTCTTCTCTTTTGTTCATAAAAACGAGCCAAGTGAACTTTGCACTGTGATGTATTGTGAAGTCAGTCCAATTTTAAAAATTTTGAGTACTTTTTGTACTTCTATTTATATAGTTATAGTTGTTTCATCAGATTGCCTAGGTTGTGCTGAAAAAAACAAAAGGATATAAAAGCCTCTGTATAAACGGTATGTTTAAACAAACATGTGTTCGAAGGGTTAAAGCCTGAACTTTCACTTCAGTGTATCAGTATTCCAAAACATTATTCACTTAATGCTTGTTCTCATGTTCTCTATCATAACTATTTGTTAAAGGACGTACTGTACTCGGTGACTGTGATATAGTCATTCAGGCTCTTTCCTACTTTTCCCGCTCTTATTTGATTCGCTTTGCAACATCCAGGTAAGCAAATTCAATCTCCCTCTCAGCTGGGCATGTGCTGGTGAACTCCTCCCTCTGATAGGCACAGTTTAAATACCTCCACACACTGGTCATCTCTGCAGGAATCTCAAAGCCACGGTATTTCTTGGCTACAACCTGTAGAGACAAGAAAATAACACGGACAGGATGTTGGTGACGGGGGCTGGGAACACAAATCATCGAAGAATAATCACACTCGGTGAATGAACCTTGAGGATGTGTAGTTTAGGCAGGAGGTTGCAGTCGGCCAGAGTGAGCTCCTCCCCATCTAGGAAGCTCCTGGAGGATTCGGGCAGGTCACCTGAGGTGTAAGCATCTATCTCCTCAGGCAGTGGCGTCCGCAGGAAGTCATCGAGGCGCTGAAGAGACTTCAGCAGTGCTTTCTCTAAGGCTGCGCAGACACGGGGAATTAAAGGGGAACAGAGAGACAGACAGACACACATTGCCTCTGACCACACTTTTACTGTATTAACTTATACATTTGGCCACTTGGGGGCAGGAGAACAATCTTAACTTGGACTGAGATCCTTGAACTCAGTTTAACAAAAGGCTGGTGGGGGAATAGACTGATTTCTCTGATGAGGAAATCTGTGAATAATTGTACAGTTTGATGAGTTTACCTTAAAATTAGATTTATTTCACAGTATGTCTCTCTGTCATCTTCTCTTACCAACATTGGTGTCTTTCTTCGGGTTTTTGATGTAAGCTGAGAACTTAGCAAACACATCGATGCCGGCTGTGTTGGCCTCTGGATGTTTGGCAGCCAGTCTGGGGTAGCTAAAGACACACGAGAGAAGTCAAAGAGTAATGATTACGAATAATTCCACGCAAGGAGCCTCACTTGTGTGAATGAATGTGTGTTTCTGTACCACGGTGGGGTCAGTTTCTCCTCCAGGAATTCCTCGATCATGTTCACGTCGACCTTTACCTCACCGTTGAAGGTCACAAAGGGAGGGTTGGTTCCCGGAGCGAGGTCCTGCAGGTCAGCGGGCTTCCTGACAAACACGGCATGCAGAAAATCTCAGTCATTTACAACTGTCAAGTTTAAACAGGACCGAATGGGATTCAGTGTGTGTGTGTTTGTGTGTAGTAGATCACCGTTTGAGGTCGACAGTCGTGACATTGAAGATGACGCCTTTAAGCCACAGGATCATAAACAGTCTCTGGGAGAAAGGACAGTTCCCAATGCTCTCCCCATCACTTCCCGCCTACGAACACACACACACACACACACACACACACACATATGCCCGTGCAAAAGTGAGAGAATGCATTAGCTACTTTTAGATATTGTAACATGACAGAGTAAATACAAATGAATAAAAAACAAATGTTAAACTATAGACACCTCTCTCTGTCAATTCACAAATCCCACCAACAGTTGCAAACTCATGAAAATCAGATGAGCTTTGAGAACACGTCATTAGCACTGCACATGACAGAAATTTTAATATTATTTTTTTTGCACATTTTTAGCTAATAATCAGTATAAATACATTTATCTCTTACCTTTACAAACAACTCAATTGTGGGGAAGCCAAGTTTTTGAACAGCAACATTGTACCAGGACATGGTGAACAAGACCAGATCAACCTTCCATTAGGTTTGAAAGACCGTATGGAAACTTGAACCCCACTACAAGACACTCACTAATCCCAATAACCCCCAAAAAAGAAAGTGAAATTATCATCCAAAGTCTGCAGTTAATCCATATTAGCCACCATATCATCTTCTGATGAAGCCATGACAAACATCTCTGTGTCTGTGTGTCTGTCTGACTGTTCATCATCTGCTCGCCGCTTTCTCTGGTATGTCAGTGTGTCCGCCAAACACAATCACTCTTTGTTATCACGTCACGCCACAAAGACAAGAATCTCAAATAATGGAAACGGGATTGTTTGGCGTATGTGCCTGTCTTCTGCAAATCACTGTCTCTTTTTTGTGTTTCTTTAATACTTAAACTAGAAGTAAACATTATAATCTGAGGGACAGTTTAGTGTGAAAACCACGGTAGAGAGCTCCTCTCATATTTCAGAAGGAGTAGGAGGCAATGGAATCTCTGCTGCAGAACCCACAAAAAAGAACTCAGTCTGACATGAAGCAGGATTCTAAATTCTACAGTAACACAACCTGCTGCAACCATTTTCTTCTCATAGAGCCTCCTCAAGTCACCTGAAAATAGGTTTTTGTAAACAACATCATTTCTTTCACTAAAAGCTAATTTATACTCTGCTCTGATACTTAAAAATGAGAGGCTTTCATTTCTTCCTCAAGAGCTTGATTTAACAGAAGCAAAACATGATCCCCTTGGTCAGGTTTAATCCACTGGAAGTTACTCACTAAATTTGGAGATAGTCACAGATTTTACCATTCGTGATCAACAACTTGCGAATGAATTGTAGTCAAAACCAAGTAGCAACCAACAGGACTTCGCCTGGAGGAATTTGAAGCTTCAAGGTTCATGATTTGGGCAGTTTTCCCTCTAAATGGGAAAATAATAAATAATAAATAATAAATTGGAAAATAATAGAAAAAAAATTGACATCATATTCTATTTTTGCAACCAGCATAAGTCGCCCCCTACAAGCTATTTACTGTAATCTTATATCCTGGTTGGCTTCAGGAACAACCCGGAAGACTACATACTGTATATTTCTTGGTTTGTGGTCAGAACCAAAAACTCATACTCATATTGTATGATAGACTGAGTTACTCATTTGAATAAAAAAACAAAAACAAAACAACAACTCTGAGCTAAATATATTATTTCATCTCATCTCTGCTTCTCCCCAGTCTCCTAACCTTTTATTACTCTCTGCACAGTTTGACTTTTTTGTTTGTTTTTCTTCCTTGATTTCGATCTCCTCTCACTTGACTCACCTTGGCCACAGTGAGAATGCCTTCCTTTATTTTCGGGGCTTGCTGGGGTTGGGGGGGGTTGGGGCGGTAAAGCCGAGTGCAGCTCAAAGGATCAACAGCCACACCGACTGATTAGAACAAATCTGATTTTAATGGCACTCTAGTATCTGCCTTATAATATATTATTTTCCCAGTAAATGTATGTGACTCAAGCCTTAGTCTGAGCTTGTGTCCTGGCAGCATATAGTGAATTATATAGTGTGAGGTTATTATGCCTTGTTTTCAGCACAATTGTACCAACAGCTCTCAGGACCAAACAGCAGGCTAATCAGCTTGTAGTGAGAATGCAGAGATTAACCCTGCATGCTACCGACAACAGCATGGCACTGTTGTACTATTCAGTTATTAATGCCCTCAACATGGTTCCCTGGACACATTCAAGACAAACACTGTCAAATGTGAATTTTCAAAGTAATTTGGTTTATTTTACATTATTTAAATTCATTGAAGGCATATTTATTTTCACTGGAGGTTGGTAAAAGTCGTCTGAAGTGTGTTTGTGAAGTGCAATTGAGTCTAGAAAAATGCTTGAAACTCAGTGTATGCAGCCCGACAAAGAGAGCCATTGTGTGAATGCGAGCTCCCACAGAGATTAAACTGTGTATCTTTGAAGCTGCTCTTGGAAATTAGTGTACTTTTGTTTTGCATTAAACCTCTCTGCTGCTCCTCGGAAGGCTGTCTGCTTCTTTTATCCTCACCTCAGTTTATGAATGTGCTGCTTATAGAGAGAACAGAACCCTGGTTCAGGCAACCCACAGCAGCAAGACATTAAAAGTGAAGGAAACAAAACTGAAACTGTCACTACCTGATCTATACCGGGAAACCTGATTTGTTCTATGCATGTACAACGTGTGGCTACTTCCTGTTATGAAGAATCAAGTAGCCACACACTCATGCATGTTGTGAAAGGGCGTCACATACACAAAGATGCTGTTGCATTTCGCTGCACGAAGGCTCAACATTTCTGCCAGACCATCCTGTTTTTTTATGCTAAACAAATCAAAGTTGATGTCATATTGACTAGATGGGAAAATAATAATAAAAAAAGGCTCATTACCTTGACATAGAGTGCAATCTCAAAGTGCTGGTCTTGGGTTGTTCTACTGTTCCTGTATACAGCAGGCAAAGGGTTCACTCTTCGATGTGAAATCAGTTTCACCTCCTCTTTCCTCTCCTCGGTCATCTCGTCACACTGTGGCATGTATGCATGGCCATCTTCCAACAGCACCACTCGCTTCCTCTTGACGTGTCCGTCTTTCTTTTTGGGCAAGGATTCATATTTAATCACTGACTTTAGCTCCTTTATCCAGTCATCCCTACAAGGCAGATGTTTCTCCTCCGTTGATGCTTCCTTCTTCACCCATTCAGTCTTTACACCCTTGGTTTCGTAGATGTCCTTTGTCTCTGATTTTAGATCTTTCCTCCAGTCTATTTTTTCTGGTGCTCTCTCTTCATCAGGCTGCACTTCTGCTGTCATCTGTGGTTGTGGCTCAGGACACACGATCCCATTCTCCAATGCTTCCTTCAGCTCTTTGACTGTTCCATCTGACTCAACTGCCCTGTTGTCATCTTCTGACTTCTTGTCCTTCTCTTCCTGCCCTTTATCATCTTTTTGATTCTTAGCTTTTTCTTCACCAAGTTTAACTGTCTCGACTTCTAACTCTTGACACGTTCCAAGTTCCTTTGTCTTCATTATGTTATCTTGAGGAAGGGTTACAGTGGTGGTAGGCATTTGTTCATCAAGTCTACTTGTCTGATTCTCCTCTATGTCTTCAGTGTCATCGTTTAAAACAATAACTGGTTCTCCTGTCATCTCTAGAGCCCCCACTGTTACTTCTTCCACTGATCCTGCCACCTTCTTATCTTCTAGAACAACCTTCTCTACTGGCTGCTCTCCCAAGTTGCCCCAACAGTCTGCCACTGCTTCTACGAGGAGCTCTGAAACATATTGCTGAACATCATCATCATCATAATTTTTTGTGGAATGATTCTTAGTGGTTTCTCCTCCTGGCTGATTGGACTCATCTTCGTTCATTTCCTCCAGATAAATGGTATTGATCACCTGATCCAAATCCACAGCTTGCTGTGTGTCTGAAGGTACCTCCTGTGTGCACTGCACTGCCTGTTCTGGGGGACCTACCAAGCACTGGTTTTCAAGGCTAGCAGTAGATTCATTTTGCATTTCTCCATCACCCATTAACTCTCCAACAGCAAAATCACCTGTCTTTCTCTCCTCTTCCAAAGTTCTTCTCCCATCCAGAGTATTAACCTCAACCTGTTGTGCTTCCCCTACCTCCTTCATGTCGATCCCTCCAAACCATGTTTCCTCATTCTGTTCTTCTGTCATTAATAGGCCTTCAGGGGGTAAAAACTCTTGCATGTCTATGTTTAGGTTTTCTTTACCTCCTACATCTAGAACATGGTCAGAAGTGGACATTCCATCTATCATGAAGTCGTTGGGTCTCTTATCACCAGTATTTACCTTTATGGAATCCCGATGCCACATGTAGTTATTTGTTTCCTCAACTTCTGGTTTGCCGCTTTCTGGGTTGTTCATCTCGCCTGTATTTTTCATTCCCTCTTGATTTTCACAGGTGAACTTGTTAGTCTGCATGTCCACTATCGTGTTGCCATTTGCATCAGCTGTAGTTTGGCAAAGTTCACGTTGACTGTCGACTGATGCACCTGTGCCTGTGGCAGCAGGGATGACTTCTGTTGACTGTTCCTCAAGGGTTTCCATCATTTCACTATTAGCGAAAAGATTACTATTTGTGTCATCAGTGAAAAACTCCTTATGCTCTTCTGACTCATCTTCAAAAACACTGGATTCTTGAAGAGTCTCTGCATCAGTGGCATTGGACACGATCTGGTTTTCTAACCCATCATCTCCCTCTTTAATCTTTTCCTCCTTTGACTCTTGTTTATTTCCTTCATGGTTTATGTCTTCTTTTTCTTCTATTACTTGCTCTTGATGAAAAATGCTGGATGCCGATAATTGACATGGACTTTCAATCAGTGTTATTGTGTCTTCAGACTCTTCTTCACCCTCGCTTGGACCTTCTCTTTCTCTTGCTTGTTCTTGTATCGTTTCATGCTCCTCATCTACATTTTCTTCCCCTCCTTTGCCATTTTCTTTCAGTGTGTCACCTCTTTCCTCCCCATCTCCTATTACTCCATTCGGTACAAGGTCCACTTGTATTATCCTCACTTCCTCACTTTCACCCTGTGGTCCGCTTTCTACATTGGCTTGCCCCACTCCTGTTTCAGCCATCATTAAAACATCCTCTCCTACCTCCTCAGCTAGTTCCACTTCATCATCTTCCTCTTCTCCTTCCTCATCCTCTCTTCCCATCTGGGTATCCAGGTCTGAACAAATACCCAGTGGGCTGTGGACGATGGCACTGTGTGATAGGTCTTGGTTTGGGCAGGAGCCTGATTGAGCCATGGAAATGTTATATTAAAGATAGCACACTTACTTATGAAGTATTAGTGTCAAAACATCCAGACTTCCAGGTGCTGAGACTCAAGTGAAGAAGGGTAACTGTTCCCAGATTTGATCCAGAAGGTAATCTTCTTGAGGACAAGGTTCAAAAATAAACCCAGTGGACTATCTCAGAAAATAAACACAAAGAATTGTTTCAACGCAAAGAGTAGAAAAAGGGGTTTTCCAAGGTCACAAGATGAAACAAATCCTCGAATAGCTCACAAGTTGTTTTGTATAAGGTGCTTTTCGGAGGAGTCCAGATCCAGGACAGCTTTAAGAAGCTGTACAAGTCTCGTAAATTCTTGGTCAAACAGTACAATTTCCAGGTAATTCAAAATTTCCACGCAAGGAAAAAGAAGATCTGTATTCTGAGATTTCAAGCTCAAAGATGATTTGACAGGTAAAAGGTTTGTATACATACTCCTACTTTACTATAGGGCTTTCAAACTGTTCTGAACCTTATGTATAGTTAGATGTTCGCTCGCTCTCTCGCTCTCTCTCTCTCTGGGATTAATGGAAGCTGATCCCCGCATGACCAAAAGCTTAAACCTCACTACCACCCGGGGACCACTTAATGATGTTCTCTCTCTCTCACACACACACACACACACACACACACACACCCAGACAGTACATACCTATGCCACTTTGATTTGTTATTACTGGATCTTGCTAGTATCATGGCATTTCTTTGAGATGAATGTGACAAATTACTATCATGTACAAAACTGTGGTAAATTATAATCTATCTATCTATCTAAAAGGGCTTGTTGTGGTCCAAAACGTATGCTAAAGGAAGAAAATGCAACTGTGGTTTAGTTTGTGTATTTGGTTATCAATGAGAATTAATCACCTCTGTCTCATGTAATACATTATACAGCACCTTACTTTGAAAATCACATTTTGAAAAGACAATAAAAACAGGCCTCCCTATAACCCCAAGTGTTAAAGTGCCTGTTTATGTTGTCTGGGTCTGTTTGCCTGTTGTGATTTTGTGTGTTTGGTTTTTTCTTTCTTTTGCATTTGATGGTCTATCTTTTTGTTTTTATTATTTGTTATTTATTTGTTTTACTGCTTGCAAATTTCTGTGCAAGGTGAATATTTTCATTATGTATCATTATTATTGACTAATTATTGACAAAATACTACAAAACAAAAACCGGAAACACGGCTGCCGCTTCACATACGTGGTTTCCTTTACGCCGTACGTCATGCTAACACAATTATCCGAGAGGTATATTTACAGTTAATTCTACAGTATTATGGTGTTTTAGTTGAAGTCAACATCGACTGTCAGACGACGTTGTCCACTCGTAACGGAAAATCGCGGAACGTCTTGTGAAGCGCTTGTTTTCATTTTAATATTTCTGGTTAGCATAAGTTATCTGCTAGCCAGCTTAGTGTCCCTTAGCTTGTAAGCTAGAAGACACCAGAGCCGCTTTGCGTAAACGTTAATATGATATAACGCTATCTGTTTTGATGGTACGTATTAGTAAGCGTAGTGTTAGCTTTGGAGGACGTTAGCCCACAAAGTATTGTTAGAACTGTGTACATATCAATGCTTTGCTCAAACTATTTCGGTCCTGTGTATATTCTTTCTTCAAAGAAATCACTATAAATAACCGCAAATCGAGATGCAGAAGTCAGAGAATGGAGGTGATGAGGCGACTGTGGATGTCAAATTTACTGATTTACCAAACGCCCTGATAGCTTGTAAAGTGCCAGAGGATTTGTTCACTGAAGACGGTCTTAAGGTAAGAGCTCGTGCTTTTCTCAATAAAAGTGTTTGTTTTGATATGGAACGATAAATAGTTCACAATATAAACCTATTTATAATGCAAAATGATGATGATGGTATTGTGACACTCAGTTTGGTGCTCTTGCATTAAAGAGTAACACTTCTGCCCTTCATTTGGTGTCATGTGTACCTAATGAAGTGGCTGCTTGGTACACCGGCCCATTAGTTTCTACATACAAAACTTTGGCTGAAAAGCCATAAAATAAAGACTCAACATTCTCTATATAAACACACAGCATCAGTCCACAGCAGCCCATTGCTGTCCAAAGGCTCTCTGTGTATTGTGATAATAAACATTAACATTTGTTTCTAAGCAGGTCAAAAAATGTTACTCACTGTTCAGGCTTAGTGAACAGCATCACAGAAAAAGCAATTATTAAGGGTATTTGGTACCTTGCTATGATTTTCCTTCACTGTTTTGCATTTCCACAAACCTTGTCACAGCGATATAAAGATGTTCCGTGTAAGTCATCTATGCACTAAGTTCTGCTGATTTACACCACTAGATGGAGGTAGTAGGTAAAAGAAATGTTATTTGACCAAGTTGTGAAAATAGTTTATACTGCCCAAGAGAAGCACTGGAGGTAGGTGGTAAAAATTAAGTTCAAGTGTAAGGTAAGGTGGTTTGACTAGCGAAGTTGTTTTTTAATCTTTGTGTGTGTAAAGGGTGTTAACAGTGTAGGACAATAGTCACACAGTGGAAAAATATTATTGTCCTTTCTATAAATGTTTGTTTTCCAAGGCATTGCCAAAGAAAGGTCACTGAAGGGTTCATGTTGTTACTGATCAAACAGCCAAGTCACACATGCTTAGAAACAGGCAGCTCACAGCTGAAGTGACTTTATTGCCACTGTTGCACAAAAAATATTAGTTATGCTGAACAAAAAACACTGTTCAGCACCAGTGTCATTGCCTCTCTACTGCATATACACATTTCAACAAAAACATCTCTTTCTTGGTGTGCAGCAGTCACCTGAGGTCCAGCATGCTACAGGCTTTTCAAGGGAGAGCATAATTAGAAGGAGCACCACCTGTGTCAGTCAGCTCACCTCAAACTGCTGTTGTAATCATTTTCCACACCTCCAGTACCTCCTCAGCCAGGTATATGAACAGCCAGATGGGCCAGTGTTTCATGATGTGCTCTAGGAGTTTGCTTACATTGATGGAAAAGGAAAAACAACATAGAAGAGGAGGGGAGAGGTTTTCCTCCCCTTATTTTTCCCATGATCCTGCTGCTTTTCCACCAGGTATCTGGAAGGATTTGAGGGTCAGCTGATGTATCACATAACAGAATATTCCGCTGAGGGTGTGTGAATGCTTATTGAGTCTTTGAAAACAAAGTTAAATGCTCACTGTCCTGCACCAAACATCAGCGAGAAAATCAGTGTTTAACATGTGGGAACTAAGGAGTTGCCTCCTTGTAGCTTACTGATTTAGGCAACATTGGATCAACCCCTCCTGAGTCCAATTGTGTAAGGCCTCAAGGGTGATTTTTTTCTTCATGGCCTTTGGTGCACAAGAGTAGGTGTTAAAGTGATGCAAATTTTTATTTCCGGTTGGGAAAGGCTGAGAGTCAATTGTTAAAATGGCGTAATCTTGAACTGGAAATGATGACGTCATGATGGCATGGCAGATATCAAGTAATCATTGCCAGATTGTGGTATATATACAGTGCTCATGCATGGTCTGCATCAACTATCACATCTTTTTTTGTGTATAAAGGTAGTAATATATTCTCAGCGTGTAGTCATTTCTTCCACGAATGTCTGGTTTACAGGAAGCTAAATGTTTTTTCCAGTGTTATGTGCAAGTCAAACTGGTTTTAGCCTGACAGCAGGAGAGAGCTGACAGTAGTAAACCAACATGGAAGATCAGATTTAGGTCAAGGAAAACTCTGATGTAGGTCTGGAAAGTCAGGCAAGTTTCCTCTACTTTACCAACAGGACACACCCACCCACAGCTGTGGATGTGGTCACCGAGACGTAATAAGTTTTCAAATCACGGTCCCATTATTTTCATTAAAATCAAGATTAAGCATGTGTGGTCACAGTTTCCAGCAGGGTTATTAGCATTATTAGTCTTGCACAACAGGATGAGCAAGCTCAACAAAGACAGAGGAGAATTATGTTTCCAGTCACCCTGAGGATAAACAGGTCATATAGAGAATCTGAGGTCTTTCGTTGAGGTGGACATAAACTGACTCAGCAGTTGTGTTCACTAAATTTACTTTTGTTATTCTGAAAGTCACTGTGACTCAGCTTTGGATAAGTGGAGGAAGTAAATGGATGGATTTTCTGAAATGATCCACAATAGCTGGCAGACAGAGCTGGAGATGGTACAGATGTGTCATTGTGCTCCAGGCCCTCTGTTCCTGCTCAGACACTGAATTTTGTCAAAGCCACAAGGAAATGGCATGTCAGTGTGTAACTTTCGTGGCAGGACAGAGATGGTGTTTTTTGATAAAAATAAAGATGGTGTCAGTGGAATTTGTCTGGAACTGGAATCCACCTACAAGTAAAAATAAGTGTTTAACTCTTCATCTGACTGCGCGCAAGATTAAATTATAGTGTGACCTCTATCATTTTAAATGGAAAATGTTTGGAACAACCAGGATGTCTAGTCTGAGCATATTGAGGCACATTAAGTACTTGAAGTGATAGTTGTATGAGGTGCTGATGCATAGGCAGCACTTACTGTATACTGCCGTGTATGCTCCTGCCCAAGCCAGGCAGCGGTAGACAGCAGTAGACAGCAGCCCCCATGTCACATTAGCTAAAAGACACAAATGTGACAGAATCTTCAGTTGTCCTAATACCCAATCTGGCATAGATTTTTCAATGTTAGCCTTTTACAGTTTTTTGTGTATCCCCACTGCCAGCCAAGTTTTCACTGACTGTGTCTTATGCATGATCTCACTGCAGGTGTTTTTTTTTCTTTATATTGCTGTCAGAACTGTAACTGGAATCAATATTTGTATTTGCCTCTCAAAAGTATTCGTGAAACGCTCACCACTGTATCAGTATTCATCTCAGCTTTGGAAAGAAGAGCATGATGCAATAAAAAAGTAGCAGCTGGCTAGTTACACAACACTGTCCAGTATGTGGTCAAGATATGTTGTTGTGCACACCTGTTTTTGTGTGTGGGTGAGTGTTGCTCGCCTGTCTGTCAAGTGAGGGAATGGAAAAAATGGGAAGATGAAAAAAAACAAAAACAGCGTGATGGAAAAAATGCAGGGCTGAGCGTGTACACTCTCTCACTCTTGACACTCAAACACACACACACACACACACGCACAGCAGCCACAGTGGGATGAGGTCTGGAGATGATTAGCACCTTACACATACACACACACACACACACGGTAATGTTTAACATCAACAAACAACACTTACATGAGACAAGTTTCGCTGTCAGGGAGCCTAAGCAAAATTACACAACTTCATTTTCCACACACTTTTTCCAAATTGTATCATCCATTAACACCTGCACTCAGTGGGCCTCTACAATCATGTCGACTAACTCAGAGTTTCCTGATGCTGGTCCCGGTGACCCACTGTTCTTGCATGTTTTAGATGTTTCCCTGTTCTAACACGCCTGATTAAAATGGTCAGCTTGTCCAGCTGGTCAATCCATTCATTGGAATCAGGTGTGTTGGAGCAGGGACACATCTAAAACCTGTAGAGCAGTGGATTCCTAGGACCAGGATTGAGAAACACTGGACTAGCTCATCTGAAAGTACATGATAGGCTTGTTGGAGTGACACCACCTGTCAGATGTCAGTGCCTGTGCCCTGCTGAGATTTACTTCCGCTTCTAAATAAAACACAGGGGCTGTTAGGACACTGCAGTGTGTGGGTGTGTGTACTTGTATTTGTTACCTATTTAGGACCCTTTCTGGCACAAACACTGACCTTGTCAGGACTAGTACTCCTCATGGAGACCAATAACCTGGTCCTTATGCGACAGAACCTCATTTCGAGGAACTGATTAAGTTTAGAGCTAAGATTTCAATTGTAGTTAGGTCAAAGTCAGAGCTAGGTATTAACTGGTTATGGTTAGGTTTAGGGATAATGCTCTGTTTAGACTGAATGGAAGTCAAAGCAGTGTCCTAAAAAAAATTAGCTGCATAAACCTGCATGTGTGTGTTTCGTGTTAGTGGTCATGTTACACTCAGAATGTCCTGGGTTCAAACTCCACTTTTCCTCCATTTGCTCCAGTGTTCAGCTTCAGTTTAAAGATCAAGCCTCTTTGTTATTGGGGGTGGGAATCTTCAGCTGAGATCCAAACTCTTTAACAGGGGTTCTCGGTGAACGGATGTGGTATTAAAGTACATTAATGTAGGACCGCAGCGATGAATCAATTTGTAACTGTGTGGTTTCTTTGCTGTCTTTGACAGTTGACTGAATATATTTGATTTGCAGTTTCTGGACAAAAAAAACTAATAAATTAATTGAGAAAATATGACAATTAATTTTTTGGGCAGATCTTGTTTAGCAACATTAGTTTATCTTTGCTAGATTTTTCATAAATGAAGTGCAAGTAAGCAAGTAAAGCTTTTATAAAGGCTTCGTCTGTGGGTGTTCAGACTGAAAATCAGGCCTATTTTTAACATAACATAAGCATTTGTGTTGATGTGGGAGTATTGAAGAAGCGCTGTATCGGGAATGAATTTAGTTTTTGAAGCTTATCAGTTTGTCTGACTTTCTTTTAGACTCCCTTTTTTGCAACATTAATCAGATAATTTATTTAGTAATTGATTATTACATGGATTTATTGTTTGCAGCTTTTATTTTAGATTGTTTGGAAGCTGTTGTATAAAATGCTAACAATTCAAACCACATTAATTTTTCACAAAAGCATTTGAGATTTTATCTCCTCCCGATTTGTAAATGTGAGTGTTGATGCTTCATCGCAAAAACAAAACATTGCTCGGGTTCTCTCACACAGGTGTGTGTGTTAAATCGGCTGCTCTGCCTCGTTTTTAGACTACAAACACACACACACACACACACCCGGCTGCACTTCAAACCCTCCGCTATAAATACCTCATAAAAGCATGTTATCAAACTGCATACCTTCCATGAGCACTAGCTTGCACCTCTTGCTATTTATCCCCTCATCCCCCATCCTACATTCTTTCTACCAGTCATCTCTCTCTCTCTTTCCCTCTCTCCCTTTGTCTTTGTCTGTTAAACTCTCTCCTTCATCCATATTTACTAAGATTGACGTGTTTTCCACATCCTGCCCCGTGCACTCAGGAGTCAGGTGATATCTGTGTGAGCGTGTGTGAGTCAAGAGGTGAAAGGCTCATTGTTACATATTTTCCATTCAACAAAGGATTTTTGTTTGTCTGAGTTCAAATGCAACTGAAAGCAGATCAGTGCTTTCTGTTTGCCAGGTGGTGATGTCATTATTTTCCAGTCGCATACACTCTCTCACACACACACACACACACACAGGCCTTCTTTTATGTCTGATTAGTCAGCATTAGCTAGTATCTGTCAAAAGAAGGATGGGATGGAAAAAAGCAAAATAGTGTCCCTCCTCTTTCCACAGCTGATTGGCTTGCAGGGAAAGAACGGATGAATGACACAGGAAGAGGAGGGGATGGGATTGTGGGTAATGCGTCATCGGCTGGCAGGGGCTCATTTAAGCTGCTGTGTAGCAGGAGGAGAGAGAGAAAAAGAGCGAGTGAGCTTAGAAGAGGCTGAGTGACATTTTCAGCTCTACACGCCCAAATCTCTGGAAAATTCCTTCAGTTTGCAGGCTGCTGCAGAATCGACTCACAGACGCTGACAGGAGGAGGCGGATTTTTAATCTTCACTTACAAGTGTTGCAGCAGGTGACTAGATAACCTTGGAATGTGGGTTAGAAGGCCAATTGTTGACTGAGGTTCTTTGAGAGCAGCTCAGTGTTTTTTCCCCCCAACATCGAGGACTTTGACTGTGAAGACAATTCGCCAAGTTCCAGATTCACAAAGAGGATCCATGTGTGCGGTGGATAAAAGCTGACCTGTTTCCTTTTGGGGACCATCTGTTACTTCCTGATTGTCCGTCACCCTGGGGAAGGCAACGCATTTCCGATTTCCCCCTTCCTCTTCATCATCATCATCATCACCCCCGTTGTCCCTGCCACCGCTGAAGTCTGTATCAGCGCCCCGTTGCGCTCTGACCTCAGGTATCAGGTGGAGAAGGTTTCGTCTTCCGGGGTCGCCCATCATGCACATCAAGACCACCAAGTGTAACCGCTTCTGCCTGGTTGCCTCTGTGATGAACCAGGAAGTGTTCAGTCATCCTGAGGCACAGGTAAGAGAGAGAGTTCTGCCGCTGTCGTTGCCAACAGTTCCTTCTATTCTATTCCATGTGATCTTTGGATTGATGCAACCATTCTTTTTTCATTAACACAACTTCTGGGTTTTTCAACCTCATGAAAATATGTGTATCACGATGCATAGAGAGACCACAATATGATGCATGTTGTGATAGCATGAGTCATGGACACATTATAGATATGCGCTGCATCACCTCTGCTGCTACCTATTGGCTTTACTCCATCTTAGGTGAGGTTTTTGTCTTAAGGCTACCATCACAGCATTTTCTGCCACATCGATTCAGTGACATCTGAATCACAGATCGATCAATATCAATTCTAGTGTCAACAACAAGCATCAAGTAGGTTTAGTTTTTTACCACGTTTGTCCGTCTTTTTTTGAACAACATAGCTCAAAAAGAAATTTTGGTGGTAACGCGGTCACAGATTCTGGATTTTTCAAAAAACTAAAAACGTTTGTTTGGCTTGCAAGATGAAGAGTGCACTGACATTGAGGGAAAATGTGTTTTTCTGTCATGTTACAGTAAAATGCCATGTTACTGTGTGTTTACACAGCATTTGTATATGCAAATATACATATTCTTGCTCGTTTATCCTTGCTCACTCACATAAATGCAAAGTTATGTGAGCACATATGCAAAGCTGTTGGTCTACTTCTTCCTGGTGTTGAAGCCAAATTATACTGCCCTAGATTCAGACAAAACACTTCTATTTGTACTCTTGTTTATGTTGTTTTTTGTGTGGTTTCATGTGCATGTCACACAGTGCCACATGCATGCATTTAGTTCTTTTTAAACAGAATCACAGAATAATAAATGAATTGAGAAATTAACGCTGCAGAAGACAGGGTCACTGGAAAAATAGCTGTTCACAAAATATTTCCATGGCTGCATCATATTTTTGAAACAAGTGTGTTGTAACTGGTTGTAATAATTATCACACAAACAGCAGTTACATGGCTGTGCTGGAAAAGCTGGGGTCGAGTGCTGCTAATAGCACAGTTGAAGGTGCACTGTTTTTCATTGACTGTTGGTGAGTGTGTATGTCCTCATGGAAATGAGAGCCAAGGTCAACTGTCTAGTTAATTTTCCCCTCTTAATTAGAATCTGTAACTATAAAAGGCCATTTAATATTGAGGCCATTGTTCTCCATCTATGACACACACACACACACACACAGTCAGGCTGCAGACCAAAGAGAAGCATCCGACATAGCGTCTGGTAAAAGAGGCTATTTTCGTCATTTTTATTCAGAGCGACTTAACTGTATTCATGGCTGCCTCTGCCTTGCCTATTTTTAGATCAAAAGGGCTCAATAGAACAAATTGAGTGAATAATCTTGCAGGAGCTGATCTAATTTCTCCTGTTTCTCCACCTCTTTTTTTCCAGGCCAGTTTTGAGGCCTTGTTCCGTTCCTTTGACCCGGAGGTACAGTTCCAGTACTTCAAGTCTTTCCGGCGGATCAGGATCAGCTTCAGTGATGCTCTGGCTGCAGCCGAGGCCAGATTGCGACTGCATAAGACTGACTTCAATGGCAAAGAGATGAGACTCTACTTTGCTCAGGTAATGTCTTTGAAATTCACGTACACTGATGGTAAAAGTGAGATGCTTTCATCTCTTGTGCCTTGACATAAAGAATCTCACACACACGAGCTGCTGGGACACATTTCTATTTCCTGACATCAAGTTGTCTGGCTCTATGGTTTCTTTTACACCTGGCATTAGAATGCATTTTCTGTGATCAGATAGTGATCGGATAGCGCTTCACCACATGCATTTACACCTCAAGATCCAGCTAGCAATCAGATCTTGATTTAGAGATTTGGGCTGAACTTGGAACTTCCTGGTTCATTAACTGCCATATTAACAGCAATGTTAGCCGCACGTGAAGTTGTGCTATTGTATGGCCTCCTCTTTGCTTTTCCACCGATGAAAGCAGAGGAGCCTGCACAGTTTTGTCACCACATTCATGTTAGCTGGGGGCCACCAATGTATTTCCACTCAAGGAGTTGTTGTGGGTGGAGGGGCGATGCATCAGAGACATTTGGTCTCCGGCCACCACAAGTGGTCAGGTGCTATCTGATTGAATCAGATCACAGAAAACACATTTTAATGCCAGGTGTAAAAGGGGGCCTATATGTCTGATGACATTTTCTATACAACCCCAAAGAGCTCAATACTAAGTAAACACACAGCCAGTTTAGCCAGAGCACAAACAATCAACAACTTCAATCCAACAAAATGGAGGCTCCTGCTGTAAATACAACAGTATAACAGTATTGGTGCCCTCCTTTTCAATGCCTAAGCATGCTTAATAGCTAGCCAGCTATTTGAGTCCAAGTTGTGGAGTGTATTTTCAGTTTGATTTGTTAACAATGTTCTTTTGTCCTGTAGTCTGTCCACATAGGCAGTCCTCGTCTGGAGCCTCCCAAGCCAGAAAAGCAGTTTCTGATCTCCCCGCCTGCCTCACCCCCAGTTGGCTGGGAACAGGCTCATGACGCTACACCCGTCATCAATTACGACCTGCTGTGTGCCATCTCAAAACTAGGACCAGGTACTGGACGTCACGCAGCATGACCCAGAAATGACCAAAAGTTAAGCATTGCAGCTTTAAAATGACACCAGTCTCTTTGTGTGATTTCCCAGGGGAAAAATACGAGCTCCACACAGCCACACCCACCACCCCCAGCGTCGTTATCCATGTCTGCGACGACGAACACGGCGGCGACAGCTCGGCCCCTGATGACAGCGACCTTGATGACAAGCCCCGCCCACCACGGCCAAAAATCATACAGACCCGTCGTCCCGACTACAGCCCCGAGGTGAGGCAGTGAGCCACGAAAAAAAGGTGAGGAGCGGCAGAGTGACGACAGTAACATTCCATCCTGGAGCGACTGGTCAAGACCTGAACAACACTCTCTGAGCTTTGAGGGTTTTTTGGAGACTTTGGCACCTGAAGATGCCATGACATCCTGTAGACGAGCATTTCATAAGACAGAAGGAAAATAGAGTTGAATGCTGCATTCATGTTCTGTGGGAAAGATGGGAGATATGACCTTTCAAGTGGAAAATCCACTTAGCAGTGAGATGTGACAGGTACTGCATGTGGATACGAGATGTGGAGAGAAAACTGTAACTAATAATGTATACCTTTTTTTGGATTGTTGTGTTAATAATAATAATAATAATAATAATAATAATAATAATAATAATAATAATACTACTACTACAATAGGAGACTTTGAATATTTGGGTTGTGGTGATAACTATTATATTATTTTTTTCAAAAAGAAAACAAATGTTACATGATAACATGTGGGTGTTTAGTGATGAAGGTGGTCAGGTGCAAATAAAGTGTACAAGACCATCAAAAGTGATAGGGAAATTCTTCCCACATGGCATGAATGCGGCATCATTCTGAGAAGTCATGTTTGCGTCTTACTCATCTAGACTATGGGATGTAACGGACTGACTGGAGGAGAAAATCATCCGTAAATCACCGGGTTTCAGACTGAAGATCTTCACCCATACACTGCCACCTTCTTTCTCACATGGTCATTATCTGAAGAGGTCACACAGGAGCTGCTACTCTTCACATCTGCAGCAGTTTTTTTTGGTGGACCGGGAAGTCCAGGCAGAGCTCACTGTACTCATGCTCACACAGACTAAAACATGACTCCAGTATGGCAGTGTTCCTGTCATGACCTCTAACAGTGTTAATTGTGGATTATTTCAGTTTTGATTTCTCCATGTGTCCATGGTTTGGTTGTAGTAATAGCAAAGAAATATTTCTATTTGACATTAAAGGGCGTGGTTCAGTTTTTTGTTTTGTTTTTTTGAAGTGAGGTTGTTCGAGGTCTGCTGAGCTGAAAACCAACCTGACACCGAACTAAAACACAGTAATGTTTGGTGCTCTATGTCACTGTTAAACAGCCTTTTTTGAATGGAAAATGAAGTTTATGGTGCTTTGTAAACCTCTCACTCCCCTACACCAAAGTCCATGGACTAAATCATCAACATTACATCACAGCACACAGGAGTTGTTGATCCACTGCTGCCTCCATCAGTCAGTTCAAATGTGATATTTTGTCACTTTTGTCACTTCTTCATTTGGATTTACTTCAGTGTCACAAAAAAAAGTGGCAGCAGGAGATCAGCAGCTCCTGTGTCCTCGAGAGCTAAAAATGCATGTTCTTTATGGACTATGGTGCAGCAAAGTGCATCGTTTACAAACTTTAGCTTCCAGCTTAAAAGGCTGTCTAACACCAAGATAAAGTGGCAAAAGTTGCTGGTTCCCAACACAGGAGGCAACATCGTGCAACCTCACTTGAAAAAAAAACCTTGAACTTTGACTTTGAAATACATTTTTTTGAACGTGGTTTTCATGTCAACTTTTTCATCTGTGGGCCTTTAACCACATCAGCCATTGTATATTCTCAGCTTAAAGAAAATAGGGCTAATCTGTTATTAGTCCATACTTGGGCTACATAGTATTCTGTGAGAAAATACAAATGACGCACTGTTATTGTCAAGGCCCAGCACGCGTTATAATGATGGGCAATCATTTGATGTATGTTTTAAAGAGATTAGCGTGTGGTCTATGGTTAATGTCTTACTGTATCCATATGAGTTATGTGCATATGTAACAGTTGCTGCAAATATGCACCAGAGGCATGTCCTGTAATGATTGTGTCATTTCTGTTAGTACAGCTACATCACACATCCGATACAATACTGTTCCAAAACTGCTCTTTCATTGTGACACCATAGAAACCAAAATCTTGCAACATTTTAATGCTGTGAGAAATGTTTTTTTTTTTTTTTTTTTTTTTTTTTAAGAAATGCGAGTTATTAAAGTATCCTGCGATTGCAATGAGCTCCCCATCTGTCGCTTCATTAGCCTAAAGCTGAATCACAACAGCTTTGACACTTGACTGTGTAACTCGACAGAAAAAAAGTGAAGATGTTGCATCGTAGACAAAAAAAATCAGCGCCTCAGCACTGAACAACACAAGGGGCTGAGAAAACCAGCTTCATATCCACTGTGTCGTACTTCGTTAGTGGTTAGATAATTAATTACATACAGTACGTGTTTGTTGATACTCAGTGAACCAGAGAGGCACATTATATATGGCAGAAACATATTCAGGGCTGAAGAGCAGCACCTGCTTTACTCCATCACCTTCAGTCTCAGAATTTAATTCTATTTATTAAGTTTTGTTTGTGCTTTTATTTTAAAGACGGACAGGAAACAACAGGGTGATGAGATGGTGCAGACAAAGCAGCCAGGAGTCACTGCTCAGTATTTGTGTGCTATTCGTTACGTTATCTGTTCTTATTGTGTTTTCATGGTGCAGTTGATTTAAAGCTGTGGTCTGGGATGTCATCTTGTGGCTGACTTCCGTGTCCACTGCTGCTGCTGTATTGTAAGCATAGACTGTAAATTAAAATGGACGTAGTCTTCCAGTTGCAAAACAAACTCCTTTATCATCTTTGTTCATCTAAATGGGAACAAGATTTGCAGAATGTACATTGAAACAACTGAAACGAGCAATTGAGACCATTCACTCAGGAAAATGTTTACTGATTTGCCACAGATTGAGTCGCCCCCTGGTGGCTAACTGCTACTTCGGTCCTACTTTCTGGGCTTCTCTTTTTAAACTGGAAGATGACATCCATTTCGCATACACGGTCTATGATCATAAGTAAAGCATTTAACTTACAGCAGCTTTAATTCAGACCTAAAAACCTACTGACTCATTGTACTGAAGACACACCGATCCACTTTTCTTGTTTTTTTTCACTTCTGATGTGATAACTGGATTTGGAAACTTTGGAAGAATCGATGTTAACTTGTGGAAGCAGCACTGTGAAACAACTGTCAGTTTAGCTACTTTTCTACTGCTATTGTAACTTGATTTATATGAAAAGAAATCAATCAACATTATTAAGTTACCATTAAATAAACATTTTACCATTGAAAAGTGAGTGTGCATCATTTGTATTGGTGTCATGTATCATATCTACTGTGTTTTATTTGTGGATACAGCTGGTAAATGAACAATAGTTACATTTGTTATGCTCAAATTTACCTTGAGCAGCATGTGAATTTGCTCAGTTCTCAGTGTTTTGGTTTAGGAAGTGTAAAACAAGGCAATTATGGCTGTGAAATAATGTAAACATACACAGTCATGAGAATACAGTAATCCAATATTTTCACATTCATTATAGATGCTTTGTTCCCCAAGTATCAGCGCCCCCCTCTGTTTTAAGTGAGACATTACAGCCTCTGGTTTTCCCAGCCTCTCTACCCACTCTTATATAAAAACACTTAATACAAACACTGAATGAAATATAGACAGAATTTACAAGTTGTATGAAAAAATACTGCTGCATGCATATAAATACAGCAGTGAGAGACTTCACCTCTGCGCTCTAACTACACTTAATTGAAAGGAAACCCTTGAAAAACTGATTTGACCTCAAAAGTAATATCACCAAAACAGACACTATTGCTGGATAAACACAAACAATAAACATCAATCACTGTTCAAACCCTCTCACAAAAGCCCACAAATCAAGAGAAAATAAAGCCTTATTATAGACCTTTTTATATGGAAACCCCAGTCATTAAATACCCCCAATCAAAACATATTTCTGTTAACCCCAAAACAACTAAATTGTTAATAAATTGAGATTTCAGAACCCTATTAGACGGTGTATGTGTGAGTAAATGCAGTTAAGTTCTTACCCAAACATGAAGAATGATGATAATTGCACATTTTGTACAGCAGCCATTTGGTCAGGTAACATTGTGTGTGGGGGGGGACATCACAGGTGTAAGCAATCAAATGAATGATGGCCGAGTTCCAATTAGCTTCCTCGGTTTCCGTGTGCAAGATGTGTCACCGTCACACTGTCATAACCGACATGAAGTGAACGGAGCCTTCGTTAATGGGATCAGTGACACCTGTGCCTGCTTTTCCTTTTAAAATGTGGCAAAATGGCTGCCGTGCAAAATGACACTCTGCCCGTACACAAGCAGCCTGCTAGCACTGTTCTACTCATGTTTGTCAATAAACAAAAAAACAAACAAATAAATACGAAATTACATGAACGTAAATCGCGCATTCTCAATCGTGCCACTAGGGGGTGCAATTGGATCAAAACACAGAAGGGTCATAGTTCAAATGTCATCTGGTTGACGGCTGCTAGGCTACAACGGCTCAATTTTACTATATCCTGGAATATATCACGATATCATTTATCTCGCTGTATGACACCGTTTTCCGAGTGGAAACTAGAGCTTGTGCCACTTTTTAAAACACTTAAAAATATAATATATATTTATCTCCCACACCAACGTCCATAGAGAAAACCATTAGTTTTTACACCACGTCACAGATGAGTTGTTAATCTACTGCTGCCTCCATCAGTAAATTCAAATGTGTTATTCTGGGACTTCGACATTTGAAATCTTTTATTCAAATTTATACAAGTGACACAAAATTAGCAGAAAAAGAGCAGCTCCTGCGTCCCTGTGAGCTAAAAACGGTGAAATTCTCCATGGGCTTTGGTGCGGCAAGAACGGTTTCCTAATTCAGTTTCCACTTGGAAACTGTCTAATGGCGAGGTAAAACAAAAGTCATCATTTTTAAGCAGAGTATTTTATTAGTATTATTTGTATTAGATAGCTAAATTCTTGTATTCCTCGTGTTCCCACTGGCAGCCATGGTTTCAGTGACAGCATAAGTGCAGTCAGCTTGTTACACCTACTCTTCAAAAACCCTCAACTATCCCTTTAACATTATGGCTGTTTAATTGTGTGTTTGTGTACTGCAAAATTAAGCACAACCAACCATTCATTTACAACGTCTTTATCATTTGCACACACTGATGTTACAGTATATTTATTACCAATATGTATCGTACATATATAAGACTTAAGATCCACAACATATCAAAAGTAAAGGATGAAAACATTTCAAAAGTTAAGAAAATAAGATCACTACATATCATTAAATCAGCCTGGAAAACAAATCTTTTCTCACACTGAGAAATATTGTTCACTGTCACCATGACAACAGTTACAGTACAAAGGTCCATAGATTAGATGAGGCTATAATGGATCAGCAGACTTTTGGGATGGAGGGTGGGGGGTGTTGCACAAGAAACTGTACGTTGCATTTACTGAGAAAAATGAAGGTAGAAGCAGAGAATGAGACGTTACACGTGTAGAGAATGAAAGGTCATTTTCAAAACACGTCTAGTTGCAGAATGATGATAAATAATGTAAATACAGTGGAGAATAATATATATTATTGGCTTAGGTTCTGAACAAATGTTTCTGATTAAAAAATGATTAAGAGGATTAGAGTGAATATTCAAAAATACAATAAAGATGGATGCATGAGTTTTGCTTTAATCCTCTTCAGAATTAAATAAATTCTTGTTTTTAATGCTTTCTTTAAGTCTGTGATTGGCCATTACAGCTAATTTGTGTTCAACACGAAGCTCAGACTGTCTCCTCCTTCAGTCGCACACTGTTGTTCTTGTAACAAACACAAACACAGGAGCTCTGTTGAACGCACCTCTTCGTTTAATCTATGGCAGAACGGGCACACTGGCACTTTTATGGTTAATCACATGATCACTTGAGGGAAACAAATAAGGCACGAGCATGCACACGCATGCACACACACACACGCACGCACACACACGTTATATGACAGAGCCCTAGTTTTTATCTTATTTACTTTAAATACAACACAATTTGTTTATTCAAACTTGATGGGTCAAGATCAATTACACACACACGCGCGTATACACACACACACACATCTATATACACTGATAGCATGTCAGTTACCATGGCATTGATATGACTGGAAATTACAACAGGTATAAATTTAAGATTCAGCTTTTCTTTTTTTCCTTTTTGTAAGCTTCAGTCAAACTATCTCGGAACCGTTGGTGCTTTTCAGTCACATCAGACGAATCATATCAACATCACAACACTATTGTTTACTCGTATTTTTCTCCGTAGACAAAATAAAACACAAGTGTTTCAAAAACATTTGGCCTCATGGGAGTTTTTACATATACTGAATGACGAGAGGAAGAAAAAGGAAAATGGCTTTTTTATGTCCCTGTGACTAAAAAGCCAGATTTATGTACAGCATTAAACATACAAAGGTCAATGTTACTCTGAGCTTTTAACGTAGGATCTTAGTTGAAGTGAAGATGCTGAATGTAGTGCTTTGGATATGCTGACTGTGGAGACAGATGGGAGATAATAAGATCTGAAAATTAAGGCTTTGAAAACTGAATGACCAGTCTGCAGCTCAGAGTACGAGGAGTTTGGAACACTGGGGATAAATACTAAGCAGTGACAGAAAATATGGTCTGGATATTTTCACAATAGAGTCAGAATGGTTCTAATAAAGCCCCAAACATATTCTGAAGCTTTTTTGCATTTATGAGCAACAAAGGAGATTCAAATTAAAGTCTTTCTGCCACTGAGGTAAATCAAGGTCATATGTTCTGTTTTTGTGCTACTGAATATTAGATTTCATTATCTGGAGTTGTACAAGCTGTTTTCGTAATATGAAAAACAGGTATGCGAATGATATGAGTCAAGTTAGTTATTATGTGGTGACAGAAAAGTGAACGATTATTCATATTGAATACGGTAAAGGAGGAGATTTGTACATAAACTATCAGGATATAGTACAGTACATGTACATGCACAGCTGTGTTTGGGTTCTAACATCTGCTGGTAGAAGCCACACAGCTTCAGTTCCGCCACCTGACTTTATTACAGCATTTCAGATTGTCCACGACGTTTAGTACCAAGTTCACCTGAGACTTTCATGGAGACACAAACGCAAATCGTCTTCAACTCTCTCGCTCTCATTATTTTTGGGATCATAAACCTAGACGGCTTAAATAACTGGACTGTTTCTTTATCTTTACATTAGGGTTTAGCAGCACTCTGGTCTCTGCGTCTTTCTGTGAAAACTGGAGGCCATTTTCCTTTTTTTTTTTTTTTTGCCGCTACACAAGAAACAGCACAACACATACATACTGTATATACACAGACATCAACGTTACTACTAATCTCCTTATAGAAATAAAACGTAATGCGCCTGAGACACACACTAGGTACAAACACACATTTAGAACTGGTGGAAGAATCACAAATGCATCATGTAAAATGTGCATTCAATTTCAAAAATCAATTATCTATTGTTTGCATTTGGGTGAATCTTCATGAGCCATTTCCACTGACATGAGAGCGCAATAAGCTCCATTAAAAGAAATGTTCAAGAGGATCTAATGTTTTGGAACGACCGTAAATGTCAAAACATCCTGCTCTCAGCTGCTTTAATATCGTGAGACTTGGAAGAAGCGCAGTTATAAAATCACAGAGGAGCCACATTCAGATTTGTTTTCTCTGTCAGTCAATAGCTTTTTTTTCAACATCTACAAGCAGGAGGAAATCACTGAATTGAAGTGTCTTCACGATGGTACTACTGCTACATTATTCAGCTCTGTTGACCTACCTCAAATACGAGCTACAGCTACAAAAAAGGAAACACGTAAGAATTGAGTCTTTGACTCCACCTCATAGACCGTATGCAAGAAATGGACGTAATAGTTTATGGCCGGACTACGGTTTTAGAGCCTTAAGATTTGCAGAGTGACTGGAGACATGGCAATTTTAATACTGGAAGTTCAGAGGCGTCACCCGCAACCACGCTCCTCACTGGATGATACCAGTTGTCTACTCATATGGCCTATTTTCCTCTAAATGGGAACATAATTCACAAAACTGACATCGTCTTCGATTGAAGAAGAGCTGAAACTAGTATTAGGCCATTAACTCCTCACAAATGTTTACTGATGTAATAACTTGCATGAGAAGTCCTCTGGTGGCTAACTGCTACTTCCATCCTACTATGCAGGCCTCACTTTTCCAACCAGAGGTCTACGTTGATTTCCTAGGTGGTCTATGATCTGCCTCCATCAGGTGGTGTTAAATACTGTGGCAGGTCATCTAATTATTAGGTTTTGATTTGTGATTTAACTTTTTCATCCACAGCTACTCGTTCTGGGACAAAATAAAAATTGCGAATTGGCCACTATATAAAGATGTATCAAAATTAAGTGCGATATGTGTGAAGAAGATTTGTAAGTATTAAGTATTAATTGTAAGTATTGTTTTATGGTATTATAGTCGAAGAAGAGCTGAAGTTGGCTTGTCTAAGTGCTGTTGGTGGAGAAAGTACCCTGATGAAGCTCCCGATTGGTCCGTTGCTGGGATGAACTGGAGACTGATTGCTGAATGTGAGGAAGAGGGCCACAGTGGTGTGTTGTTACTGATGGGTTTAGGTGAAGACGAGATGCTGCTGGTCCAGCAGGGTTCTGGTGAAGTTGTTGATTGGACCGATGGCGCTCAGTGACATAGCGTTGTCCCGCCCCCACAGCAGGTTAGGACCGAACACCACAGCCAGGTTACTGTTGGTCATCTTATTTACCTCACTGTTGGCTGACACCTGAACAAACACACACATATATATACACTGAACTATATATACTAGACCGACTGATAAACCGGCCTGACTGGCTTTGCAGTGTATGAGCTGTACCTGTGCGAGGAATGTGACGAGGTATCGCAGTGATGTGTAGTTCTCCTCTGGCAGTGACTCCACCAGCATCTTCATCGCCGTCACCTGGTCGTCACTGGATACAGCTGAAAAATCGGGAAGATGCATGTGGCTGTCATTGTCTTTCGTAGATCTTAACTTGTTATGTTCATTCTTACTTTTAATCCTCACATTTGAACACAAATATCTGTAATTTCCACTCCTTACATTAACAAAACAGATATGTTAAGTTACTGATGACGCATGCAAGAGGAACGCTGCACACCAAGATTTAAACCTGAAGACAGGACATAAAAGATGTAGCAAAATAAAGACTTCTACTTTTACCAAATACCTTCATTTCAGAATAGAAACTTCTGCTACTGGTTTACTCTACCTTTTCATACAAATACACATTTTAAATGTGTAAATGCACATAAAATCATACATAATTTAACTAAAATGTGGCAAAAATTCTCAGGTATTATGTGTTTATTAAGTTAATTTAGTGCAGTAATGTTCAGAGTCCAAGTTCAAATGCTAAAAAGTTTCAAGCTTAATTCAATTTGTTCACAAAAATGTGAAAGGTTTTCACTATGGCAAAATGTGACCCTGAATGAATGAAAGAGTCTCGATTGAACGTACAATTGAAGTTGACGATGTCGTTGTAGAGCTGGTAGGTCAGCAGAGGCTCCGGCAGCTCCCTCAGGAATGTTTTCAGGATCACAGCAGCCAAGTGGACGTCTTCAATCTCTCTGAAATTCACGACTGCGCCTAAAAACAAACAAACAAGGAAACAAACGCGGAATTAGGAAATGATGTCAACCCACAAGACGCCATCTTAGTCTACCATCACTAACAGACAAAAACACTTCAGACCAGCCCATCATACCTGAGTTGTATTTAAGCTGGACCTCTTTCACCAAAGTAACGTTAGCAGACCTTCTGAAGATCCCCTCAATCTCCAAACCTGTCAACAACACAAAAACACACACACACAGAGTGAGGGTAACTCCAAACATGTCACATAGTAAAAGTTCACTGGTGCTTTGTGTTACCTTGATCTGTAAGGAAACCGATGGTGTCTCTCATGACCACAGGAACAGCATCTCCATCTGGACTCCTCTCTCCGAGCCTGACACACACACACACACACACACACACACACACACACACACACACACACACACACACACACACACACACACACACACACACACACACACACACACACACACACACACACACACACACACACACACACACACACACGTGCAGCAGTTAGCGCAACAAACTTAACCTGGTGATAATGTTATCATGTTAATGTTATCAAATTCCACACCCAGGCTTCCTACAGCTTGAGGCAAAGTTCAATTGAAGACTTGTCAGAGCTTTGTTAATGTCACTTAAGTCTCTTCTTGATATACATTGCCCAATGGTGAATAGTCAATTATTTTAAGAATAAATGTACATCAAAGGAAATTAGCATTGAAAGGTCACATAAAAGATGGATTTAATAATACATTTAATAGTTATTTCTGGATGCATGAAGACTTCTTAAAGACCTTCAGAGACCCTGACACCTTGTGCCCTGTTGAGTGAAAATCAGTCACAGTAGAACCTGACAGACGGTTTCAGTTACTCACAAAGCAAGAGGAACCCCAAACACCTGGTTGGGAAGCGGAGGGCTGCGAGGAGGAGACATGGGAGGCTGGGCGGCCGGTTTCAGAGACGCTCTCAGTTTGTTGTCATATCTGTCACAGAGAGCGTGTTAGGTTATTAGTGGCTTTAGGTTTTTAGGAATATTAAATTTCAAAGAGCATTTTTTGGAACACTTGCGCTCACTCTTTTACACGAGCAGGAATGAGCAGCTGCTCACACTTCACCACATCCTCCAGCTCACTCAGGTAGCTCACATAGTTGATCTTCCTGCCAAACTTAAAACTACATACAGACAGAGAGAGAGAGCAAAGAAAACTGCATCAAATTATCAGCCATCTAGGAAATGTACTCCTTTCAACAAGCTACGATTGAATGATGTGTCAAACGTCAGGATTAGTCATAGAATTTGGAGTTGCATGCTTCATTTACCACAATGAAGAGAAACACATTAATGCCTGCTTTGATGATCAAAGTAGCATCTATTATAATCCATCAAGTTTATCGCACTCCTTATTCTTCCTCTTTCGCAAATATTTAGCTGCAGGACAGAGGAGGACAGGAAATGAGGAGAGAGAAAGAATATGATGGACTGGGTAGTGTAGGAGTTTTCTACCTCCAGAAGATGGCAGTAATGCACCATAATGGATGCAAGTTGCCCTTAAACCAGAAGAGGAAGAAAGAAGGAAGAATATTACATTACATGTCATTTATTAAACGCTTTTATCCAAAGCGACTTACAATGGAATTGAGTACAATCAGCCATATTAAGCTATGTAAATCGTCTATGGTCATTTTAACGACCACACCTCACTGCCATGACAGATCAAAGGCATGTGAAATGCTGTGTTCCCATTTGATTAGCAGAAAAAAGATAAATGCTAAATCTAAAAATATGTATAAAGACAAAGTTGTACTTAAAAAATATTTTCAAGGTCTGATTGGATGAAATCTACCAAAATCCACTATTATAATAATAATAATGAACAGAAAAGTACAGATGTTTACTTAGCATTCTCACTAAAAACCAACCTGATGATTGGTTTGAAGAGGATCAGCAGAGTCTTGATGAACATGGTGGGATGGACGATGTACAAAGCCTTGATGTTCTTCTTATACCTGAAAACACAAGCAGCAGATGTTGCTTGTAGTAATAACTAAACCACTTGTGTTGGTGCACTATCTGTAAAGCTCTTGGGATATTTACAGTTAAGATATCCCTCAGTGAGCAGCCTTGCTCTCGTGTTACATTTAAATAATGTGTGCACCATTTTCTTTCCATCAACAACAGTGAAAAACTGGTTCATAAAATATTCACAAGGGGAATCAGCTAATGAACCATCACTAGCATCTGGTTCCTATTGGTGGAAAAGCCCATAAGTGCAATGTCAGTGATGTACTTGAGCTTACTTTCTGTCAAACTCTCTGTATGCATCTCGAAGCCAGCTGAGAGACGGTTTGTTTTCACTGGTCAGCCCATGATGGAAATAGATCAGAGTGTAGTCACTTTCCACATACTGATCCAGTGTTCCTTTAAGATACCTGCAGAAAATAAAAATAAAATAAAAAATATGTATAGACACACAGACTTCCATATTCTGTTCCAGGTTCGCAAAAAGAAAATTCACATTTTCAAGAGCAGGATAAAAACAAACAGCATTTTTCTTCCTTTAGTGGTAGTGAGACTTTGAAAAAGCAGTTCCCTTTAATGACTTTCTCTATACTGAGTCATGTGACTGTGTCCTGGTGAGTCAGCAGTCTATGAAACCACAATATCCCAGCTTTTCTTCCAGCTAACACACTTTCATTGCATATGACCTCCCTCATTCCACTCATTCTTGATTTCTGGTAATGAAACAACTATGACTGCATTTCTTTTTCACTTCTATGATTGTTTATTTTGTTAAAAAGTATGGGGAAACACCTTTCAACATGTTGTGACATTTTGTGGACCAAACAACAGCCCTAGTCCCTCCTCCCCTTCACGCTGCTACTATACAATCTAATAAATGTTAATAATGCCCAAAAAATGTTTGCTGATGTTTTTACTGTTACATTGATATAATTATTTGTTTTTCACAACTCTTAACACAAAAGTGGAACACCAATGAAATCCCAGCGGACATGTTTGACATTATTTTCTGCTCAGTCGGATCATTGAGGTTACATTAGTGCTTACATCAGCAACTTGTGATGGTCAAGCTGGTGCTGCGGGGGCATCCTGCAGGCGTTGAACACTATCACCTTCCTGCCAAAGTTATCATCACCTACCGACACACACACACACACACACACACACACACACAATTACTGAAAAAGTTTGAGTTATTTCAGTTTGAAATAAACCAAAGAGAATATTTGTGTTTATGTAAATAGTTCAAAAACATTTGTCTCTGTGAGTGCTTTTTATTTAGCCATAGTCATAAACCTCAAAGGTTTGCATGCTGTTAATTTAGAAAGAACAAAAGAATAGCCGCTACGGCTCGAACTTGTTTTTCCATGTCCCTGCTCACAGCTATGTTTTCAGCAAGAGCATTCTTGCCTGTTTAGAGGTTTGTGTTGACTGACCTGCCACTTCAATGATCTGATGCCTGGCGATGTCATAAAATGGATGGTCCCATGGCAGGTGAGGAGAGCTGCTGTCAAAGCGCTGGGAGATATCCGTGTCTGAGCACACACACACATACACACCAATGTACATAAAAACAGTTCAGTATAAAAGCCCGAATTTTCTCTATTTAGAGCCTCCAGATATGGAGACACATAACATTTTTTCGAACAGGAACTTGAACAGGAACTGTACAGACATGTTACTTTTGTGTCCAAGCAGTTCTCACCGGACTTGCTGAGAGTTGACTCATCAGCAGGCCACTGCTGGTCTTCTATGGTGGAGAGCTTCAGCTGTCCTAGCTGTGCCGTGGCAGGGTCATCGCTCAAATCAACCAGCAGCTCTGACGACATCACAGACACTGCAGAACAGTGCTACAAGCACACACTCCTCAAGCAAAGGTGATGTCTCGGATACAGAGAGACACACAAAGCTGTGGCTTTTCACACAGCAGCAGCAAACTTTCTGCAAGAGACAGAGAAAGACCTCAGGTCAATGGCTGCAGAACAGGAATTACTTCATTATCGATTAACAAGATAATCTATGTATAATCCAATCCAAATGCAGAAGCTTCTCACATGTATATTGTTTTTGTTGAAGTACAAAAACAAACTAACGTGTATATTTTGTTATATTATATTAACTTTCTTCACATCCTAAGTAAGAAATCCGATATGAAACTAGTTTCGGTATCAGTCCATACTGGTCAAAATCACTGGATCAGATATTGGAAAGAGGCAGTAAAATGTAAACAAAAATCAGCAACAGCATTTTGGCTGAGTTATGTTTTGGGCTGTATATTTCTTTTTTCAGGAAGATTTGTAACAGTGAGAACATTATCTATTTGAATATGCTACAAATGGCTAGGTGGTAAATGCATCAGCACAAATGTGTTAACAGCTTCATAGATTAATAGGTGTGAAATGACTGTTGGAATGAGTATAATAAGTCCATGTTGTGATATTGGTATCAAACACTAAAAAGTGATATTGAGTCACCACTAGTCCCAAGGATTTTTCCATTCAGAGGATATGTGCGCTGAGGTATTTGGCATTTTTATATACGGAATTTCAAAGTCAAGGCTTTTAAATAGTACAATCAGAATAACTTGAAACACGATGTAATCACACAAAAATCAAACAATATACCATCACTGCTGCAACAAACAATACAGAGTGAGACCAACGATTTAGAGAAGCCTCAAAGAATATTATTGATATTTTGAGTATTCATTTCCTGTGTGCACCAATTTCATTTCTGACCACGAGTTACTGCGTGTCTGTTTAGGCAAGAGTCCGTGCAGCCCGCCCTCTGCTGCAGTTCATATTCCAATTCTGCCTCCAGCAACTCCAAATGACAGACCAATGTGCAACTCTGTGAGATTGAGTCAGTAGCATCACGTATCTGCTTCAAGTTAATAGCTGCTGCAGCATCTCGCTTCCTCCTCTCACATATTTACTCAGCCCATTTTCTCTTCTAGCCCAGCCCCCACTTATTTACCCCGTGTTCTCTCTTGCACACACACACGGCCTCTGTTCTCTCTATTCTGTGATGTTATGCTGGCTGACAGCATGTTGCTTTAAATAAATATTGCTGCTAACCAAAAGGCACAATCAGCCTAATGCTGCTGACCAACAACAAACACAAATGCAGATAGTGAAAAATGACAGTCAGCTTGTTGGTTAGCAACCACACTGTCAGAATGGACACGAGTCGGATTTCTGGATGATTTGACAGTAACAGGTTCCTATTTTTCTTGCTGCGTGTGTTCCGGAGCACAATAAAAGGTCAGCCAGTGAAGGTTGCAGCAGAAAGCTGGGGAATGCTCTCAGACTGTGAGCTCATCTGTAGACACATACTGTATTAGCTCATCACTGGATATTTTTTTTTGGTTCAGTTCAGAATAGGCTTACAGTGAGATTAAGCTAGAAATGCATATTTTTGGTAGTGGGGCTAGAGGAGGTTTTCAGTCAGAAAAAGCTGTCTAACATTGAGATAAAGGAGAAAACATATTATTGACATATCGTCACCTTAAGCAGGTGTAGATTTAACGTGCATTCTTTTGTTCAGTGGCTAAAATCTGTTTATTTGAGCTTCTGCATCTCTGCTCTCAAATCAGTCTCCTAACATACAGATTCAAAACCCCCACATCAAAGTAATTTGTTACATGTTCAGTCAACAAGACGTTCAGTCAGCTGTTGACTGCTGCGATCACTGAAACAAAGTGGACTCTCTTCCCCTATATCTTGTGTGTATGTAGCGTAATTGTGAAATCAAGCAGACAATGAAGAAGCCAGTTAACTTATCAGCCTAACAGTAAACAGTCTGTTTAGATCCTGGAGGATTTACAACAGTGGCGCTCAACAGAATCCGGTGGTGGACCCAGCCCCACCCAGCCAAAGTCACCTGTCTACAGGTGGATCATGTCATAATACATGCACAGACACAGCTATTGTGGGTCGAGCAGTGACAGCAGTGCTCAGCCCCTTTCATTTCTTCTCTCTATCACAGCTCAGCAGAGCAATAAAGGAAAGCAGCTTAGTCAAAAAGTGTCCTCAAGGGGGGTGGAAACGCGTTCCTAAACAAAACCCCTCAGTCACTTAGTTCTGGTTAGCGCAAAGATCAAAGTGAGCATGTGGAACACAGCAATGCTGCAGTAACTGATAATTTCCACATCTGAAACACTGCGGAGCACTTCCTTCATGTCTTTGATTACTCCGCCAGAGCATAATAAAATGGAGTTTGAAAATGTTGCTGGCTGTTTCAATCCGGATGGGTAGAAACAGAACCCCTTGAAAACAATGACACAGTAACCCACATTTCCAACTGGCTCTTATCAGTCTCTACTCAACAATCAACTCTGATAAAAAGTGCTGTCAACACTTGCTTTCAGTTTAAATATAATTGTATGGTCGATCTGATAAAATCTAAAACTAAGCAACAACAGCAGATGAGAGATCAATTTCTCATTTATACCAACACACACATGGTCTGAGTATATGAATGACCAAGTGAAGTTTTCAGGTGCAGGATTAAGGACAAAGATTACTGTCAATACAAAGATGAAATACTCCACTGGATGAAGATAGTTGAAAATGTATTTTGGTCATAGAAAATGCCATTTTGTGACAAACTGCTTGGTGAAATGAGGAGAAATAAAACAGTACACTGTGATTTTTAACCGTAACAAACAGGATTTTGTTGATTTGCTTGTATGTACTGGCACCCTTTAAACTGCTCATTGAGGAAACATGGGAGTGTTTTGGTGTTTTTGAAGTGGATCATTCTGATTTAATCGGTTGAATGCAACATTAAGAGGACGAGAAAGTAGTGGCACGGTACATTGACAGACATTTGAAGGGTTTGGCAGAATGCTCTCACTGTCTGGAGCGAACAGTCTAGCTACCGATGAAAGCAACAACTGAACAGTTAGATATCTTAAATACGCAGAGCCTGTTTAGAAAACTTGACTTATTTAGCCATGATATCACGAAACATGCTAACTACTTTAGCTGAAGACGAACACGAGCTAAAACACATTAGCACGCTGGTACGGCTCATTTACTAGCATATATGTGTGCGGACATTTTCTTAGCAAGGCCTAGAGTGATGTGTGGACATTAACAGACACAAGTAAACAATGTACAGAAGTGACGCTACAGCTAAACCACGTTACCGCAGTGAAAATGATTCGTCCATGTTCACACAACAAACGAGCACCGTGAATCAGAACCGAGAGCGCACAGACGTGAACGTTTCACGGCGGCCTGAGCTGCACACCGGAGTCGCAGTGCTGTGTTTCAGCACCGACGTCACACCACAAACAAATCGCTGGTTACCGTATTTGTGTCGCTGCTGTCCAAAACGGGCTTTTTGGCTCCAGTAGCTGATCGTAGTACTTCTTCAGTCAGCGCAACTGACAACAACGAACTGCGTCAACGCCTTTTCCGGATCATGATTTTCAAAATAAACGGATACGTTTCTGTTTTTAGACTTTAGTCTATCAAAATAAAATCACACAAAATTTCTGACAATTATGAATGTTTCCCCATGAGACTTTACATGGTTAAATAAGGGTTACAGATATGTATTTATATGTAACCGTTATTACGTATTTACATATATTTAACATTTATTATGTAACCTTTATTTAATTAGTTCATTTTTATATACCTTTATCTAATCAGGTAAAGTCTCATGGGCCTTTTTTTCCCTTGCAAAATGTCTGCCATGAAAGCTAGCTGCCGTTACATGGTCTGTTTTGACTTAATTTACCATCTTGTGCACCTTTTTTAAAACGTTTGGAATTAGTGAGTGACTCTCACTCACATATTTAATGAATCACATTATCAGCGACAGACAGACAGATGTTCCACTAACATCGGCAGTCAGAGGTCAACACTGAGTGACGCAACCTTTGGGTTGACTGTGTTTCTGGTTAAAAAAAACAAAAAACATGGATGCACACATACTGTATCTCAGGCCATTGTTAGCAAACTGCCCTACAAGGTATTTTGCACACACAAACAGTGAAGCAACATGTCCATATACAGAAATTGAACTTGTTCTTCTATGGGGTTTAATGGCAACTTGCATCCATGATGTTGCATTACTGCCATCTTCTGGAATTAGAAGATTCCTCCTAGTCTGTGATATTTTCTGTTTCTTCTCATCTCCTGTCTTTTTCTTCCAATCGTATCAATCAGACAGGCTAAGAGGTGGGATGCTGCCCTCCACTGTTCAAAGTTCCCAATCAGATTTGAAGTCTGTAATCACAGTTTGAAGTTCTCTTTACACTGATCCCACTCCAACTCCTTCTCTATTCAAGAAGCTATCAAGGGTATGTGATGTCAGAACATCAAAGGCTAATTTTGGATGTGATGTCAGATATATATTTGCAACTGCCGTAAAATAATGTGCAGCGCATTAGGGAAGAGAACAAAGCCTTTTAAGGATTTTCAGGAGATTCAAGAATTAAGCAGATGTCTGTGACCACAGCTTAGCATTGCTTCGATCATGTACTCAACGCAACCTGTCCAAGGAAACCAGCTGTTCACAGGATGTTTGCTCACCTCTGCATCCTCCAAATACAGGGTGCAGAAATACCTTGGGCAGGGCACCTTTGGAACAGTTGTAAAATGCAAGAGGATGAATGATGGGGAGATCGTGGCCATTAAAATGATGAAGTCTGAACACTTTTGGAAGGCGAAAGAGGAGGTAGGAAAAGATTCAGTTTGAATTGTACTATTTTTTCTCACGGTGCAACTGTATTTGGACAAATAGATGGCTTGTCTAGGCATCACACAGTATGAAAAAGAAATGTAATGATTATCCTAACCAAAACAATCACAATTCTTTTAAGATATTGTGATAAGTGTAAAAATCTGCTCTACAAAGGTCCGTTGTTTTGATCATTATTTGATGTACTGGTTGAATATGACAGGCAAGGGATGATAGAAATGATGTCCCGTTACATAATATTGTGGTAATTGTTGGCAACAATTTCCCCTATTCACTATGGTCCTGCTCAATAAAATTACCCATAATCATCGTTAGAGCCATACCTACCTGAAGGCCACAGTAGGTGGCGCTCTGCACTGTGCAGGAAGGTGTTAAATAGAGCAACAGGTAATTACTCGGCAGGTGTGCTGCTGACTGGGGAAGCACACAGTTTTTTGACCGCCGCCGTCCGTTTTGATTAATAAATGTTGGTGATTGCATACGACGCTCATGTGTGTAATTCATTCATTGGACCCGGAAGACGACGCGTCAACTACTACGAGTACCAGTACAGCAGCCCCCTCAAGTGGCTTAGGTTCGTTTTGATGTTTTATTTTAAGAACAAGTCACTACAATCATCATACTGTAAGTGGTTTTTGTCACAATGTTCACTTTTGAGCATTGCACAGGGACACACACATCATCCCATCCGTACACTTGTCAAGGTTTGGTATCAGTGTAATGTAATATCAAATATGACCTTTCATCTCCAGGCTGCTATCCTGAGGAAACTTAAATCACTGGACCCAGAAAAATCCAACCTTGTCCGTTGGTACCAGATGTTCAAAGACAGAGGACAACTTTGCCTAGAGTTTGAGCACCTAGACAAAAGTCTCTATGACTTGATGAGAGAAAGACGTTTCCAACCTCTTCCACTGAAGCATGTCAGACCTATTGTCAAGCAGGTACCTCTGCTCTTCACTCTGCACTAACAGACACAAAATATACTGCTGGTATGCTGGTATATTGATGGCATTACAATGCAAACAAGATATTTCAATAACTTTTCAGCTCGCCAATGCACTCAATTACTTGAGGGCAGCTAGAATAATTCATGCAGACCTCAAGTTGGAGAATGTGATGCTGGTCAATCAACAAGTGGAGCCCTACAGAGTCAAAGTGATTGACTTTGGCCTATCCAGCGATGTTCGGTTTACCACGGTGGGCTCATACATTCAGACTCGTCCTTTTCGGTAAGTAATTACAACCAAACTGATGTTTTAGTGTTGAATTGGCGGCTGTATAAGTGGCTGTAACAATATAATTGTTTGAAAGAGTTCTGCTTCTAATGTTTTCTGGCAGGCTGGACACAGAGGTGTAACGCTGCTCTCAACAGTTCTTTACCACTTTATCATTATTTGAAAGTTATGCCTAATGTGATTATGGTTGTTTTTGACTCTCAGTTCTCCAGAGGTCATTTTGGGACTCCCTCTCACAGAGGCCATAGACATGTGGTCCCTGGGATGCATGGTGGTTTTCCTCTACCTCGGCACTATGCTCTACAGTGGTGACAGTGAATATGATGTGGTAGGCACTACTTTAAGTTGAGACTTAAGAATGGTATCACGTTATAAGAATAATCATAGGATTATCATAATGAAGACTCCCAGTGTGACATTCTGTTGTGTTTGACTTTCAGATCAGGAACATAATAAAGACTCAGGGTCAGCTACCACACAGCATGCTCTGCCAAGGCAGAAAAACTCACTTGTATTTCATGAAAGACAAGAGGTCCACTACCTCTCTTTGGAAACTTAAGGTACTTTTCCAGAATCTCTCCCTGTACCCACAAGAAGTTAAAATGAAGAAGACATAGGTCTTTCCCACTTTTGTACCAGTTTTATGTACTTAGAATATCATGTGCATGTCTGCACAGAACCCAGAACAAGTCCGAAGAGACAAGCGGAAAAAGCCAGTGGAGAAACAGAAGTGTGAGATGACCTCACTGGATGACCTCCTATATGTAAGTTAACATATAGCACAAGAGGGGCACAGTGAAATTGTTTTCTTATTCACTGCTGGAGATGATTCAACTGTTCTTTCATGCTCCAGACACATTCGATTAACAGTGACAACAACGCAGATCAAGATGCACAGTGGAAAGATGTGCAGATGTTCGTGAACATGGTGAAGGAAATGCTTCAGCTTGATACTGACACAAGGATAACTCCCTCTCAGCTGATGCAGCATCGGTTCACCAGGATGTTGCACATTATTAACCTGTATCCAAGGAGCAAGTAGTAAGTAGTAGTAAAACTTGAGTGGACAAGTGTCCTAACTACTACAGTCCAAAGATGAAGATGTTACTGCAAGCTGGAGTTGTTATAATGAATTGATAACCGAACGCCTAATTACTGCTGCCCTCTGCTTTGTTCTTTGCCTATTTGTACCCACTGTTTTCTCACATTATTTGTTGTTAACTTGACTGACTGGATAAATTGTCTTGCAGTGTCAGGGACTGCTCCGATATGATGACATTCTGTCAAAAAAACAAAACTCAGGGCAGAGCAACGCAGCAACCATCCACCAGGACTGCCAGCCCCCACAAGCATCACTGCATCAACCCAAGTCCAGGGTCCAGGAACCAAACCTCACAAAGGTCACACGGGTCATGGGTGAATAGTAAGGTTGTAGATGTCAAGAACACAAAGAACACTGACACTGTGGTGACGAACCACCCAAGCATGACTGCCACTGAAGTGAGGAGCCACCCAAACATGACTGTTACTGCAACGAGACCCCACCTGAACACGACCGACACTGCAACAAGGAGCCACCTGAACATGACCGACAATGCAGTGTGGAGCCACCTGGACATGACCAACACTGCAGTGAAAAGTGACCACAACATGACCATTAGGAAGAAGATAGCTGAATATTATGATGTAAAACCTAAGCTTGCCAACAAGAAGTACTATAGTGATAATAGCAGTTCTCACACAAACTCTGCAAGTCCATCCATCCCAAGCTCCAGCAGGGGGGCTGAGACATATGTCCCGACATGGGACAAGAGAAAGGTAGCTCTTAGTGAAGACTGTGATCACAATTACGATGTGAGGTCAGACCTTAAGAGGCAGAGGGCTGAGAACTACTCAGCAGACAGATCCCCCTGCAATAGCAACCATGACTCTACCCACATTGTCCCTGATCCGTCTTATCACAGGTGCAGGCCAGAAGAACAACGTCCTTCAGACAGCACCTGGAATGAGAGACATGTCTGTTCAGGGCAGAAAAGAAAAGCTGGTGCAACCGCAGGTTCACACAAGCCAGGCTGCAGCAACAGACCTGAATCTACCCACACTGACCAATTTCACTCAAATCAGCGAAGGCCAGATAAACACGTCCAACACAACTCTCCACATTCACCAGACAGCCCTCTGGCCAAGAGACGAGTTCTATCAGTTCAGAAAAGAAAAATACCTCCAGAAGAAGAAGTGCGGCCTACAAGAAGAACTTGCGATCACTGGTTAGATGAAACACAGACGATCCAAAGAGGTTCTGCAGCACAAGTTCCATCGACATCGGGCTGCAGTGACAGACATGAATCTACCCACACTGACCATTTTCACTTGAATCAGAGAAGAAGGTCAGATAAACATCCCAACTGTCCACATTCAACAAACAGCACTCTGATCAAGAGACCAGTTCGATCGGGACGGAAAAGAAAAGCCCCTCCTGAGGAAGAAGATGTGCTACCTTCAAAAAGAACTTGTGATCACTCATTAAACAATAGAAAGTTGACACAGAGTTCAGCAGGTCCAAAAACATCAGAGTGCAGCATCAGTCATGAATGTGAAGATGTGCAGATGTGCATGCTCATGTCTCGTACCCCCGATGTTCACCTTCTTCCACCAAACACTGAACCAGTAGAAGATAATACCTTCTCACCCAAACACCCAACTTGCCAAGGCAGATGACCACCCACCAAGAGAATGGTTCTTTCACAGTTCCTGCCTATAAACATTCAATCTATATCTGATAATGACTAAGGCATGGGAACAAAATGTGTCATGACACATGACAATCGACAAATTAGGGTTTATTTTATTTTATTTTCATAAGAATTAAGTTATGCATTGTGCACAAGACACTTAAGAGATGAACAAGTAGATTTCATGAATAAAGTCCCAGTCCTCACAGGGCAACATCCCTTCAAAGATGACACATGAGAGGATGAGGTCCAATGAGACCATATTTCAATTTTCTAAGAACTCCAAAAGTGAAACATGGTGGCAACATATGGGCATTTTAGCTGCAGGGGCAGGGAGATCCATCAGAAGTGAAGAAAGAATACATTGAAGCCAAATACATAGATCTCTGAAGAAAAATCTGCTCCAGTCCAGAGGGAATACAAACAGAGACCGAGGTGACACTTCACTGCTGAGTCTTTGATTATCCACAAAGGTCTCCGACAATGCCCAGCTCACAGACTAGATTATTTTTAATAAAAAAAAAAAAAACTCCAAAATGATGTTGATGGCACATTTTGTCCTTTCATAAAGGGAATTTGTAGTCTAATCCAGCCACTGGGGTGTATAAGTGAACTTGGTGCCGGTCCCAAGCCCGGATAAATGGAGAGGGTTGCTTCAGGAAGGACATCCAGCGTAAAATCAATGCCAGTCATGATAAGAAAGATAAATGTCAAAACATCTGCTGAGGTGACCACTAATCAAGAGCAGCAGTCGTCTAACCAAGAGAAAACCACTTGTGCTCCGTTTATGCTTGCATCATTCGCCATGTTAACTGCGTTTCGGCTGCTTCAGCAGGCCCAACCAGTGTCATTTTTCGTCAGTGACAGAGGTAACTGTGATTGGCTGTTTAGCTCTAGCCAATCAGAAGACGAGAAGAAACATCAACACGACAAAGCAAAAAAAAACCCTAAAGAGTGCACATACAAAAGACTTTTTTCACTGATTTATACAGACTACAGCCATCTGCTGGGGAAATGAAAGGTAATTTCCTCTCATGCAGGAACAGACCATATGCACAGTTTGCCTGTTGGCTGTAGTCGATGCGTTGTGTGTGCAAGTGCAACTTTTTCCCCGTCACATGCCAACTGAGGCAGCATTGCAGTTGGTCATTGTTATTCGTCTTTGGCCAACCACAGGGCCTTCCTGGTCCTCAAATATTAAGAATTATTAACTATAAATGATAGATTAATACTATTATTAATATAACTAATAAACAATCACCCAAATTATACTATTTGGACAGTGTCATAAAGAGCAGTTGTGGATTGAAGAGGAGATGGAAGACCAGCCCCCCACAGTGTAGTCAAGAAATAATCAATTACCATTGTTATAAAATATATAATAGAACATTTTCCCTTGAAAGAATTGGAGTGTAACCCACAAACACACGTTATGGTGTTGCATTTGTCCATGGTCCCTACACTCTTGTCTCACTGTATTTTGTAGACGGTCCCTGTACTCTGGTTTCACTTAGTTATTGATCAGGAAATGCAAATACGTCAATATCTTTCCAAAATCACTGCTGTCATTCAATCTAAAGTTGAACTATGTGTATATTAGATATAATCGGACTAAAAACTGGACAGAAATAAAATAGAACTACACCTACGGAACGCCTGAGGAACATTTCTGTGTGCGGAAGTGCCACTGGGACAGTCATGTAAACAGCACATACCTGAGGAGTTCCCAAAACTGGCCAACAGCTTTTATCATCACAATGCTGAGAGCGACAGACGACGGACACGTAATGAGCGAAACTCGCTTATTTTCCTCGGAGGTAATGAGGCGTTCAGGAACCGTGAGAGTCAGCGGGAGCGTCGCGTCAGGAGAGGCTGACGCTGCGGCTACAGGACGGAGGCTCGACGCCGACCGGAGAGGCCACAGAAAGTGGTCGGTGGTTGCCCTGTCTGTCCTGAGCTCCGCCGTGTTCGTGGCCGCTGTCGGTTGTTTCTGCGCCCTAGTTTACCCGATCATGAAAGGTAGGGAGCGCTCTTGTTTGTATCTTGTGCAACTAATGTTGTCGAAATGGCTACTTTAAAAGTTACTTCTAAAGTTTACTAACAGGAAGTCTGACGAACTTACAAATTTAATGTAAACACCCGGACACTTTCTGCTGGACATCGTGTTTATTACTAACTCTTTATAATAGATGGACTGATTGATTCATTCATTGACATTACATCCTTGCATCTGTGCAAATAACCTGCGATTAAAGATGCAATGTGTAACATGTAGGTGAAATTATTTTGCACAAATTGAAGATAAAAAAGGATACTTTTTTATAAGTGTACAGTTACCTTTGATACTATGAATTGTAGTTTTTTACCCCAGAATGAACGTTAATTTTTATCAAGAGCACTGTCAGCTCTTTTTACAATAGCAAAAAATCAACAAACGAAACATCTTTTGCATTTAGATTTTACCTCAAGGCTACATAGGTTCTCCAACACACTTGGAAGGGTGAGGGATATTCACACTATCAGACTGTCTGTCAGAAATTATGAGCATATTTGCTTTTTCACATGCTGTGATGCAGCAGTGACTGATGGTGACTGTTTCAGAGCTGCGGGCAGAGAGAGTGAGAGGAGTGGATGGGACTGAAGAGAGGATTCTGGGTGAGTGTTGCATCCAACACATTCCTTTTTGATGTTTTACACCTTTAACCTGAGCTTAGAATTGTAGATACTTAATGTCTACTGTGTACGTTTAAGAAAAAGTGAATGCTGAGCACCATGGTATCTCACCTGCAAATAAAAACCTGAATATTTCAACAACTGTGTTGAATTGTGTGTGTGCGCATGTAGGTTTCTGGAGTATCCTGGTGCTGTCAGTATTAGTCGGGTCTATCTGCTGCATTCTCTCATGGACACTCACTTACCTGGACTCGTACCAGGCTGGCTCACTGGCTCTGACCCACTTCAGGTAAAAGGCAGATTTGTGTGCACAAGTGCAATATTTGAACTCACCAGCAAACATCAGATGCAAAAAAGAACTGTCTTTGTGTCTGTGCTTTCTTTCAGAGATGCATCTGACCAGGGTTTCCTCATGGATTACGGTGTTGTTGTCCTCAATGGCATCATGGCAATGCTCACTGTCATCTGGAGCCTCACCTGACATAGACACAAACACTCACTAGTCTGGCAGAGACCCATATTGTACTGTAAATGTAGAAGTATCCGAGGAAGTCTTTGAATTATGAATTGTTTGCTTGCAAAGAACCTACTTTGTTTTTTTTTTTTTTTACTGTTAATGGTCATGGGACTTTACCTAGTTAAATAAAGGATATACATGTTTTATTGTTTATTAGGATGCTAAATTATACACACATAAGTTGTGGTGTCCACACCACAAGTTACGTGTGCTTTTATTTTGACTAGAGTATCAACAAAAGTATGCAATTTTAACATCTCAAATAAGAAAAGGTGTTGCTACATTTTGTCCATGGCAAAGCTGACTGAAGTCATGCAGCAACATTTTGATAAACTTAACAGTCAAAGCACAGTTGTTACAGATTAAGAATAGTGTGACAGTGAGCCAGCATGCACCATGAAACTGGGAAGGCTAAATGGAACCCAGCCATCATTCATTTGATTATGAAGATGACCCTTGCACACTGGCGGGCGAACTCTCAGTGAAAACACATTTTTAACCACTTAACAAAAGGCTAACCAAAATCTGTGTAAATAAACATCTCGATATGTGACATAAGGATTGTAAGGCAAAAGGAAAGTTTATTTGAGATACTTTTTGCATAGAGAACATTGTTTTTTTCCATGGGCACAGGATTTCATACATTTATAAATACTTTTTCTCAGAAATACAGAACACACACATTCACTATTCATGTGCCAAGTTGACCGTCATCTCCACTGAAGTGGGTACAAATAAATACAGTACCTACAAAATAAGTTTATATCTCTGTGCTTTCTTATATCATGATATATGAAAAATGTTTTACTCGTCATTTAACTATTCAACCGTCTGGAAACTGAATTATGTGTCGCTTTGTGAACAAAGTCCATGGAGAGAGTCAGCTATTTTACATAACGGCACACACGTGTTGTTGATCCACTGCTGCCTCCATTAGTAAGTTCAAATGTTTTATTTTGTGAGTGAGGAGTTTACAAATTTCTGTTTTCCATCACCTGATTTTGTTGATGAGATGATTGTACGTCTTGTAGGATAACACATTTGCAAGTACCAGATCTCATTCACAGACTATCATAAACATCATGAAGCAGCTATATAAGTTGTCTAGTAGAAAATAATGGTGTATAACGTTAGTATTATCTGAAGTGTACCACACATTCACTAAAGCAGCAGGTATTAATAGTGCAAACATGTTTGTTGATACAAGAATAGCATGGTAATCACTTTTACTTTTAATCTAAATTCAAAATGTATTATCTTGTCCACAGAAACAATCAAGTGTGTGTATCCAAAGCCTAATGTCATCCTGTACGTGTTTATTCATTGCCATGAACACACGCTGTCCTCAAAACATTTTCCTGACCAAAATAAATGCAATATTATTGCAATGTTTGTAAGTATGAGCTTTACCTTCTTAAAATGACTCTGAAACACAGTGATTTAGGCCTTTCCATTTTGGTGAAAAACAAGATTTGGAAATGGGATGGAAACGGGACAGAATGCCTTCTGTCCATGTGCTACCTCAATTTGGGTTGTGAACGAACAGACTCCATTTCACACATGTTCCCACTGCACTTAATACTCACTACAGCATCCAACTGCTGACAGTAGCCGGTAGCCCCTAAAGTGATTGTTTTTGCTGACAAATAGAAAATTATCACAAGTTCATCCAAAAAAAGTTCTCATTTGACCTTTTTAGGCACTAACAAACATCTCAGCCCAACAATGTCAAACAATATGTTTGCTTCACATTGGTGAACAACGTAACATTTCAAGCTTCATCAGTATCGTGTTCATTAGACATAGACAGTAATAAGCTACAAAATAAGAATACAGTACAGCATGTGTTGACAGTATGAAACAGATTTTTGGCAAGTCTAAAGGTTTGTTCAAGTTAAAATGACAGGTTCATGCAAAGATGCAGGTATTGTTTTGTAGTGTGTACTCCACATAAGGCATCAGTTTATCACATCTTTTACCACATTCTTAATAGCTGCTAAATCAACTGTAAAGATACTGTAATTTGAACCCAAGACAATTTCAGTCTGCCATTATGAGGATTCAGTAAGTGCTGTCATTAATGACTGTACAGACTCCAGAACAGAGAAATGTGCTCTCTCTTTCTCTTTCTCCCAGGGCTGCGAGAAGTCATTATTTTCTTGCAGCCCTCGTTTGGGAGTTCTTGAAGCTTGTTCTTGAAACATCACCTGGGCAGAACTTTTTTTCTTGTTTGGTGTCCAACAACTTATTGTGTGATTGGCCAGACATCTGAAGTGGGCATGGTTAGTGCTATAATAATGCCATTCCCAATGGGAAATTCCCAGGGGTTCTGCACTTGTGATGTATGAAATGGCCTGGTCAAAAATAACTTTGTGTTTGCAACCTCAAGAAAAAACACATTTCTCTGATCTTGTATGCACAGGCCGACTACAAATGAGAAACAATTGTGAAAAGTCAGAGCTGTAATTTCTGTTATGAGATCAACAACGAGGTGAAATTGAAAGAAACTCTAATAAGCAGTTTGTTCACAGCAGGCAATGGCGTAACAACTGGTAAGAGCCAATCACACAGTGAATGTGGATTACTGCTCCATAATGTCTAAAGTCTGCGTCTACTTGTTCCAGACTAAAAGGAGGAAAGTGGAATATGCGATCCACACTTCTCCATTTCTGTGATTTGAAAACTCTGGGTTAGTATGGATTCCAGGCATAACTGTAGCAGATGTGATGTGTTTTAAAAGGAAAATATAATAGTGTGGATGTAGCAAAACACATCAACAATTACATCAATCCTGTACTGATACTCCTCTGCTATGTCTGTCAGCTCTACTGACACCCAGTGGCCAAAGTGTTTTAAGCAGTGTAGGCCACAACAGTCACTACACAGACTTAATTAAAGCTCACCTTGTCGAATCACTGTGTTCACTCGGCTTTGGTGCCTCAAGTTTGCAGCTGCTTTGTGTTTTATCTTCTGCTCTGGACACTGCTTCCTGCTCAGAGCGCCTCTTGGAGGCAAGTTTGAAAAGCCAAGCCAGGAAGAAGACTGCGGAAATGACTGCAAAGTAGCCGGCATAGATAAGGAACTGAAAGAAGGGAGAAAAGACAATAATTAGTCAAATCTACAAAAATAGACAGTGAAAATGATATTTCACGACAGGTTCAATGTCTATATTGGTCAAGATCTGTCAAACACTAAAACAAAACTGTCAATACCCGATTTAAAGTAAAAAATCTATTAGCTTTCGGTTCCCTTGAGCCATTACTTTTTTTCAACAGGGCTTTTATTGTATAGTATTTAAAATTTTTAAAGGCTAGCAGATCAGTGCTGTAACCTCAATCACTAACTGCACACACGGGAACTTCAGCTCGAGCCGCGAATGTTACACTTCTTACCTGAGTGAAGACATCAAGGCCGAGGCCTGCAGAGTCCACCACCACTAGAGTGAGCAGAGTCTGCAGAAGAAGAGCTATAAAGGTGTTCACTCCAAACACCAGTGCATACCGCTGCATGCTGAGACTGGCTGCAATTTGATATCTGAAGGGTCAAAAGGCACAGCATAGCACAACATCATGAGGAAGGTTCAGATCTGTGGGACACTATTTTATTGATTTAGAAATTAACCTGAGTAAGACTGTTGAAAGAATAAATAAAAGTAAAACTGACATCCAAATCCTCTCACAGCTCAAGAATAAAGCTCATGTTGCATTTCTTCTCAGGTGATGACTTCGTTTGAGTCTGCACAAACCCAAAAAATATGTTCTAATGTGCCACTTTATCTTTATCGTTTGACTGGAAAGTAAAGTGTGTGTCACTTTACTCCTCATACCATAGTCCATAGAGAAAATGACGTCACTGCTAGGGTTCAAATTTGTTATTTTGTAACTTTGGTATTTGAAATCTTTGGTTCGGCTCCAAGTAAGTTACCCAAACTTACTGAAAAAGGCAGCAATAGAAGCCTCTATGTCCCTGTGAGCTAAAAGAAAAAACAATTTTCTCTATGGACTTTGGTGCAACAGAGTAAGCATTATACACACTAGCTTGCAATCAGAAAAAGCTGGCCCATCCCTATAATATATAAAAGTGTACCAATATCACAGACTGACTAAGATAAACTGCAATTGCTAAAAAGCTGAGTGTTTTTCTCTCAAGTGAGTGACCGGCTACTCACGTGGCCACTGTGATGAGCAGCATGTATGTGGCTCTGAAGAGGACGTATGAGCTGTAACACAGCCAGATGTTCTTCAGTGTGTCCATGACAAACACACACGCAGCCATGAGTAGAGAGAGGATGCACAGAGCCAGCTCGCCCCACAGAGCCCAGCGCACAGGCAGGTAGCCGACCAACAGAGCTCCCAGAGCCCCTGTTAGAAAGACAGTCTGTTCATACATCACCCGGCACAGAGGACACATGCTGTCAAGTTAGATTACGAATCAAGAGGTGAGTAAGTAAACCCCCAATACTTTACATCAATCAATAGGAAAAAAGGAAAAAAGATGAACTCTGTTTCCAGTGAGTGCAAGTCTCCAGGTCTTAGCACAGGGTGCACACACAGCGCAGTCAGTGCATGTGTTAGTACTAGAGCTGAATGATTTGAGGTAAATATTAGTATTGTAATCAAAATGCAAGGATGAGACATTAAAGAATTGGCATAGAACATGTAGCAAATAAAGCCTAAGCTATTGCAATAAGACTATAGTTGCACAATATGGTCAGAAACTCATATTTGGATTATTTTTGACAGCTATTGCAATTGCAACATGATACATAATTGGTAAAGACATCAATTAACAAATCCAAAACGGTTTACGGTTTCTATGGCAGCCTCACCTAACAGTGTGGACACTGTTTCTACATAGCCATTGTAAATTTCATAGTCCTTGGATGGACGAATGTTCTCCCACAGAGCTTGAGCGTAGTTGATGACCTGGAAGTAGCCACATGTGGCCAGCGCCCACCACAGTGACCAGGCCAGCAAGGAGCGACTTCTGTAGCACTGCAGGAAATCATTGAACAGCATTTTCAACACCTTTACAACACCACTGCTGGAGCTGTCTGGTTTGGACGACGTGGGTATCTATATGGAGAGCAGTGGATGTACAGAAGAACGTGTTACAGATAAATATTTATCATAACATTGGTTTAAACTGAAAAATCAGCACTAACTGTGCAGACATCCTGGCTCCTCAGAGGCACTTCACTCTCTGAATCTTCCACATTCTTGTCCAGGAAGAATGAGCTGCTGCTGTGCCGCCTCTTCTTAGCTTCTGCAGGGCTTTTGTGGAAAAACAAGCTCTTCTTGGGCATGGGCAGAAACCACGGAGCAACAAAGGCCACAGTGGCTGATGTTAAAGTAAAAATGACAAGATGGAGCAGCTCAACTTTGTCGACCAGGAGCAGAAGCTGTCCCAACAGAGATCCGGCAGCAGATCCAAACAGAGTGGCGCTGCGGCAGTAGCCTGTCACTCTCTGGTAGTAAGCCGGCTCAACCACGCTGTAGATGTACGAGTAGTAGGCCACCTCCGAGGCTGTGGCCAGTCCAAAGAAAAACTCCAGAAGCTGCATGGCCAACATGCCCTGTGCCTTCAGCAGAATGACAAAGGTGACGACCAAGCTAGTGGCCTGCAGGACTAATATAGGCTTATAACAGAGGTAGTCGGTGGCAAGGAAGACAGGGAACAGCAGCACGAGGTAGGAATATGTCCATACTGGATAGATTTCATTCACCACCTGCAGATAACAGAGGATTTTCCTAAATTAGTGTTATCAGAGTCAGCCATAGTGGTGCAAGAGTCTTGTACTCGCTCAGATCACTTGTGTCCTGCAGCTATTAGTGTTTCTGCTGTGTCACTATTGTCAATTTAGCTTGTTTATCTGGATAGCAAGAGATTTTGCATGCAGATGTTGAAAAGTCACAAGTTAAGTTTTTCACCATTATGTATTGTAACTGCATTGGACAATGAGCACATCTATTCAAAGTCATGTCTTTGTGGCTTGTAAAGTAAGAATGCATGTAGGAGAGAATAAGAAGTTTTATAGTGGCAGAATTTAATCACAAAGTAGTCCACATGAGGTTTTTGCACTTCCTGAAACTGCTTTGATTACTTGGAAAATCTTCTCTTGTGGAGAGAATTTAAGAGGCATTTTCTTCAGTTCCTTCTAAAAGGATTAACAAGAAAAATTCCAAAGTGCGTGGACATTATTGCTCATGGGGAATTTAGTCCTTGTGCAAAAGCCTGCAAAAGGACTGAGACAATTTAAAACACAGCCTTGCTCGCAACACAACACCAGTGTTTTCTAACTGGTGACTACGATGACAGTACATATGCACACTAACAAAAGATGTAAACTGAGACAGAGAAACCAATGACGAAACAGGATGAGGAATGTGTGTGGCTCAAGCAGCTTTAGTAATGATGTAACAAGAAAGTAGAATTACCACTCCAAGGATATGTGACAAACAATTGAAAAAGTTGTCGAACTCATAACAGAAAATACAGCTCTTGACTTTTCACAATTGTTGTTTCTCATTAGTAGTTTCTCTTAAACTAAGCAAACAACTTTGTGGATGGTCATGTGATGTGCTTTCAGGTGCGATATGTATTGATGCAGGTAATTCATTCAAATTAATCAACTATTTTGATAATCAATTGACTGGCTCTCTGATTTTTCAAAGTTTGCGCCACATTACAAATAAATCACTAAAACGGGCAGTTTGTGGAAACACCAATCAACATTTTATTGGCCAAACAACTTATCTATTATCAGAGAAAATAAACGACAGCATAATCGTTAGTTGCAGCATGTAAAACAGTATGTACATTATGAGTAATATACATGTTGTTTCTCATTTTAATATTGCAATATGATGAAAATCAGCTTAGGATGTGTGAGCAATAATAATGAATGAGAGGAAGTACACCTGTCATGACAGTTAAGTAACATTACTTAGTTGTACTTCCTAGTAACTTAACCTGCCGTTTAACTCTACAATACAGTTTAAAACAGTGCTTTCTTTAACTGTGTCACAGGGCTGCGGCTGCGGCTTCTGCTGCTGCTGAGGAAACATCAAGTGTTGACAGTAAACTAACACATGCTAACAGCTAGCCTTATAGCTATTAAACAAACCGACCTGTGTTTCTGTCAGGTTCTTGTCTGGTCCCATCAGGAAGGCAGTGAGGAAAGGTTCCGACGGCCGCATGTTCGTGAAGAACCCGTAAACACACAGCAGAACTGTCGGGTAAAGAGCAGACATTTTCGAACGTCAACACGACCTCTACGTCGCTCGCATGCGTAAGAACTCAATGAACGCGCGTGGTCCGAATGTCATCGAAATGCGTCACAGTGCGCGTGACGTAACATCTTTCGACTGTATCCTAGAATCCTTTGCGCCAACTGCGGCAGGAAGTAGCACTTTTCTTTTACAATTTCAATAAATTATAATATATACACACACATATATATATATATATATACATATATATATATATATATATATATATATATATACATATATACATATATATATACATATATACATATACATATATATATATATATATATATATATATATATATATATATATATATATACATATATATATATATATATATATATATGTATATATATATATATATATATATATATATTCTTATATTATACGGTGCCTAACAAACATATTAGATATCTTTCAAAATCTGGTTTGAAATTAAAATTGTTTTGTCAAATAACTTTGTATTCCCAAATTTGAGCCTGCTCACTGTGCTTCTCTGAGAAGTCAGAAATTAATCAAGCATAACATTCAACATTCAACCACAGGTTATGTGTTTTGAGAGCTTTGTTATTTAGGCACTCAAATGGAAGAACTCAAAGAAAGTTAAGTTATTTGTGGGAAAAGTTTGATTTTTGAATATAAAATGTGGGTAATATGTAAGTTAATCAAATGAAATTGTGAACTATTACCATATTCAAACTATACATATTTGCACCATAAAGAACGTTTCAGTGATGCTGTAATGACCACACAGTATAATCATTTCTCAGTCACTTTATTGGAACATATCCAGAATATACAAAACACATGTACGCAGTTTTAAAGCAACTGTTTTAGGAATAAAACAGCTTTTACAGATTAAAGTACCAATTATTGAGTGTGACCTTCACTTACACTTGAAGTATTCATTCCATCCTTCCAGTATTACATAAAGAATAATAATTGAGGGGTCTGTCACTAAAACTAATAAAACGTAAAAAGAAAAAAAACAAGAACTGAATACAAAAACTTTCTAACTACAAAGAATACTAATATAAGTTATATAACTACATCGATTTTGAGAAAATAATTTATCGTGGATTTCTTTGGCAGATTAGCAGTTGGGTTTCAAGGAAACTGTGATTGAGAACTTTGAACTGTGGAGGGCAGCATTACACCTCAGAGTACAGGCCGTTAGCCTTATTAGAAGAAAAAGAGGAACTGGTGACATTACCGTGGGGTTATGTGTTTCACACTTATTTGCTATATGGGTCAATGTTCACGTGTTTTAAATCTTAAATATAAGGATAATGAACACATGATAGGAAATATTTCTAATTTATTCAAATGTTTTTGGCGTAAAGCATGTCTCTGCGTTTAGCATACATGGAGCTGAGAGAAAACATAGCATCTGTGAGGACCGTGGGCATGAACGGGTAGAGTTTAAAGAAGAACCTGTCCATCACAGAAGCCAGCAGATATCTGTATTTGGGCTGTGAGGACGTGATGGCGTGCAGCATGGCGTCAATGACCAGCGTGGTGTCCTTGAATCCCTTTTTGCATGTGAACATGAAGTACTCACTCGCCAGCTCAAAGTACTGCTGGTTGAAGATCTGCTTTTGCTCATTGTCTAGTTTCTCCCAGATGTCCAGGCCCGATTTTATCCTCAAGATGTTTGTGGCTTGACCGAAGTTTCCCGGCTGAATGATGCTCACCTGAACATGATTCAAAATGACAAATTAGATGCTTCCTTCATCTCACTCTCCCTCTATATGTGCTTTTAATTAAAACACTGCATTTTGAATTTCATTTACTTTCTCACTGACATTTGTGTCTGTTTGATGAAAAAGGAACTTTTATTGTACAGATTTGGAATTAAAATTGTTAAAGATTGAACATAGCTACTATTTACTGTGGTGCTATTGTTCCCAACTGCTTTTTCGTATTGAATGTTGTTTTTAGACTAACTCAGTGGTTCTCAGAAAATATTGAGCCCCAACTTTAAAAACCAGTAGTGTAAATAGGCCGAGCAAAGTCAGCTACGGAATTTTCACAGGAGGCAGATTTATTCCCAATTGTATTATCTAATCTAACACTGGATCTTTAAAGTCATGCTGCATAACTGAAAACAAAAAACTTGCATGTTCCCCTTCCTCACACAAACTGAAAACCAAACTATTATTCATTGTTGATTGATTCATTAATAAATCAACAAACCTCTATAATATAGAAATCTATAGAAATATTACCTGTTCTGGTAATATTGATGATTTTTGGTAATTAGTGGATTTCTCACCAATTCACTCAAATAAAGAACAAAAAATATTTTCCATGTTTTGGTTCATTTATCATATTTTATCCATCATGCACTTCTCTCAATCTCGTGCGTCAGAGTCCTTCAGGATTTGTGCGTGTGTGGTTTTTCCAGAATTAACATACCTTCACACCAAAACTTGCCATTTCAAGTCTCAGGCAATCAGCAAAGGCCTCCAGACCGCGCTTTGACACACTGTATGCTCCCATGTTCAGGCAACTGAAGAAGGCGAAAATGCTCGAGACAAACACCACCCGACCTGAGGTGGTAAAATAAAACGTTTGGTTTTATCCTGTAATGTCACAATAATGATGATCGAAGTGTGAAGGGAACATGCCATCATACCTTTAGCGGCACGAATCAGAGGCAGGAATGCAAGGGAGGTCCTGATGCAGCCACACAGGTTGATGTCAATTATGTTGCGGAAATCTTCAAAATGGCTCCACTCGATCTCGGCCCAGTCTGTGATTCCAGCGTTGTTAACAACTGCCCACAGACCTGACAACCGAAGAAAAGGTCATGGGTCAAGAATTCAGTTTCAAAATGATGAAGTAACTTTAAAATATAGTAACTTTCAAGGTTTCTATTGCAGAGTAAAGACATAGCAATTTATTAAATCTAAGTTTAAAAAAAAATATTGGTAAGGTGATGTTTCATTTGCCAAAATGGCTTTACTGACTTAAAATCTCCCTTTTTTTGTCTGCTCTGAGAATTGATTTAAAGGTCGAGTATGCCACATTCTGCATAAAAATATTAAAGCTAGTCTGTGATTTGTTTCTGAAACACTTTACAAACAAAATCTAATTTTTTTCTGTCTTCCTTTGGCATTTAGACACACATTAGCAGGAGCATGCGATATATTCTATATCACATAAAAGAAAATAAATAGTAAAGCTACAGTCCGTAATTTGCTCGTCAAAAGAAAAGTTACAATGGAAATTAAGTACAAATAATAGTGGCATGTAATTATTTGTCATTTCTCACCTTTCTGAGGCAGGTTCTCCAAAACCGTCTTCTTCACTTGCTGTATGTCTTCATCCTTGGTGACGTCCAGTTTGAGTATTTTCAGATGACTGGAACTTTGTCTGGACAGGCTCATGGCTCCGATTCCGTCTGGATACAAACACCCGGCAAACACCACAAACCCCTTCTGATCCAAGCATCGGGCCAGCTGGTGTCCAAAGCCGCTGTCACAGCCTGTTATCAGCACACCGTAGCCATAACCGTCCTGCACATGGATACAGCGGTGGCGTAAAACCAACTTGGAGAGGAGGAAGAGCAGGACAGCACAGATGGGGACAATGCCGATGACTTGTCCAATGAAGAGAGTCGTGTTCATTTCTGCGAGGCGTCTGTGAGCCACTGTGTCCCGGATCTGTTTTCTCATGCAGCCAAGCACACAATATATACACAGTAACTCTTCACTGAAGAAGGCTGATTTTCCGTTGAATGTGTCAAAGTGCATTTTACACAATTAGTTCAGGTTTTCATGTGATGTGTGCAGCGCAACAGCCCCAAAGTCAACATGCCCCAAGTACTCTTGTTTCTCAGAAGATTATACAGCACGTATTTTTTCCTGATTATTTTTTTCTCATTCATAGTCTACCATGAGCAAATTGGGATAATTTGGAGTTTTGACTTTAAGTGTGTGAAATGGTGGCCCCAAGTAAGTTAAATACAAAAAAAACAGTGCTTTCTAAGAAGTTGTAAACCAACAGGCCTCAAACCAAACAAGCAGTTGACTGAATTAATGAAAACAAATAAATTAAAACCAATGCAAATACATTTGCATTGGTTTTAATTGAGAATGACCACTATAAGAGTGGCTCTGTTCATCCATCCATCCTCTACCGCTTTATCCTCCACATGAGAGTCGCAGGTCACTGGAGCCAACCCCAGTTGACACGAAAGGAAACATCCTGGACAGGTCGCCATTCACCGGGGCCAACACAAATTCACTTTGGAGTTAGCACCTCAGAAGTTTAGAGTCTTCAAATAACCTCTGCATGTTTATGGACAGTGGGAGGAAAACAGAGAACCTGGAGAAAACCCCCACACACACACACACTTTGAGAACGTGCAAACTCCATGCAGAAAGGCCCTGCCTCTGTTCAGTTCAAGTAAATCAGGACACTGCAACAGCAAAGCCACCCTGAAACTATTTGATTATTCAAACCCTGTGTCAAAATATGTGCAAAAAAGGGCATGCAGTCACAGAGATAAGGAAGAAAAAGCATGGGTGTAAAGTTAATATACAAACAAAAGATGAATTCTTTAATAACTAGAAAATAAAAACTGTTAATTGGAATTCGACCTAAATTCTTACCATGGTTGCTCCTTTTCAGATGATAATCAAATTAAGCATGTGAAAAGTGTTTCTGTTCAAATAGCGTGAGGATTTTTTCTACTAAAACCCATGGTTTTAGTGTTTCATCACAATAAGACGCCGTGTTTGTCTGAGCTGCGACGATGGAGCAAAAGCCTCACCACTGTCTGTGATCAAAGAATATTTGTTGAAGTAAAATTTCACTGCAGTTGGTATTGCTGTAGTTATTTCTGTTACGACCGCAGTGACGAGATGTGATCTAATCCTCTGAAGTCAAACTGGCCCAGGGGAGGTGGTTGGATTTAGGTGATTTTCAGTGTCTCTGGAGCCAGGGAGTGTGGCCAGAGCAAAACACCCAGTAGCATTGAATGCTCACAAACATGTACATTAAAAGCCCTTAGCGCCAACACATGTACATGCTACCCCCTCAGATTCCCACTCACAAACATGTACATTAAAAGCCCTTAGCGCCAACACATGTACATGCTACCCCCTCAGATTCCCACTCTTCTCACCACCTGATTCATACCCCAAACCTCCTCCAGACAGGCTCTACTGAGATATACATTCATTGTTGCATTCAACTCTCCTTCCCTAAGGAAGCACGGGGTGTGCTTCCTTAGGGAACAAACCACTTTTGTTCACTGGTCAAATCCGAGCCCTGATGCCCACAGATAGCTGAAACCACTCCCCCAACCTTTTCTATTTTTGGTATTCTTGCTAGTCGAACTTTCCAGGTGCTATTGCTGTGAGAACCGAATAAACAGATCTTTGTTACCCAGCTTCCTCTGAGTCGCTTGCTTGAATCTGGATCCAGTTTTCTTGGAGAAGTTGATTTGGAGGAAAACAACAAGAAGTCCCCTCAGGGGCAGGGCAGTTAGAGGCATGCCACCTTCGTCATCGCGGTCTCCCTGAACCCAGCTAACCCGTGTCTTAACCCTGCATCTTAGTTCTGTGAAGGGGAAAACATAACAAAGCAGCATTAGACAATCTCTGTGCAAAAAAAAAAGAGAAACCGAGAGACATCAACAATAATCATTAATAAGCATGTGTCTATTTTGATATTAACTTAATTTCATATTTATTTCTCAATCAGATATTGACAAGTCATAATATACAGCAACATTAAAACTTTAACAGGTGCCAAGCTTCCGAGAACATGAATTCTGACATGAAGTTTCATAATCTTGACAAAGAAAAAACACTCCTTTACTCAGTTGAATGTGTAAATACAGATTTCTAAATGCAACTGCAGTCGTTTTGCCATCAGCAGTGATACAAACAGCGTGGTGTATGTTACTTTAAGATGTCATTTTACAAAACAATATGTCACAGACCTGACAGTGAAGATGCTAAACCATTGAAATATGCAGACAAACAACGGCGATGTGGCTCGACTGTGAAATCAGTGAAGAGCAGTGACTCCCCTCTTGTGGTACGGACAGATCATGGGCAAATTAACAAACAACAACGAATGACTGAAATGAAATTGTTTTTTTAAAGAGGTGAAACCTGGCATCTGCTCACGTGGAAGTATCGTTTCTCGGACCAACAGAAAAGTAAACTTAAACTAAAATGAGCCGTGTTGTTTTACAGTGACGGAAAAGAACCAGCTGTAAAAAAGAAAAATAGTTATCATAACTTTTTACTCCACCACTGGCAGAGATTTTAAAATGAGCAAAGGTGGGGGGGGAAAACTAGCTGTCATAGATGTGATTGCTCTTCACAACGTTTAAAACAATGAATGTGTAGCGCACAACGCTGTCCCCGTGTGTACAAACAACACAAACGCATCAAGGGCACGTGAACACAACTGATTTTTAACCCCACCTTCAAAAAAGCTGCCATATGTCGTGGTTCACTCCAAACATATTACAATTCCTAGATAACGTGATTGTTGATTCATTTCTTAACCTGGTTACAGACAGGTCAGTGATGGTGCTAATGGGCACTTCAGCAGGTGAGACAGTCTAATAGCACTTGAGGAAATGCGAGGAGAAACAGTAGCTAAAGCATTTTAGGGGAAGTTTACATTTTTAAGGATTGGGCTTCAGTCTGGGAGCGACACTCTTGTTTTTTGGTCTTTTAATTCAATTTATTGACCATAAGTCTAACGATTTGAATCTCTTTTTGCTCACAATATTAATATTTAATGTAAAGGTTGTGTAGAACACTTCCAAACTGCATAGATTTAATGCATAAAATCCAATGAGAAGTCCAGCATGCAACTTTTTAGAGGGTTTAATTAGCCAAAATTGAATATACTACCTACAAGAATGTTTATACTGACTATTGTTTTGTTTTTGTAGACTTAAAGAAGCCTTTTATATACACTAAAGCAAGGGCCTTGCTTTATGGAGGCTGCCATCTTGCACGGTTATGTTTCTGCAACAGCCCAAATGGACAACCAGAACCAGAGCATGTGTTCTGCATTTTAAGCAGAAGCTTATGATGCAAACTAAAAAGAACGACATCCTCTCTGGCATACGAAGGCCACCATAGTTTCCTGACATACTTGAGTATGTGTGTTACAATCTGCAGTCTTACCATTAGATGTCACTAATTATTAGACACTGGACCTTTATTTTCCATTAAAGAGTGTTTATGTGGCTAATACTGATTGATTATATCAGTGCTTGAACAGTCTTGAGGCAGTGCTGGTCATGTACATGTTTAAAATATACAAACAAATAAAAAAAGAAAAGAAAAGCCCAGGATCTACCAGGGAAAACTTTCTTATAAGTAATGCCTAATGTAGCATAGAGAACCTAATACAGCATCTACCATCAGTTATACTAAGTGCGACTTGGAATCACTGAATTCACGTCAGAAGAAATCTAATCTAAAACCTGAACATGGGTTTTGATTGTGGCCTTCCCAAAACACAGCGGTCCAATAATATGCAAACATCCCATCACACCGAGTCTCCGCGGTCCAATCAGGTTTCAACTTTGCCAAAGGTGCCGTCGGGTGGTCGGTAGTGTTTGGGGAAGGCTTTGAGCTGCAGCGAGTTAAAGGCGTACTTTCTGCAGCCAACGTTCTTCACCGTGTTTTCCCTTCTGCAGCCCTCACTGAGGAGACAGAGGAGTGGAGAGGAGGGAGGACAGGAGAGTGGAGGAGACATTCACAGATAGAATGAGAGGGGACAAAAAAAAAAGTAGAGAGGATGTTTGGTATGAATGATATTCAAAAGTTTCAGACTGCTCCTTTTCATAAAGGTGGCTAACAGTATTATTGATGAACAACAAAAAAAATCCTCAAAAGAGTCTGTGTCAAGCCAGAAAAATTAGATTAGATACATGATACTTTTATTTGATAGGTTCTGTAACAGAAAAGTTAAAGTAATTAATGAGTGAAAGACAAAGTGCTCATGTAAAATGGACATTTAATGGTCTTTAACGTCTTTCCAATTTGTTTTGGTTTGCTACGGATGTCCACGTCACCCGAGACGCACGTTAATGCCAAGTGTAAACAAAGTCACGAGATGCAAGGAAAGGAAAACGACAGATAAAACCAAGCTTAAAGACCACAACATATTGTAGCTTTGTTTATATTCTGCAGGTGGAGGCAGAAGACATTTATCACGGGAGGACAGTGTTTTCTCAACACTGACGGGAGGTTTTCTTAGGTCGGTGATACATTTAGTGCAGCGTGTAGCATGAAACACAGCGAGGACATTAAACTGCTAACTTGAAACAAACAGCAAAATCCACTCATTTGGTCGATACATGTAGAGTTTTCACGTCACAGGACAAAATTAATGTCAACATAATAACTCCAGTTGTGTATGTGTGAACTAGTAAATAAACTATAATTCACGTGTTAAAAATAATCTTGTTACATCTATCAATGAGGTTTTCAGGCATCTAAAATGAACATGCAAACTGTTAAATTAGCAGTTCATAGCCATGTTAATAACATACACGTATGCATCGTATAACCTTAGACATAGTAAGCAGTGATATAAAGTGATCGGCAGCATGACTGTTATGGCACAAGCATAATTATCACATTATACAGATTATTTATATATTTAAACTCTGTTTGGATTAATTTAAGACTATATACAGTATACATACGAGCATTTCAGCAATGCAGGCATTTAAATAGAATTTATATACAGCAATACAAATATATTCTCTGATTCTCTGAGTTAACAAAGAAAATGAAGACAGCAAAATGATAAGAGTCTTTGATACAACGGTTATAATGAAATACTTTAGGAAGCACTTTAGCGTCATTAAATAATTATGTGGGTGGAATTTCTTTAGAGGTCTATTAACTGTTGAAAACATTATTTCAATGGGCTTCATTTTCGATCACATTTCCAAAATATCATTTCATATTTCTTCAACCCCCCCGTGTCTCACACAGGTAGCTCTACTACAACTAAGTGTCAGCACATTCTTAGTATCAATATAAAAGGAAAGAATATGTCGGCAAGCTTGGAAATACCGAGAAAGATCGACGGTTGTGAGCTAAATTATGTTCACTAAGAACATGTAAATGTGTACAACGAGAGAAGATCAACCAGTGTATATTTCACTCGGTTTCGATGAAGCGTGAACTTAAATGGAAGAGAACTTGATTCATACAAACAAGATTTGCATATTCTGACTTCATCTCTGAACAAACACATACTCTGCAAAGCGGCATTCACCTGCCGAAAACTTAACCCAAGCATTTTTGGCACAAACATGGATACATTCCTCTTGACAGCTTCACTAAAAAAGTGAATGACTCACATCATGAATCGTCAAATTGCTACATAACTCAATTCTATCAATAAATATAATGTAATATACTATAATAGTTGTTTTCTTTTGTGTATGTCTTTACAACAAAGTCAACAGGGGGCACTATACTGCATAATCCAACACATTTTCCCTGAATATCCTACCGTCATACATTCCATTTAGAAACTTCATCATAAAAACACAAAGATAACAACTTGGTCAGTCGGCAAAGGCAGAGCAAATCTTCACTGAACTTGCATTAAAGCTGAAAAGCAGATGTAGGTGCAGTTACTGACTGACTACACCTGAATGAGGATCAATAAATAACAATAATAGTGCTTACATCATGAACCCATAAACAACATCTCTGCTCGGCCACAACAGCCAACAGGCGTCTTTGATTAAAATGTGAATAATGTGGGTCATGATGAGAAAATCTAACACAGGAAGATAAATGAAATGTATAAATATGCAGTAATTCTAGACACAGCCTCTTCAACGTACTGTACGTGAAGGCTGGAGGACTTTGTTTGGTTCTTTGCTAAACAGGAAAATGCACATTTCATCCTTACAGTGCCTTATTGTTAGGATATGGATCAGGCATGTTGTCATGGAAGTTTGATCCGTGTACTTTATCTTTAACAGTATCTATGCAGTAGTTTTAACCTGGTGGAGGGTTTTTACAGGTGCACTACAAATAAGTGACTATAGGCTTTAATTTTTCAAATCCTTCTCTTTCCTCTTCTTGTGAAGTTCCCAAATAAAGGAGTAAATCTGAAAATCAGTCACAGTCAGTGAGAAGTAATAACTGACCCTGCAAAGTGCACAGGATGAACAGGAGGCAAAAAAACTTCTAAAGAGTACAAAAGCAGGAAAGACGTACAAAAATAAAGTGAGCAAATGCTGCCTGAGAAAATATGTACGGAAGCCAAAGTTTCCTCTCTGAATAAAAACTCCCGTTTTTTGATCAATCAAACAAGGTAAATGCAACAAGCCGGCTGTTGTGCAAAGCTTAAATTATGAATTAGACATTTTTTGTAATGATAGCTACTATTAACAAAAGATTTTACCAAAGCCAAAAAAACATATATATATATATATATATATATATATATACTTATACTTATTTTTATACATATTCACAACTCGGAGGTCATTTTCATATTCACACTGTTCAACCATTTGTTTTTGTTTCTATTCCAACAATGAAGTCCAAATCAGCCTTTCAGATCACTGAGGGTGTCCATCGGAGGGCGCCACACACTCATAATGTGAAGATCCACTATCATGAGCGAAGTTTAAAGGTAAACTCTCATCAAGGCCTGACATCCACGTTCTTGCTCATCATTATAGAGCACATTTTGCAGAGACGGAGACGCGGTTTTCACTCATGACTGCAGATGTGAGATGCAGCTGTTTGCTTGGCCACAGTGTCGTTGTGTATCTCAAGACTGTATGGACTTTGACAATATGGACTTTGAGCATGATGGCCCAGTGATAGTATACTAGTGTAAGATAGGATACTCTTTATCATATTAATGTAAATTGTATAACCGTTGCATTAACCAGAAATCAGCATTTCATCGTCAGTTAATGTTGTGATTTTAGCTTTCAGGTAAATGTAATAGGAGTAAAATTTACATTATTGGCCTTTGAAAAGTAAATATATGTGTACTTAGTTTCTTTCCATGACTGATATAAAAAATTAATAATAAATAATAATAAAGTTTTTAGACTCAGTCAGATCAACGTGGAAGCAACCTCACTGTCAACCTCGTCTCTGCAAAGCTTAGAACCTCATCTATACTGAGACATTACAATTGTTTACAACACCTTCCCAGGCTTCTTAATGTTCAGGGGGAATAAGAACAACAGAAAGTGTCAAAATAGATGGGTCAGTGTGTACATACTGTATAGTAATTGTGTGCATGGATTACATACACACTCACAGGACAGTGGCACAGTTTCAGAAAACACACTCAGGAGTCGGGAGTCTCCTAAAAATCTCTGGAGGCGTGCGTTATTTCTCAGCTGCAGCGGAGTTTGGCGAGGAAATAGGCAACGCTGAGAAAGAGCCAAACCACCAGGAGGTTTGGACTCAGGGCCAACAGCGGCAGCGAGTACAGGAGGCTGGGGTCCAGCCGAAAGTCACGCACCGGCAGCAAGCCACTCAGGTTCTTCTGGATCACCCCCTCCCTCGTCCCAATGCTGTCGAATCACAGCGGTGGGAGGAAGAAGAGGAGGAGGTGGAGGAGGTGTGCAGCAGTAAAAACAGATTTGAGGAGGGGATAAGGGAGGTGGTGGGGGAGCGTTTAAAAGGAAGAGAAGGAGATTTAAGGGAAAAAATAGGGAGGGGAAAAGGAAGGACAGAGAAAGCAATGAAGAAAAAGCAAAAAAGCATTGAGAAAGTATCAGGGTAAAAGGTGATGGAGGAGGGAGAGCAGTGTTCAAAGGAAATAAGACAGAGAATAATAGATAGAAAGGAAGAAAAAGCAGTGGAAGGGTGGGAGATTTCATGGCAAGGAGCAGCGTGTGTGGCACCAAAGCCAAAAACAGACAGCACCGTGCACAAAGGTAAAATCACAACAAAAACAGAAGTCACGGCCATGATGAAAAACAGTGGTGTGAAAATCAATAAAAAAATCAGTAATAAAAATGTTGGGAATCAATCACAAAACGACCAGAATAAAACAAAATCACAAAAAAGAGCCAATGATACGAACGGAAATCACATCACAGGAAAAGAGAGGAGAAAGAGAAAGAGGAAAGGGAGGAAAAAGAGAAAATTAAGAAAGATGTTTTATCAGAAAAAGAAAGAAAGATCAGAAAGTACAACAATGGCTCCTTATGTTTACAGCACATTTTCTAAGATAAGGGGTGAAGATGGAGGAAGGAACCAAGGGGGAAATGGCAGGACATGTTTCACATAAAGCAAAACTTTATGTAAGTACGTACCTGGTGCAGATACGTTAGAGACTTTTTCATTTCATTGCTAATTTCTAACCATGATGAGAAGGAAAATGTGCTAATAAAGGGAAAAGTGAAGGGAAAAGATGCAGAATCTCATTCCAAAACAAATAAAAAATTATTAAAGGCTACTTTCATGCTCGGCGGAAAAAGGAGAGATGAGGAGCAGGAAAAAGAGGGAAGAAAAAGGTGAGGAGGACACAGCGTATCATGCGAGCGTGTCAGTGGCGGTGCAAAGTACGGCAAGACAGGGCGTCATTACAGCTTTTACACAGGCTTGACAGCAAAAATATTTACAACATGAAGTCACATGAAACTCCACACAACAAAGATACAAACACTCGCACTCTTTCATTTTGTTTGTGAGTGTTACAGGGAAACTTTAAAGAGGAAAGAAATGATGCAACTGTATTTAGCAGGTCACATCTCCAGACTCTTCATGTGTAAACACTGCTTACGCAACAAAACGAGATGTACGTCAATGAATTTGGCGTGAAACCTTGCAGACCGCAGGGCAAACTCTGTCAAAACTGCTGTCAGAAGCTGTCTGGCTCTGTCAGGTGAAGGCTCCGCAATATTTAGCTTGGAAACTCATCGCAGTGTTTCAACAAAATATTATCAGTATCTACAGTGACAAAGATGAATTATTATGTGACAAACACTGACACATGTACGCGTAACCATATGTGGATAACATCAGTAAGGGCATTGAAGAAGAAACTAAACTCGAGCACACACTACAAACATTTCTGTAAATCTTCACCGCAATGGTCTCTCTCTCTCTCTGTGCGACTTTTACCTTTTTTAAAAAGTGACTTCACAGATTAATCTTTTCTTTATGTAAACAGACAAACAGCTACTGCATCTCGCCTCGAGAATAATGAGTACCAAGGGTAAATCATGGTTTGACATGATAATCACGATGTCTTTCAAAAAACATGAAGACAATTGCTTGAACAGACATAAGTCCACAATGTTTACGGAATCATTTATTGTAGGAATCTGATTTGAACATTTTCATTATCCCCTTTTAATCCATACGATAATGAACTACAAAAAGTTCACTGAGTTCACAGCCACGTGCCACTCTGACACTCAATTCCACAATCATTAAATTCAGAAAACAAACCACCAAAATACTTTTTTTCAGGTTTCTACATCATAGATTAATGGTTTTATTGCCATTGTTCTTCAGGAAGACGACATCAGAGAGTATATGCAAATAAGAGTCATTTGCATATACATTTTTAGGTGGAGTGGGGCGAGGCGAATTTCGCGTTCATTTGGATGTATCAAGGAATGTTGCACAGAACTCAGTGTACGCACGATTTTATAAATCTGAGCACAGAAAAGAGGAGACTAGATTATGGATGCCAACAGCTGTAAAAAAACTAAAATGATCACTAATGTTCTGACTAGAAAATATGTGGATTTCTTGAGTTAAAAGAATAAATGACCATTTATCTAACACTTTCATATATTTAAAAGGTTTGGTTTTACTTTCACGCTTTTTTACTTGCTTTAAACTTTGAAGTAATCTTTTTTTCCTTTTGATGTTTTTTAATTATTTCTTTGTGTTGAGTGATTTTCTTTTCAGTTTTCATCCCAAAAATGTTGTCAGTTTATAAATTGATCAGACACTCTGATTTTACTGTAATGCAGAGACAAATAAAATCTTTCATTGTCCCCGTTCAACAGGTGGGGGTCCAACATGAAGTGGAATTTAATGAACGAAAGGCAAAAATCGGACCGGATGAAAAGTAAAAATTATGATGATGCTTGGTTGAGTGCTGAGGGGAAAAAATACTCTGCCAGCCTCTGAGCAACTAAAGACTCTGAAACAGCACAGGCTCGCTTTGGACATACAGAAAAGAAAACAGAATAGACAGGAATGCACAGACGAACAGGCACTGACACAGAATCAAAGGAGGATCCTCTTACTTCAATATCAGTTTTGGTAAAATCATCTCTAGACCCTTTTTAAATAAATATGAGTATCCCCTCTGAGATAATAATATAATAACCTGACATCAGTGCATTAAACAGAGAAAGCAGGCAATGACATGACTTGTTAAATCACACATGGGCAAACATCCTTCCGTCTCTTCCCGAAATTTTGTTTTACTTTAATTCACTAAATCCTGGCTTCCTTCTTTATTTGTTGTTTTTTATTTGCCCAGGTGTGATTTGTAATAGCAGCTCATTCACTGTGAAGGCCTCCTACCTGCGCATACAGTCGAGAGCCTGCGTGAAGACCTGCGGCGCCATTCCATGTTCATGCTGCAGGATCAGGCACTGTTCCAGGGTCACCGACATGGCCGTGCGGTCTTTGGCGCTTTTGCAGCTGGTGAAACGAACACCGTTCAAGCGGCGACAAATCTAACATGAGAAAGAAAGACAAGTCTAAGTGAGAGAAGACCACATTTAGACAGCATTGCCTTAAACTGACATCATACTACTGTGGGTACTATTTGATTTATGTGCTTCTTCACTCAACAAAGTTGTACTGACATTTAAATGTGCTCCTGAATTTTATTTGACTTTTAAAAGGTTTTTCAAAAACTAAAAAGGTCTACAGTTTCATTTTATAAAATAGACCAGTAGATAACAATAGTGTTTGAAGCAGACACTAGAAGACCCAAGATATTTCCAAACCTTGATCTTCAGCTGAGCATTTACACGGTCTTACCTTGTTTACTTTAGATGTGAAAATATTGGAAACATTACCTCGGCAGCCTGCCAGAGGATGTCCACATTCTTGTTTTTCCTGGCATGGACGTTCTGCCCCAAAAACCTGAGCAGCTCAGGGAGACAAGTCTGAGAACGAGACCTCGGGAGACCTGAGGGGAGAGTGGTAGATGGTATAAATGGATGAAAATATGTAGCACAGAGTATACTAAGTACAAATACTCAAAATTATCCTCACATGGCATAAAAGCACTCAGTTAAGGTTCTTGCACTGTTAATAGTCTTGAACTCTTCAGTACTTACAGTCCACGGGCAAGACTTCTTTGAACTGTTCGTAGTATGAATTCAACCTGGACAGACTCTCCAGGTTAATGACCTCCTGCAGGGATGTGTCTCCAAACCTGAACGGTGATGACAAATTAGTACGGAAAATGCCTCCACAGAGCTTCCTAAAATGTCTTCTTCCCCTATTCACTCACTTCTCAGCGAGCGTCTGCTGTTCGTTGATGCCGACGTTGAAGTGCACAGGCTGAACCCTCAGCAGCATGCCGCTCTGGATCTCGCGCGGCAGCGCGTCAAACATGGTTCCTGGGAGAGGGATGCGGACGTTGAAACCGTCCCGGTTCCCGGTGATGATCGGCAAAAGGTCAGGCGCTGCGCTGCCGGTGGCCTGTGTCACCTTAAAGTCAAGGAAAATATGTGCATGTGAAAGTTGGTTAAATTCTGCTGCTACACACACTCCTTCTTCAGTTGTATACCAAGAGCTGTGGCTATCATCTGTCTCAAAAGACAAGATGCCGGACAAACCCTTTCTTTACCTTAAAGGTGACATTACGCAGATCCATAATGCCGACACTCATGTCCTCCAACATGGACAGCTCATCTCCTAAAAACATCACAGTTAAAGATGGAAAGAAGAGTAATTTATCATAATTAGGGTTTCTATAAAATATTCAGGATAAAATATAAATATGATCATTCAGAGTATTTCAGTAAAATCCACTAATACAAATAATTTATTTAAGATTTGACTCAAATCAACAATGACTGAAAAACTTTAAAAAAAATGAGCCTCTTACTGTTCATTTAATGACGTGCAACAATGCTTAACAGTCCATAATTCTATAAAAAACATGTTATCGACAATATTTTTGCCTTCAACAAATGTTTCAGAATTGAATTTGGGAGTTTTTAAGACCTTGGGTTTGGTAGGAGGTGTGTATGTGAGTGCGTTTACCATAGGTGCTGAGCAGCGACTCAAACTGAGCCAGGAGGCCGATGGTGTAGAGCTGTCTGAGGAATCCGTTGTCACGGAGACAGTTCCTCAGTTTGATAATGAAGCCACAGATGAGAGCTGTGAGCTGTTACACACACACACACACACACACACACACATCAGTATGAGTTCATAACAAGGGCGAGGCTGTTTCAGCTGATTCAGATTAAAACAGTGTTTCTGCTGCAGTCTTTTTAAAAATACATTCTTGATACAGCAAAAAATAAAACCTTAAAACAGCTTTATCTTTTATCCTGTAGTCTACATTGTTTCCATAGTATAAACAATCTGTGTTGTTAGATTACACAAATGTCAGTCATATAGGTTTATATTTAGATACTATTAACCTGGCTGGGTATAAGGTTATGTAGGTGAAGGAATAAAGATTAAAGGAGTATTTATTGTTCTCCTGAAGGGACATCCCATGAATCAAAAATTTACAGCAAACATACTAAGTAAATAAAACCTTTATTGTAACTGTAAATGTTCTTTGCTAGAACTGCAAAGACAACAACGCGTAAGAACAAAAGAATCCAACTCTCTGGACGTCACTGTGCACACATCCTCTTTTTAACTTTGGCCCAAAGAAGTGAAACATCTCTCTGGTTTGTGTCACCACCTCAGGACAGGAGGAGTGAAGAGTTCTGAGAGTGGAATGCTTTCTCTTTTTGTCTTACTTTTTTCTGTCCTTATCTTCACAAGTGGTTAACAGTCAGGACCTCTGTGCGGCGCCCAAGTTATGGAATGTATTCCCTTTCAAATTATATCTGCTCCCACTACTGAACATTTTAAATTGCTGTAAAAGACACATCTCTTCTGTCTGGCCTCCCCTTCAAGGTGAGAACATTTTAACTGAACACACCTTATTTACTATTTTACCATTTAATCATGATTTACCGTGTTGTATGTTCTTGAGGTGCGTTTTTACCTTATAAAGCACTTTGGTCAACCCTGGTTGTTTTTAAATGCATTAAAGAAATTGCTGATTAGACTTGACAATTTACAAATTGAAGAACTTGTGGTGGTCACATTCTTACTATGAGTCATTTTTTGTGAAAGCATTGTGTGTCAGTGTGCGAGTGCTGACCGTCTGGCAGAAGACGACGTCGCGGCGGTACTGCAGTGACACGTCCATGGCTATAGTGGGTGCGTTGTCCTGCATCAGCAGGAAGACCATGGACTTTTTGGCCTTGTCGCTCATCATGGCGACGCACTCTGTGAGCGTGGTGAGGAGAGGGTACAAGGCCTCGCTCCACTCGCCTGACGAGAACACAAATGGATACACAACATAACACAGATACTATAAGAGCAGGTGAACACAGTCAACAAAAGGTGTTGTTTAAAGGAAAAACAGAACGTGCTAGTCGCTTTTCTAGATTTTTAAGGACAGAAACAAGGAACAGATAAAACAGAAAAGCAACAAGGAAAGCAGAAGCACAGAGAGAGGGACAATATTTTCTTTAAAAAAAAAAAACAACTATGGGGGAAAACACATCTAATTTAATTTCTAACTGAGGATGTTTTAAACTGAAGTCATTTTCAGAGAACATCATGAGGAACGATATGAGGGAAATTCCAAGCATAATCCTATCAAAATCATTAACCAGTAAGAGTGAGATTGATTATCTGTACTAGTTTGTAACAATCCAACAATCCTTAGCAGGATTATGCAAAAACCTGCTGAGCTGTTATTGTGTACTTTACAAGACTAAAGGTTCAGGTTTGCTGTGTAATGTTGTTATAAATTGGTGTGTAAAGGATTGCTCTGTAACATATGGTGTAACTGAAATAAATTTGAATATGTGATTGAAAAATATTGAAGCAAACTTTTACCATTCCCAATTTAATGGACAAACTGTCTCATATTTTTGACTGATCAACTGTATACCATTTTTTGTATTCCATGTTACTGCTGAACCAGAGTCCAGAAGAGGGAGAGAAGCATGGGTGGAGGAAGCAACTCTTACCTGGGTACGCCTCATCAACACTGGGGCTTCCATCTGGAAGAGGGGGTGGAGGTGCAACATGCATGATTAGCGGAAGCTGCAAACCACAAAGGGCAGCAGAGACAAACACAGAAAACACTGCAAACCAGGATGAAACGTCTTCTCATAATGGACAGGTGTAAAGTTTGTTTGTTTTTAAATTTCTTAATTTGCTGTGTTCAAATGAACTTATTGCTTATTTCTCAAAGCAAAAAAAGTCCATTGTTATGAAGGGGGGGACAAATAGATATTTGACCCTGGTCCAGTGCAACATGTACAGTACAGTGAACATAGATTTAAAGATACAGACACAGCTGATGGCTAGAGACTGGCAAAGCTGTAGGGATTAAAAAAAAGTTTCGTGTCTACGGTAAAACTGCAACATTGCGAAGAAACCAGAAAGACAAGGACATAGACTGCACACACACAAAAATTGCCTAACATTAACATTTTTCTCACAACAGGTGATGATGAGCAGTTTAAGAGGCTCAAACAAGTAAGAAAGAGAAATAGGTTCTCAAAGGGAAAACTCATGAGACCAATGTGACAGCTTCTCAAAGCAATAACCAGAGTTTTGCCAACTGAATAAAACGATGTGATAAAAAGATGACTCGAAAACAGGTGAGGGAGTGGTAATAAAGAAAGACTGAGACATACAGGATTGCTGTTCAGGGCTGGGAGGACATGCAGAGGAGGGATCAAGTGAAGAGGATGAGGACGGTAGTGGAGGTGTGGATGAAGATGGTAATGATGATGGGGCTTCGAGTGACCCACTTCCTGGGTTGATCCAGAAAGCTCGCCTTTTTCCTTCATACATACACACTACTGTTACTCCAACTCAGTTAATTAAACATAAACAGTCAATCAAGTCAGGTAACGTTAAAACAAAATTAGATTTTAGTTTTCAGTGGCGAAAGGTTCAACAGAGATTAAATAAAATATCTAAATAAACAACAGAAAGAGGCAAAAATCAGCTCAATGTTGAAAAACAAAACAAAACATCCTGTCAGTCGCTATCCAACAGTATATCAAATCAACAGTGCACTTTAGCTGTTTCTCAATGGTCAAGGATGCATCCTTAAGTGTGCATTCTTCATCCAGTTGTCTGGTCAAAATGTCTCACAGCACCACATCATGGGCTGTCCCAATTGTCGCGTAAATTGTCGGCTCCTTCACAATGTGGCTGACGTTGGCCACGACACAAATACGTGTTTTTTTTTGGAACACGACATACAGAAACTACTAAAATACTATCAATATAAAAGATTTAATTCGATAAAATAAGACTAACTAACTATTTTCTACAAATTTTTTACATTTCAGGATTAAAAATTTGCAGTATGTGTAGCAGCATTTAACAACTTATACAGCCTGCCGGAATTTATTGGGAGAAGAATGAGAATTGGTTAATAATGTGGGCTAGACCGTCTCATTTCTCACGGCACCTGATTTCTGTCTCCTTCAGGAGAAAGGAGGATGCAGCATAGGGATGTAACGATTACCGGTATGACGATAAACCGCGGTAAAATTCCCGACGGTTATCATACCGTTTCAAATTTTAATTATCGTTAAAACCGTGATTGATTACCGCAACTGATTACCGAAAAACTCACAGTGATACTGCTCATTTCCTGGAGAAGCAGCAGCACCTGAACGGCACTCGCTCAAGCGGGCGCGCATGCGCAGTTTGCACTGTCTGTCCAACGACAACACGGCTGAAGCCACCTGCGCTCCAGAGATTACCCCCCGTAAGATCAGAAATCTGGGCATATTTTGTATTTTTAAAGGATGTTGAGAGTAAAATAATTGAAGACAATCAATCCTTGTGCAGAAAATGCAAAAAAAAAATCTCCGCGAACTTCGCGGCGCGAAGCCACTTCCAATATGATGAGCCATCTCCGTGACCACCACACACAACTTTTCAGCGGGTAAGTCAACAAAAACGGAATTTCGGAATAGTGGGAAACGTCATGGTTTGTCTCGCGAAAGCGAGTAGTGTGCAGACGACACATACCGTAGCAGACCAAAATGTGTTTGTTTCTGTGTTTTTTTATTTAATTTTTATGCTGTGTACGACCGCTGCTACTTAATTATTATCCGACACAGAGTGAGGACCTGTGTGTGTGTGTGTGTCAGTCAGTCAGATGATAATTATGAATAATAATAATAATAATGATAATAATAATAATAATAATCATATAATATAAATTATCTTTTTTTAAATAAAACTTGGTTAAAAGATTTCAGTGTGTGTGTTCAGTACTTTTGGAACATTTTGAACACATCTAACAATACCGTGATAATATTGATAACCGTGATAATTTTGGTCACGATAACCGTGATATGAAATTTTCATATCGTTACATCTCTAATGCAGCACTTGGAGGATGCAGCCTTGACTATTGACACAGCTTGTGTTGTATTTGGTTGTCACCGATGTAGCTGAAATTGGCACAGCACCCCCCGCGACCCTCTGGTTGAGGATAAAGCGGTAGATGATGACTGACTGACTGACTGACCTTTCTTACTGCTGCCCTGCTGGTCACTGTGGGTACTGTCCAGACTGGCGTCACTTGGCCTCCTGTCCTTCTGAAGCAGCTTGTCAACACGCTGGATGATGCACTCTAAAGATTTATCCACATTTATCCAAACTTTCTCCTGGAAGACACCGAATGAGAGGCAATGTAGCCTAATGAACTTAGTGTTTTCATGTGTCATGTCTTCATTTTAAATGCATCATAAAGAAGGGGGTTGAAATGTATTGGATAGCATTAAAATCATAAGAAATAAAATCATTTTAAATAAAATTTAACTCAATGATGATTTTGGTGAATCCTGACTGATAAACTCACCCATTCTTCTTCATGCCAGTCTACACACAGAGAGGATCGGCTGTTGCGACCACTCCACTTGGCGAGCAGTGTGTCCTGATCGTTGCGCAGGACTACTTGTTCTGAGTCAGCAGAAGGAGAAGCTTTGGAGGCAATATACTCTGGCCGTGCTGCGTTCAAGGCCTGAATAGCTGAAGCGAGCAACTTACAGTCACATACTAAGACAAGCTGACGGGTCTAGGAGAGAGAGTGGAAGAGAGTTGCCAGTTTAAAACAAAAATAAAACAGCAGCATGATGTTAAAGTGGATTATATATTTGATTTATAGAAGTAGTTGTATGCCATTGTTTGCACTGATATTGAATACATTTAGTCTCTTACCTTATCAGACAGAATAGCCAGTGTCCTCTCGAGGCCGCTGGCCGACCGGTCCTTGGCGGCTCGGGAAAGCCTCTCTGCGTAGTAGCTAACCTGAGTCTTCAGCGTGTTGATGTGGGCAATGATCTCTTTGGCTCGGACGATATCCTGCGGTATGTAGACGATGGACTGCGAGCTGGAGAGGGCACTACTGTCGAAGGCAATAACACAAAGTGTTTGCAAATCACTGTATGTCAATGACACTCTTCTGAAAATTTGAGCAGCACAGTTATGTCTTGGATCAGTTTCCAAAAATATTTAATATTTAGTTTAATGAGGTGAAAAATTATCAATGGGCTTCTTAGAGTGTTTCCATGCACATGCCTTTTCTTAACAATAATCTTTACTGGTCTTAAGAACATCCTAGAGGTCAACACAAGACAACATGAACATTACACTTTAACAAAAGGTCTATGGGTGACGCCACTCACTTTACAAATTCAGATACAGCTTTATGAAAATGTGAGAAATTAATTTGAATCACATTTGCATATGATTTCAATGTAATGCCGATGTCTGAATTTATAAAATGAGTGGCATTATATAACAAACTTAGTGTATACTGCTAAAGAAACATCAGGGTTTATACACATACACACATGTGCTTGGATTAGGGCAGCACATTTTACTTACTTTCAAACACAACACTATTACTAACAATGATTCATGTGTCAATGTTCGCGGTGCTCATGTCCTCATCTCTAATGAATCTTTGAGTTTAACACGTAACCTTGTTTGTGGTAATACAAGGCAACCACAGGTGAAAAGTGAACAAACAAATTAAAACAAGCAAAGCTGTGCGACCACTCACCATTCCTCCTCATATGCACTGATCAAAAACAACACAATAAAAACAAAATTAAGAAGGAGATATGAAACTTAACTGCAGAATAAATGCAAAAGTTGTAAACAAAACAAAACAAAAAAAATTTTATGTAAAAAATTCAAAGTTGGTCACTTGTATTAACATAAGCATCAGATGAATCTGAGCAAGTGAAATTATGAATGAAGCAAAGAATAAAATTCAGCTCATGAGACCATATCACTGCAACTGAAGAAGAAATATAACCTGCATATTTTGTTGTTGGTTTTTTTTGCTTTTATTTTGTTATTTTGGTCAGTTTGTGCTTTTTTTTCCAAGCTTGTCACTTACTGTTTCTTTGCCTCCTCAAATTTCTGGATGAGTTTTCTCAGACCACTGCTTTTAAAACCTTGGCAGTGAGCAGCTGGAGCTCCCATTGTTATCAAATCATACGTGTGCTCTGCAAGAGCAATGAGCAGAGTTAGTAGAGCTGAACAGAACAGGATCATCACGACAACATATCAGCATGTTTACTACTGTCTGTGTTGATGCATCTCACCAAAGCCCAGCTCATCTTGAACTCTCATCCTCTGAACGTGAAGGTTTGTTGGCATGAACTCCAGCTTCCTCTCCGCTTTCAGGTTACTGGCTTTGAATGATGGTCCTGAAGGAGAAGATTTGTGTGTTAAACACAACAGAAAACTCAGCAAGAGGCCAATTAGAAAATGCAACCTTCTTTCGGCCACAAACCTCTGTAGTCAGTGAGGTTGGACAACGATTCCTGGTATGCTAATATTGTTGTCTGGTATTGAGCGACAATCTGTCGCCGCAGATTCTCCCAGCAGGGTGATAACTCTCCCAGCTCCTCTAGCTCACAGACCCTGGAGGTGGACAGAAGTTACGTGGGCATCTAATAAACGAATATTTAATGACTAATAGAATAGAATTACTAATAGAATTGATTTCATGATTTTGGCCCACAAAATGTCAAACAATGTTGATCAATGTTTACAAAACGTTAAAATTATGTTCTTAATGTCTTCTTTTGTCCACAAACCAAAACACTCAAACCGATTATTTTGATTATTTGATAATTCATTTAGTTATCATTTAATAGACATTCAGAAATCAAGCCCTAATTCTAAGTGATAGAAATGTGCATTTGTGTTTTTTACCTGGCTGCATCCTCCTCCAGCAGAAGTTTGACGAACTGTCGAGGAACGTTCAGGGACAGGACGCTCTCAGCCATCTGCTCCAGCACACGTAGGTGGTTCCCGTCAGTGCTGGGGAAGCGGTACATCCTGGACATCGTGCCTCCAAACACTGTCCCCACAGAAAATTTAATTAGCCCAGATTAGGTTGTAACAGATTAGGTCAGAGAGAGATTATCTAAATATGTCCTGATGTCGCGTGACCTTGAGGTAGATTTGTATTTGATTGATGCCATTTTTAAGATAATTTTTATTAGATTTTTCTATGTTGTCTAATAATAGTCATGTCACACTGCCCTCTCAAACATTACTGGGTTTTGTAACGTATCCCTGAGGTAAACAGATATGTCCTACTCCACAGGAACAGAATCAATATATTTCTCCTAATGTATCAGAAAACATGAAGCCATGAAGGCAAGACAGGCAGAAGAGGGCGAGACAAGACAAAACAGCAGTTACGAGCTACACACATCTGTACCGCAAAGTATCAGCCTAGTACACATCAGTGTCAGTACTACACGCAGCACCAGAGGATGCATTTCATGCATAAAAATAAAGTACATTTTATTCCCTCATTGCTTGGAAAGTGTGGGTCAATCTAATACTCCATGACTGTCATTTATCTTCTTATCGTTTTGATTCTTGGACAATGTACTGTATGTGTTGGATGAAGAGATTAAGGTATTTCGTTTAACATTAATGGTATCTGCCAAAAATGCAGCTGCTGTGAAGCTTGTGTTAACACACCAAATAAGGTGCAGCTATTTCTCAACTCCTTCTCAAGTCTGTTACATGAGAAAAGCTGCTTCAACACTCTTTATAATGGATTCATTTGGTATGTTTGTAGATTGTAGAAATTCTGAATATGTGAGCTGCTGCTTTTTGTATTTACTGATTTAAACCCATTTCTTTACACTATTCCACTAGTTTTACATACATTGCAGACAAATAGAGGAACTACGGTCAACGGTGTGTGATGTCGTACCTGAGCGCAGCAGTGTGTCTTTGCATAGTGAGGCATACTTGATTCGGACTCCCATCGACTCTGTGAGACTCTCGTCAACAGGCAGCACCGTCTGCAGGACACATACATGAATTTGTATTACACACTATGTTAGCAACCACCTCCACTGCTCCGTCAGCCACCACACACTCAGGTAACCCACTGCCACTGGGAGGCTGTGGTACATGTTTATTAGAAACTGAAGCAGGTTAAAGTGAATAATGTTGTCAACTATATTGACTCAAGCATCTTCAACCACTGAGCCTCTCACCCGGCCGTTGATGCTGTCTGGCAGGTTGCTGACCGACATCCTCTGGTCTGCTCTGTCATCCATCTGCCACGCTGCTATGGTGATGCTCCCCACCCGCTTGTTCTCCGCAGATCTGTCCATTGAAAGTTTTACAATATTTTTACAATAATTTCTTCCTCCAACCCTATCCTAACTAACAACTACTTTATTATCTGTTAATCTGTAATTTATTTTTGTATTAATCCCTTATGATATCAAATGTTCTTTATTGTTAAATACATAATTTTAAGCTCTTAGTCAAATAGTTTAAAGGCTCCATGATAGCCTTTGAAAATGTGTGAATTTTTGTACATTTTTAAACACTTCCTGGATTAAATTAAAAACATTAAGGTAGATTAGAATGATTAGCTATATATAATATTAGTTGCAGTTTATGACAGGTCATTAAAATGCAAAATCACTTACCTCAGTTCCAGCTGTAATCTGTGGCTCTTCTCCTGCAGCAACTCCTTTATAGGAAAAAGTGCTGAGCCCAACATATACATCTGGACAGATAGAGATAAAGAAAATCTTTTAATCAGGAGTTCATCAACAACTACTTCTTGATATGGTCTTGACAGGTTTGTGCTGGGTTAGAAAAACTCATGAGTCATGCATGATGTGTTTTCAAGCACTGCGTCACTGATAGTTGCAGTTTCAACTGACAAAACATGCACTTGAGCAATCTCTTCCACCTTTGTTCAGATGGGAAATGATGCTTAGTAGTGTAAAACAGTTAAAAAAAAAAAAGATTGTCAGAATGTAGGACTATTAAGTTTTATTCCACTGTTAAATATTAAATATGGTGTCAGCATATTGGCATCGTACATACCGTGCCCTGCGAACGGTCCTTGACATCATAGACAGCCAGCTTCACCTGTGTCTGCTGGTTGATGTTGGACTCCTGGAAGAAGGCGACGCTGCTGAGGAAGATGGGGTTATTGGTGCCCTGTGGACAGTAACCCAATGTTACACAGTATCATTTCAAGACATAAACACTGAGACCAGCCAAATACTGGAATCTGGAAACAATTTCCGTAAAATCACATTTAAAAGAGAAACATTTTGGATATTATAACCCAAACACAAAATCTTTAAAATAAGATAAAAAATAAAACGCATGCACCAGCAAGTTAAAATACCATAAACATTTAAAAAACAGAGTGTATGTCTCTCTCTCTTTTTCATTTGTTCATGCATCTCCTTTGGTCAACACCGACTGATCTAAGCATGTGGGTGAGGGACATGTGGGCGGCGGCCAACAGTCACTTGCAGGTGCAGCAGAGAATGTGTCACACCTACGTCTGTGCATTCAAAACAAACACTTGCACATTGTGAAGAAAATTATATAATTGTGTGAAGATGTCATTTCACAGAGATGGGAAGATTCAAAAAAAACAACAGGGTGAAGAACGAGTCTGACCTCTATGACTTCAGTCTGGGCGTGTTTGGTCCAGAAGGCCTGAGGTGGCGTCGTGCAGCTCACTGCTACAAAGCTATTGGGTTTTCGATCCAAAGCAGGAGGGACAAGGTCCGTGCAGGCTGAATGGCAAACACACACACAGGTTTGCACAACTATTCTTGTTAAGACACTGCATTGATTTCCTTAACCTAGTGCTGGATGATACTAAAAGTAAACACCATACACATCTTAAAGTCAGATGATTAAAGACAAATTTTTGCTCTCGAGTAAAATTTGAAGTAAACAGTTAATTATGTTTCTTTTATTTCTTTATGGACAGAAAACAACAAACACAGAAGTATTTCTCAGTTCTGAGGTAAAAGATTCAAAGTGATTACATGTAACATACCCGAAAGTATGATTGTGCTTGTGAACCATTGTTTTATTTTTGTTTTAATTATATCATGTTATTGATTTATTGCAAAGCCCTACTTTACCCATAAGCAGATAATGCCTAACCCTAACCTAACCATGACTCACAGCTTACTCCTAGCCCCCACCAGAGCCTCAGAAATTAGGTTCTGCCTCATTAGGACCAGGTTCTGACAAAGTGAGTGGTTATGCCAGAAAAGTTACTAAAAAGGTAACATAAATGTGAAAACACACACACACAGTTTCAGCGTCACAACCAAATACCATCTAGTAGTTTTGGATGAATTCATAGTTTCAAATAAACACTTCTCACACAAGCTGAACTCCAGCACAGGCTCATCTGGGTCCTGGCTATTGCCTAAAAAAATCGACAAACAACAAAACATTTAAAATATCAATTTCATGACCATTTTTAGTATACTCTTTAACATACAAAAAAACACGCAACTATACAAAAAATGCTTCTAGTCAGGTCCTATTTGATTTTGAATCAATCTTGGCCTCACCTGCGAGCGCCAGGCCGATCATTTCATCCGAAAGCTCGAATGTGTTGGCCCGGTACACCGACCATGGCCTCTGTATCCGCGAGCCACGCTCTCTGCCGCCCGCCATGCCTGTGTGGGACGAGCGGGCGACGGCAGGAGGCCTGAACACACACCCTCACACACACTGTCACACACTCCCATGTGATGTGCTCCTCTTTTTGCGTAGATCCACAGCTGCTGTAAAAGGAGAGAAATGAGGAAGAAGTGGAAGAGTGAAGTGAACAAATATTGTTTTTCCTCTGAGAAAATTCCTCTATTATCATTTCTGATTCATGATGTTAATATCTTCTGACCTCAGAGTGTTTTCTCACACTCATAAATGAACCCAGTTAATCATCACCTTCATTGCTATGTCAACATTACCGATGGAAAAGAGATGAAGTAAGATGGGTAGGAAGAGGACAAACATACATTTATGTCTATTTGCTAGATAGATATTTATACATAGATTGGAAAAGTGACTTAGCATGCAAATGAGAATCATTTGTCATCATTTGGGGTAAATGTGGGAATGCTGTTGATCTTCCTTCCTACCTTACTTTTGCTAAACTCAATCTTTTGGGATTCATTTCCCTCAAGTTTTCATCCTATGGAACTATCTTTCTCCAGCCTTTTTTTTCCTCTGTCCCATTTTGTTAAAGACCAATTAGCCCATTTGTAGCAAGGCGGCAAACACAAGGGACAGTAGTGAGCCAAAATGGTCCAGTTAGACAACACATGGTCTCTTTGATCCTACAAAGACAATTTAGTAGAATTGTGGTCCACTTAGTCAAGAAAAATGTGTTTTGGTGATTCTGCTTTAGCTTAAAGTAAACACAAATAATAGATTATCTTCAAATCACACATTTATTTATAATAAATGTATGTGATTTATGAAAGATTGACTCACTGATTCCCAGGGTATTTCGAAACAGAATGTATCTTTTACAAATCAGGCCCACTGAGTGATTTATCTTCTTTTTCTCTTTTGGATTGTGGGTCTGGGTTAATAGTTGGTGGCCTACTTTCTCACATATGGTCCAGCACTGGTCTGCTGGCAGACTTTGGCCCACTTTGGTCAGCACAGACACACGTGGCCTACATCTGTCAGAGTCTTCAGAGCTACCTGATATATTTTTCTAGAATGGAGGAAAGTGTTCCTTTTTACACAGAAGACACAATCAGTATATCTGCATCTCATATCAGGGTTGAACATTTTGAGTAAAATATCTGTGATCTTTCAGACTTCCCTCCCCCCATTGCATTTTCTAAACAGAAAATAAAGAACACAAAAAATCTACATAAACTAAACAGAATTTTTGCAAAAGGGATTTGTCCCTTAAAACATCTCAGACTTAAAAATTAAAATTAGATTTAGAGATAAAAGGAAGAAGCTCAAGAAGATGAAACATAAGAAGAATATTAATATATTCATGAGACTCCTACATATTCTCTTGTGATCATTGTGATGGTTTCTCATCATAAGGAAGTACTGTTTTTGTGTAGGGTCCCCACTCCCTGCTTGAACTTAAAGGAACTGAAAAGAAGCTCAAACCTTTGCAAACTCAGCAAAAGATTTAGGGAGAGATAACAACTAAAATATAAATCCAAAGGAGAAAGAAAAGTAGAGGAGCAGAGGAATAAGTTAAACAAAAAAAGTTAAATCTGCGTGAGAATATGAGAAATATGGCATCTTCATGAATTCTTTAAGCAGGAGACAAAGCAGCCATATCACATTTTAATATACTATGTGATATAATAATGCTCATAACAACGTTACCAGACTTCGCAGATCTCTGATCCTTTACTTCCAAACCTAATAAAAAATGTCCAGTCTCTCAACCAAGTGAAATCACACTGTCAACAGCAGAAGCCAAAAACAAACAGCTTGCTACCAACTTTCCTTATCAAACAGGGGTCCATAATCTGAAACACCATCCATTTACAAAAACATCAGCTTTATATTGGTTTTATTTTACATTACCCGCGCATGTTTCTCTTTCAGCACTAAAAATACTTCAACACTAAAGTAGGATCCCCAAAGAATCTATATGCACGTCTGCTAACTTATTTTAACAGTAAAGCAAATACTTTCCGAAACCACGGCTGAACTGAAACTTTACTGAGCACGAAAAGCAGCCATAAAAGGCAGCTCCTAATATAGCCTGCATGGTGTGTCAATGTGTAGGTTTGTGAGTCACATGAACTGGGGCAGAAACACACACACACTGTTACAACTCAGTAATCTGGGCCACAGCTCCTGACACATAAAACCGTGCTCCAGGATTGATAGAAGTTTTGATTATGATGTATATGCAGTATAAACAGACATAAAAGGCTCTATTAAAAACATCTTCATGGAATCATCTTTGGAGTTGTAATTCAATCATTGAAATTTATGTGTGGATTATGTTTATATTTCTTATCTTTGAAGTCAAGGTAAACAAGAAGACCATAAAGTGCTTTGAAAAACATCTTAAATTCCCAATACAATTCTATCTTCTAATGAATATCATTGTAATACATTGTTTTCAATTATGTTCTGGCTGCACAAATGAGCAGTATGTTGTAAAAATGATGTAACTTATAAGAACAGTTGTTCAAACTTAATCAAAATGAGCCCCTTCATAAAAAGGTTATTCAATATACCGCGAAGATCACACTAAACTGTCGCCACAACTGTTTGTGATTTATGTATGGTTTTCTGTTTGCTCCCGACAGAGGAGACCCAATGTTTCCATGTTTGAAGCTCCTGTCTGTGTCTCATCCTCACACAGGGACAGTGAGTGAGAGCTGACCATACATGGTGATACCCCCTTTTCCAGTTTCCTCTTCTTTGCCAAGAGGCCTATTAAACACTGAAGACAAGGCACACTTTTTCGTGTGTGTGTGTGAGAGATTAATAGGGGTCGGAACAACAGGGTACCTCACGATACAATACGATATTATGCGATACATGGTCCACGATACCAATAATATCACATCAAATATTTCAAGACAATCATATGGTGATACATCACGATATCTGTTCCATCCAAGTTTCCCTCATTCTTCCTTAGCCTTAATTTGTTAATTACAAGTAAGGACGATGATATATCGCCAAATTAATATTTTGACCCACCCCTCGTGATTAAGTGCGTGAATGTGTCTGATCACATCTCTTCTCAGATGGCCAACGTGTTCTTTTAAATTTGGTCCTTCATTGCCTCTTTTTACACAAAATCCAACAGCACGAGAAAAAATAAAAAGACAACTCAGGATAATATTTATGAACTGAGGACATAGCACATGGTGACTGACAGCCAGTGGTGCAATTATGAGCACACAGTTGCATACTTTTATTAAATAAAAATGCCGAGTTACTAGGGAAAACAAATATTATGATTAATGGCTGCGATCAGTTAAATATTTGTTCTATTAATCATTATAAAAAAGTTGTTGACATGAAATATCACATTTCCTAAGCCGACTGAGTCCAACAGCATGTTTACAAAGTAGATTAGAACATTTGATAACAGACTAAAATAACTTTTAAATAATAAGTCAGGCTGCTAGACCTTTTTAAGGTGTGTGCATGAAAGACGAAAAAAAAAAAGAATACTGTAAGGAATGCTTTCCTAAAAAAGTAAGGGAAAAATCATGATACTTTCCACATTCCAATTTCCACAGAAAATAAATTGTAAATTGTATTCATACAAAGAAACCTGCTATTGTCCTGCAATGGTTTTGTTTCTAAAATAGGTTTGTACTGGCTGCAACCAGTGTTTGACTAGTGTTTGACTTGGCAAGTGGCAGCCCAGAGTTATAACAAACCTCTGGGCTGTGAAGAACAAAGTTTCCATGACAAAGCATGGCCCTGATAAATCTGCCCTGCATTACTGAGCCTGAGATCCAGCAGTGCTACTAGGTTAGGGATTTGTGTAGTGCTTTAATGGATTATTATGGCTGAAATTCAGTAATCTTAATTCCTTTGGAAAGTTCACTATTGTATTTTGCTGGAGCTCACAGCCTGTTATAGTAAGCAACACAAGGTGAGGAGCGTTCCATGATTAATTCATATATGTATGTCATATTTAAGGGTGCAGTAATGTATTATACACTTTCAAATTAAATGTGATCCTTTTGGTGAGTGTGACTGTATCTTTGAGTAGAATAGTATTTGAAAAGTGTCATAAGGTTCATAAAGGTTTCATTTTTCCTCTTTCCTCTTCCTTTTTCTTATGTAAACCTCACTCACTCCACTAAATGTGAATATTTCCTTGTTACTGTGTTCCTCTATGACAAGTAACTAATTCCTGATAATGTTTGGTTCGTAGACAATACAAGACATTTGAAAATGTCGTCATTTTGAGGTTTGGGAAACACAGATTTTGACGATTTTTTTGACCATTTTAACAAATCAAGAAAATAATCTTTAGTGTCTCTCGTCAGCTACTTTCAATAATTACAGCTGTTTCAGTCAACTGTTGGGTTGTGAGTGAGGAAATTGTGATTGTTAATTACACTGTGGAAGTTCTGATTAGAGGGTATCAGCACAACAGAAATCTACTGCAACACAAAGTCATGTACTGCTCGTTCCGTCTGTAGGACTTTAAAATAACCTCTTTATCAATGTAAGAAGATTTCACTCAGAGATGAGCGCTCTGCTCTCACAGTCCAGCTGCAGTGCATAATAGTCTCAGGCGTAATATTGTAGAGTTCAGACTGAGATAATATTCATCAAGTTATTCAGTTTCACCCCCTCTATAAGCTCGAGAAGTTCTGCACAGTTTTCACACAAAGACCTGGTCTGTTCATCCAATATGCTCACACTGACACACAAGACGTGATGAGACTGTACGGCAACCATCTGACCTCTCTGTCCTCAATCAAGACACAGCAATCCAAATGGTTTACAGTGCAAAATGATGATTTAGCAAATATCACTTTGACTTCTCCTGCTTTCATTTACAATATGCACGTTTAAGTAAATATGTACTTTATAGTCCATGATACACACCCCAGGTTTTCATGTAACTTATGTTAGTCTGCGACTGATATATCTGCTGAACATTTACAAAATACATAAGTCACTGAGTTTATACATCAGCAGCAACATATAGTCCTTTCAATGCTGCCAACTACTGGAAAAAAGGGATCAGGTGCTGAAATGGATAACAAAGATGGACATTGTTTCTATTATTTATGTACTTACTTTTAAGTATATATTTACTATTGACTAAAATGTAACCCATAGAATGGGTGAATCCACTCACAGTCTCCAGATGGGATGAAGGGACAGAGGAAGTCAGCTGATCCAGGGTTCACTGAGGAGCATTCAAAGATGGCGGTAGACGTTCACAAACTGAAAAGACACAAAATGTCGGGTTTTACTTTTGAAGTAACAGCTCATTCATCGGACACTGGTGTAAAAAAAGGTGAGGATGAGATGGTTTAAGATTTTAGATCATCTCTGGTTTTAGTTTTATGTTATATCAAATACAAATTTTACCCCATTATACTCCATTGAGCTAGTGTGTGTGTGTGCTTACGCTCCCTTCGGATCATTAGAATAAAGCATGAATAATTTCTTTAGAGGGAGAGAGCAGCTGTAGCCCATTCACATGAAAATGAGCATTGCCTACACCCTGAAGTAGACACATGGACACACACAGCTCTACTGTGTTTCTCACCCTGACTCCTTGCCATGTCAGTCTTGCCACATAGCCAGCTACTTCTCAATTTTGAGTTAAAATGATAAATGACATGATAAACACAACAGTTTCGACGGAAGAAGATGGCTTTGCACCAAACAGCCTGAAATAATTCGCATGAAACACACCACTGCGTGTGTGGGTATAAATCTGTCTTGCTCAAGTGACATTGCTTCCTTCTAAAAAAGCTGATCTGGCAGACAATGGTAACCCTCAGTCTGCATTTGCTGCTGACTGCATTGAAATGCCTACACTATTTTGAACCTAAATACAAGTCGTAATCCTAAAAAAAAAAGCATCTCAATTGCCCTCACTGTCAGGGCCCGAAACTAAATTGTGTCCTCACAAGGACAGAAGTACAAGAACACACTAGGAAGTTCTTCAATGAAGAGAAACTTTGCCACAACTTCATAAACTGTCACTTTCACAATTGGCAGAAGTAAAAAAAATAAAAAGTGTTCACATTTATAAGACATTCTAATATAATAAGACATTATGACACAATGTAAAGCAAAGAAAACAATACATAAATGACAATTAAGACAAAAACTGGGCAAAACTCTGCAATAGATGTTCTCTCTGCAGTACAGTTCTCACTCACTGCTGTTAGACTGCTAATGACGATACCTGCTGCCAAATAGCAAATATAGTCAAATTGCAGATAATTCCATTTTCACATTTATATAATTTCCAATACAGCTGTAAGATCTAGCGTGTGTTTCACAAAAGACAGACCTTGTTTTGGAAAAGGGCTCGCAAAGATGCTGAAAGCAGAAGTGAGCAGGGCAGGGTTGACTTATGAGCCTCTCTTTGACAGGAGAAACCCTTCAAACATCAGCTCCCAGAACATGAAGCAAGTAATCAATGAAGACCTGCTGAGACAGAAGGGACAAAGGTTAAAGTTACTGATTCACCAACACTAATTTATAAAAACACAAAGTTCTTAATGCTGTTCTCACTCTTGTCTTATTACCTGATTTATGAGTAATGATGGGCGATATGAGCTGTAAATTATATCGAGATATGTCGGGAAATTTCAAATTACGAACTGCGAAAAGTAATTGTTTAAGTTGTTGAAAAAACAATCATTTCCAGCAGCAGTACACTGAGTGGTGTAATAGTTCAAAGTTCTCAGATGCAAAAATAAGGATTTTATCCTTTAATGTGATGTCGCCCTTTGATCTTTATGTGATAATAACAATGGCTGTGATATCTTATAATTGTACATTTCCCAATACAATTGTTGTACACATTTTTTCAAGATTATTTTAGTTATTAAAAAAAAACGCACAAACCGATCGATAATTGATAACCAAAACAGTTGGCGACTCATTTGATGAATAATTGTTGCAAGGACGAGGACATAAAGATATGTATTGCTTCCAACATATTACATTTTTTAACTGGCATAGATATGAAGACATAAAAAGGGTTAACATTGATATTGTAGTCTCTTTGGCAACTGAAACAACTGTTAATGTCAGCCTAGGGAAAACTCACATATAGCCCCTTCGATCAAAAAGACCTGTCACTATAACGTGCAACATGTCCCTTTACCGAGTAGAAAAACTGTCTTACAGCAGTGACTGTGGTGGTTTTGAGTCCATCCTGTGTCGATCCTGACTCGGTGCAGTTTCATTTTGCAGTGAAGTTCAACAAGTCATGCGATTGGTCAGAGGCAAACGGATTAGCATACAGCATGATGATGCATTTTCCTCCAAATGGCCACACACGGGTCAGATGTCACCGCCATAAAAAAAGTATCAAGTGTGCGTGTGTGCTCAAGGCAGACGACGATGATGATGATGGTGGTGGCTGTCTGGGTTTACACACATACCAAAGAACGTCTGCTGCAGATGGATGTAAACAAACTCACGCTGCAGGCGCCATCAGAGGCAGAGAGACTGCACCTATCCTCCTCCTCCTGCTTTCCATATCTCTCTCTCTCCCTCTCTCTCACACACACACACCACCCTTTGCTCTTTCTCTCGCTCTCCCTGATTGCTGCTTCCCAAGGCGAGCTGAGCAAGTTAACTCTTTCTCTGCCTGGTCTGCAGCAATCGGGATGTCTCTGTTTTGACATTAGGCAAAATGACAGAAACACCAGTCTGCAATAACACAACAATACAGATCAAATAGCAACATGAACGATGCCTCTAAAACAAGACAATCAATGAACCTTTTGAGGCGAGGATTTGCTGCATGACTCTAGTATTAGAGTAGATAAGTGTCCGGAACCGATGTTGTTCTTTTCTGTGGCCGATTTTGTTCTGAAGATATCAGGGCAGCCGACATATATCTGTATATGAGTTAAAATAAATATACAAGTTTATGAACAAAAGATAAACAAATGTGTTTAAGTTGTTGTCTCTCCACTCTACATTTTGTTTTATATTAATTTAAACATATTTATATTTTACATGGTTTCCTTTCAACTGACAGTGTAAATTGATGACACATTCCAGGTGAAGTAAACATACATTATCTTTCTTGTTTGTACGGTTTGAATGCATGACTGAATAAGACCATTGTAATGTTTAATATTTTTTGTGTGAAGTGTGAAGCTTGTGTACAGAATCCACGTGCCGTTGCCATGCTTCCATGTGATGGTCCCAGCTATGGCAGCACATACACAAACACATACACATTCACACACAGGATTCGCTCTTTTTTTGGATGCATCTCCATTTTCCCCATGCTCATCAATAATTAAATGAGCCTTAGTTGTATAAGAGCTGCCAGCAGCAGCAGACCAGTCTGTCTACAGTATGTACTTTTAGTCAAAACATCACAGCTGGATACATTTACACTTCTACGAGACACGTGCATCTGTGTAAGACATGAAAAGACATCAAAAACACAAACTTGGCATCAGTTTGAGTGACATGACGTGATGGAGCTGATGGTGTTATGATTCAAATGTTTTATGGTCTTTACATGAAATTTACAAAGCAAACCGAAGTATATATTCTTTAACTTTTCTATTTATATTGCTTTCATTTGTATGGACAGTCATCGAAACCTGTAAACCTTCTGGTGTGAAATAATAAAACAAGCAGTGGTGAGCATCATACAATTGCTTTTCCCGCAACAGGCACAAGCAAAGCTTTACAACATCATCAGACGAAGCATCAATCTTTAGTCGATGGTTATACACGGTCCTGGAAATCGGCATCCACTTGACCTTGACTGCTGCACAGTGAAACTCAAAACCAGCCATGACCTGCAGAAAGACTGCAGTGGACAACAAACACACCTAGTAGCACATGTGCGCATACAAAGTCAGCATCCACACACACTGCTTGAATTCCTTAACCACAACCAGTTGATGCCTAGCCCCAAACAACCTAATCACAATCCATATCTTCCCTTTAACTTTAAAAGTGTAAACCAGAATAGGTTCTTAAGAGGTAACAAAAACAAGCATGCATGCAAAATACACTCAGCACAATTAGAAAACACACGCTACACTGCAAAATTGTAATTCAATGGCTTGTGGGTGCAACTTCATCTGCTTATCACAGCCACACACAGTTTTGAACAGCAGTCTTATTGAGGACACTCCTTGACATGATGCATTCATGAGCCCCTGACCTAACCATAATCATCAAAACTAAATTTCTGACCTCAAATCTGACTCCAACCCTAAAACCAAGTCTTAACCCTCAAAAAGCCCTTCACAGTTGTGAATTGGAAACGTTTAGTTTTGTAGTCCTACTATATACAAGTGCACACACCCATCTTTCCTAAGTGATGTGTTGACAGCTATGTTTACACTTGACACACAAATGGGTCATTAACTAAGGGACTTTATTGTACACAATTATAAACCACATTTTGCACATTTACTTACAGACAGACACACACACACACACAGGTTTGGACACTACACTGACTTCCATTCATTCGAGCAGCCTTAAGAAAGTGTTCTTCCTAACCCTTAACCATAACTAGTGAACGCCTGACCTTAACCTAAACACAATTAACACCACTCTTAACCCTGAAGCTAACCAGTTCCTCAGAAGTAGAAATTCAGTCTCATTATCGGGACCAGGTTTTGGTCTCCGTGAGGACTACTGGTCCTGACAAGGTCAGCGTTGATATGCCAGAAAGTGTCTTTAGGAGGGAACACACACACACACACAGTCATACTTTCGAGTCACGTCCTCTAAAGCATCTTTTCTCATGTTTCCACACGTGTCGCGTTTGTCAAATCACTGAACACTGAACTCGCTTCCGTTTCCAAACTTAAAGGCTTTGGCAGTTGGCCTTCTTCGGACGATTAAACCGTTATACGTGCGACGTTTGAACTGAAATGGACTGTAAATTACTTTTACTTACCTATTCCGGTACGAGCTACGACACCAAATCCGTTTGACTCACATACACAACACTGTTATTCTGCAATACGTCCCCAAGCCGCTGCTCTGTTTGTGACTCATATCCCCAGAAGAAGCAGCCGATAGTCACGCCCCCTAAGCGGAGCACGCTCACCGATTGCGTCATCACGCTGGTGATGACGTTGACGTTCTCAAAACAAATCTAGCGTTCTCATATTTCTATAACTTTATCTGGAATAACAAAACACATTACCTAAACAAAATATGTCCTGGTCCAAAACTTTAATGATGGTGCTTTAAAAGCCCTAGATTTTGATTATATAAATGTTACTGAGAACTGAAATGGCTTAAATCATATCTGTAACACCCAGTTTATGGCATGTTTATTCCAGACAAGGTATTTAATACTATTGGAGGTTTACATTTGCTTCTGAAATGCAATTATGACATAAAGAAGCTATCCAGCAGGTCTTGCTTTATATAGGCGAATGATACACAAACATAATTTTACTTCTCACCTTCTCTCTGGACCAACAGATACATCCTTCACTTCATTAAAACAAATCCCTGTAATTCAAAGAGTGGATGGATAGAAATATATGGTAATTTTAGACTGCGACTGATTAACATATGATCATTTATGGGTTACATTTTATTTGCTCTGTCACCTTTATCCTTTATTACCCAAAGCTAAAGAAATTCATTTTAAACTGATTAATGGCATTTATCCTTCCGGTGAATTCCTTAGATTACGATTCAATTATGAAAGTATGTTATGTCATGTATGTTCTTTCTGTAATTCATGAACAGAAACCACAGAGCATTATGATCTTCACCCAAAGATTCTGGAACCCTGTTGAAAGAATCGCTGAAACCAATCAATGTATCTGATCAATTTAATTCACACGTAGTGTTTTGTTTAGTTTAAGTTTTTAATGTGCCTTGTTGTTTGTACATTCAAATGAAATATATATATATATATTAATATTTTTGGTCAGTTGCACAGCAAAAACCCATCTTGTGCAATCTATTTATACTTATTACTAAGCATATCTTTTTTTGTATGTGGACAGATTTATAGGTCCATCTTTTCTTGTTTATTATGTTATCTTTTTTTCATTAAACAAGCAGTATACACATTTATTTTGAAAATGTATGTCCCCTTTTTGAATGTCCTTTTTGCCTGCTCATCTTTTTTTCATGCCTTTAAATTTTCTTATTATTGCATTCTGTAACTCTTTACTGTAAAATCTTTTGTTGAAATGTGTTTTGCTAATTAAAATGTTATATCGCTATTGGGTATGCATTCATATATTCTTATATTTATGTAGACTTTGATTATATGAGTATGAATGTGTGTTTAATAATGGGAAAAAATAATTGAAGAAATTAGAAACAGCTACAATGATCACTGTTTTCTTCGTTGGCTGTAAAGGTATGCACATTTGAGCTAAAATCAGCTAATCTATTTTACCCTATTTATATTAAAATTTGATTTTTTAGTTAATAAAAGTTACTTTATTTACTTAGTGTCTTATGAATGAGTTCATTTTTTTGACCCACATAGTAGAATGGTGTGACAATGGTAAACTGTTAAACTGGTTCTCCCACTAGGCTGCAGTTTCTACACCTACTACCAAAGTGAATACCTCAGTATGTGATGTCATGATGGGTTAACATGGAAGGAAAAATGGAGTAACTTTACTGATGCACACTTTGTATTTGTCTTTTTTTTTTGGTCATACATTACTCAAATATGTATTGGAAACAATATTCTTCCTTTTGAGGATGATACTTTCATGAAAAATAGTCACTGATTGATTCATTCATGTATTATTTAACTACTGGGAGTAATAATTATAATATTGATGATGAAGTGTGATACTTGAACACATATTTCCTTCTTAAATTTGGCTTATTTGGCCAGTCATGGACAAGGCCAAGACCAAGACTTACCTTATATTGCCATCATGTGGCAATTGTGTGGTATTGCAGGTTTCAAAGCAGCTATGGAACCAACTAAAATGCACCTCTAACCTTGTCGTCACAGCCTCAAACATGTGTCTGTGTGTTTTATGTTTAATTTACAGACTGATTTGATGTGGATGAGAGCAGCATGTGGGTTTTTAGCTAAAAGCAACATGGGAGCAAACCTGGCTTGGTTGTTTTCTTTTTGTCATTTCGGGGACTCCACCCTGTAGGCAAGGCACATTTGAAAAGCAGGTTCAGCAGCACTGGAAACCAGAAGTGTGTTGCAACTCAGATCAAATCCTGAAAGGACACCTTGGAAGGAGGTCTATGTTTCTTTTACTTTGTTAAAACACAGTTTCCTCAGGGTTTTTTTCCTTCTTTTTTTTGCAAATTAAAACATTGATGTGGACATGGACTGGAGTGAAGGAGTTAAGAGTTTTCTGGGCTAAGTGTCAGTTCTTATTTTGATATGATGTAGTTTTTTTTGTTTAATTGAAGGTGCACATTAGACACCTTTAAATGTTTTTGCAACTTATATTTTGAATGTGTCATCGTTCATATTGGGAATACTTGCCGATTGTGCTGACTAGTGGAAATGAGGACCATGGCTCGATCTCAAAATAGCATTCAAAGAGGAGCTTTTTTCTTGTTTCTCCTCTTGCTCTGCTCTTTTCGAGGAGAATGTGAGCTTCAGGAATCAAAACCTTCAGAGCCGAACAGCCTTCCCACTGTCAAACCTTTCCACAATGAAATCAATGAACCTCAGGCCTTCCCTGACACGGAGAGGACTAACCTCCCTGTGTTTACGATGGACTACCCTCGGATTCAGGTTCCCTTTGAGTTTACTTTGTGGGTACTGCTGGCCTCCTTTGCCAAAATCGGTATGTTTGGATTAGTGCAGAACAGCATTAATTGCATTTTTATATCACAGCTGCCTTCATTTCAGGGCCTGAAGTTGACACATGAGCATGTCCTTTCTTTTCATTGTTTTAGGGTTCCACATTTACCACAAAATCACCATATGGATCCCAGAGTCCTGCCTCCTGATTGCCATCGGGCTCATCGTGGGTGCTATCATGCATTCAGTCTCAGAGGAGCCCCCTGCTGTACTCAGCTCCAACGTCTTCTTCCTCTACATGCTCCCACCCATCGTCCTTGACAATGGCTACTTCATGCCCACAAGGCCATTTTTTGAGAACGTTGGCACGGTACTGTGGTACGCTGTGGTGGGAACGCTGTGGAACAGTATTGGCATTGGGCTTTCACTGTTCGCCATCTGCCAGTTTGAGGTGTTTGGAATTCAAGATATCAACCTGCAGGTCGGTTCAGGTTGCAGAGGTTTCCCTGTGATTTTCAGGCCGATTGTAGGTTAAAATCATGACAGAAAAGGATAGTAGTGTATTCTGATTCAAAAGGTTAAAGGGCACATGTGATATGATATTTTGACCCATACATGGATTTAAATCAAAGCAATAGCAAACTCGTAACCGATCATATAAACTCCTGGTTTGAAGCCTCGAGCTTCGTGACTTGTCCGGCACCATGTTGACATTTTGCAAATGAAAGTTTATAGACGTCGCCTGCAACCAGGCTCCTATTGGATGAAACCATCTGTCAATCACACTGGCGTCCGCTCAACGGGCACATAATTGACATCATCTTCCACAGAGCTGCAACTAGTGACCGAGACCCTGAACTCCTCAGGAAAATAATGACGTTATAAATCAAGTTAGTAGTAGAAACTCATTTCCCCATAGACGTCCATTCAAACTGAGTTCTTCTTGCAAACCAGCAAACCTTAAACACTTAAGCAGAATGCAGAACGTCCATGTAAGAAACTTGACAGACTCCCTTTGACATTTAGTAAAACACAGTTCAGTGCAACCTAAATGTTAAATCATCCATTAACCCAGATTTTTTTGCATTTATATATTTAGTGTAACTTTACTTTGCAGGAGAACTTGCTGTTTGCCTCTATCATCTCAGCTGTGGACCCAGTGGCTGCTCTGAATGTGTTTGAGGATATTGGAATAAATGAGCAGATATACATCGTCATATTCGGAGAGGGACTCTTCAACGATGCCGTCACTGTGGTGAGTGCAGCGATCCTGTGTTTTCTTTTGTGTGTGTGTGTACCTTATTGTCATTTCTTTGAAATGTAATATATTGCAGCTACCATTTTGTGCCCAATTTAAAAATCAGAACAATTAGAAGTGAAATAGATATTGCTTAGTCCTGTCTGTGATGTATTCATGGATGCATGCATGCTTAAAAACTGAAGAAACAATGGGAATATAATGCAAGTTCTGGACTTAAATGTTAAGTTTTATTTAAATTAAATTTATGAATTTGAAACCATAAAATTAACAGTAATACTAATATTAGTAAGAAGTTTAAGTCTTCTTAAAATGTATCAATCATGCATGGATACATATATGTCTGAATTAGGACTCCTACAACTCACAAGTTCTTCCTTCAAACATTTAAACAGCTTTTGCAGATGATCATGTTACATGAATTATTATTTATTACCTTTACTTTTGGCTGTCTTTGCTGCTGTAAGACCATACATTTGCCCTATTGTGGGACTAATAAGGGACTATTTGTATCTTTGTAGCAAAAGACTCAGTGGATTGAGTGGATTGCTAAAGCACAGATGGCAACAATAAATATCTAAAATAACACATTTCTCAGCCTTATATAAGCAAAAAGTTGCTATGGTGCTATGCAGGGGAGAAAAATGCCTGAGAGTGCAGGGTGACACAGATTTGATTTGCGCCCATGCAGTTTCCACCTCAGGCTCGTCTGACCAGTTCTGCTTGGTTCAACAGAAATGTCAGTCATAATGAGTCTCCCTTGCTTTCGTTGAGTTTCACTCAAGAGTTTCCCTGAACACTTGCTGGCATTGTTTATCATCTACACTGTTGACATGTGTGCATAAAGCATCTTTAACATGAGCCAAAAATCATCTGATGGTTTCAGCTGTAGTTGAAATTTAGTGTATGTTTCTTAGTTTCACTTTGCTTGGCATTAACTTAAATCTCCATTTTACTGTCTGTGTTGTGTCTTTAGTGGTAAACATAACTCCAGGGTAACAAGATTTCTAACAGTGGAATGTGTTTTGGTATGGTGTCTCCTTTCCCTCAGGTTCTTTACAGCATGTTTGCCTTTTTGGCAGACCTGCCTGCCGTTGAATCCGTTGACGTGTTCCTGGGAGTTGCCAGATTCTTCGTGGTGGGTGTCGGTGGTGTGATCTTTGGCCTCCTGTTCGGATTTGTGGCTGCGTTCACCACACGTTTTACCCACAATGTCCGCCAGGTCGAGCCCCTCTTTGTCTTCATGTACAGCTACCTGGCGTACCTGGTGGCTGAGCTGTTTGCCATCTCCAGTGTGATGGCGTAAGTGTTCATGGAGCAGGAAACACACCTGTATTTTCTTGTCTGCTGTGGACAAAACAACACAAAAACAACTATTAATGTTAATTATTAAAATGATTATTGAACCTATGGCCAGTAAGTCTGGGATATCTAGCAATAGGTCACACCCTCTTCCAACTACCCTTGAGTTGAAGCTCCACCTCCTGTAGTCATGGAGAGGATTTTAACAAATATTATAGAAACAAAAATAACAGACCCCATCTCAAAGAGTAAAAACCTGTTTCCAATATAAACCAACCATTGCATTGCACCACTGCCAACAAGTGCAGAACATTCAGCATTAAGGATTTTTTTGCTATACTTGAATATTCATGCCTTATGTAACACTTAATTCCACGGGAATAGCTGCTCACATTGTGCCTCAGTCATTCCTTTCCTTTTAGGCACGGCTATTTCCCAAAGAACAACAACGGCCTCTAAACTGTAGTATATAACGTGGCCAGCATCTGCGTTCCAAGATTAACCTTTTACCTTGCAGCCTTTTTGTTGGTCTCTTTCCTGAACAACTTGTACAAACTTGCTCTTCCACGTTGCTTCCCACCCACTGAGTGTGGTGTGAGTTCAAACTATGTGTGAGATGCAACGCTGTTAGCTCAGCGGGGCTGTGTGCACACGATGTCACTGTATTACTTGAGACAATTTTTTTGAGCTGATCAAAGTCACCAAAAATATGGTCCAAGAACACATTTCTTCCTGAATAACAGAACTAGAAAGATAATCTAAAGCTTGTTTTTTGCTGAAGCCTTAATCACACATTGTGTGTGTGTGTGTGTGTGTGTGTGTGTGTTGTCTCACCTCCCTGCAGCATCATCACATGTGCCATTACCATGAAGTACTATGTCGAGGAGAACGTATCGCAGAGATCCTGCACCACCATCCGCCATGTTGTGAAGATGCTGGCCACTGTCTCAGAAACCCTCATTTTCTTCTTCCTGGGTGTGGTTACTATAACGACTGATCATGAGTGGAACTGGGCCTACATCCTGTTTACGCTGCTCTTTACCTTCATCTGGAGAGGGCTCGGTGAGAACTTCAGGCGGGCTAGACATATGGAAACAAAGCTCTCTCTCCTAAAATGTTTTCTGACTCATCTCTTCTTCCTGCAGGCATTTTGGTGCTGACCCAGATCGTCAACCCATTCCGCACCATCCAGTTCTCTTTCAAGGACCAGTTTGGACTCGCCTACGGTGGCCTGCGAGGGGCAATCTGCTTCGCCCTGGCCTTCACCTTGCCAGATGACATCAACAGAAGGAACTTGTTTGTCACAGCCTCGATCGCCGTTATTATATTTACCGTTTTCCTACAGGTAGGCCATTAGTGCAGACGATCAATATTCACCCTGTGCGCCCAATTATTATAAATAAAAGCAAACCAAAGTGGTTCTGTCTCTTGCTCAAGGCATACTGAGACATGCTTGAAAGAAATTGTATCAGCTGAGGCTCCAGACCACAGGTTTGCCAACTTTTATGACTCCACAGACTGGACCGCAGTTTTCATAGTTCTGCTACAGAGCTTATACAAATCATAATTGTGAAAATATACAGTATTAGGCATTGTTGACCATAGTTCCACCACTGTATAAAGCACTCCACTATCAGGCCTGTTTTCTGGAGACAATGTGGTCATTATGTGGTTGTACTTTGTGGGTGAAGGCCTCCGACTGATTGTGTTTTTTCTATTCTTTCTAGGGCATCAGCATCCGTCCAATAGTGGAGTATTTAAACATCAGGAGGACCAACAAAGACCTGCTCAATATCAATGTGGAGATTCACACCAGGGTCAGTATCAGTCATCACAGTCACATTTCCTCCTCTTCTCTGATTTTAATATCCACACTCTTCTGTCCAGACAATGGAGCATGTTGTTTCTGGTATTGAGGACCTGTGTGGACAGTGGAGTCACTATTACTGGAAAGACAAGTAGGGAGCTTTTCATGTGTGGTCATGTATTTCTAATCAGATTTTATGAAATTCATTGTTGTTGTTTTTTTTTTCTTATCTTATCTTATCTTATTTCCTCATATGTATCTCTGACAGTCTTTATTTGTTTGTGAATGTGTGTCAGGTTTAAGAAGTTCAACGATCGCGTTTTGAGGCGTATCCTGCTCCGAGATAACAGGGCTGAGTCCAGCATCGTGTCGCTGTATAAGAAACTGGAGCTGCAGAATGCCATTGATATACTGGACACACCTGTGGGGGACCTCAGTGCAGCGCCATCTATCATCTCTCTGCAGTAAGTTCAACACATTGATTAGTTTTGACCTTTTTAATTAGCCTTGGTTGTTAACTGGAAAATAAAACTGTAAGTCTGTTTTGTAACCAGACGTAAAAACTCGTAAAATAACTCCTCAAAAACAACAGCAGCAAACTTTTTCCTTCATATAGTGTAGACATGTATGTGTTGGTACATAAATAATCCCAATAATTTCTGCATAAATTACTCAGAAAAAATATCTGCTTACGAGTAGCCAGGACGAGTGCATCAGCTAAATCAACAAAACCTTTACACTTAATCTAATTTGCTGATGATGCTCTTTTCAATCCAATGGAAAACTCTTAATGTCAGTAATGGATTGAAAAGCATTACATTTCATTAGCATCTGTCATCTAATGTTTGTTTCCTTCGCCACCAATTATCAGCGATGAGATGAAGGAGGCGTCTCGGCCGAAGAAGAAGTTCCTGGCTGCTGATGTGGGGAAAATGCACGACATCTTGTCGAAGAACATGTACAAGATTCGACAGAAGGTACTGGTCCAACAATATATGAGATATGTGATATATAAGGCTATGTTCAATGTTAAAACCTGTTCCTCTTTCTCTAAATGCCTCAGACGTTGGCATACACCAACAAGTACAATCTGCCTAACGAGAGCCAAAACAGGGAGATTTTGATCCGCCGCCATGCCAGTATCAGACGTAGCCTACGACCTGAAAGTTTCCGCGAGATGGTGGGTTTACATTCTGTTGTTTGTCTGACATACACACACACACACACCTGCCTGACCTTGATTTGTCCTCCTCTTCCAGCCTTCACAAAACATCAACCGGTCTCTGAGGTACTATTCCCTCCAACCTGGTTCAGATCTGGAGTCTGCCTTTCCCCTTAGAAGACGAAGTCATGGTGAGGCAGTGAGAAATTTGATTTAAAGCAGTGACACTGATGGATAATCATGCATGATTTGAAAATAATATATGTTTGAAAGTATAACTATCCTCTAAAACTGGTGTTACTTAAGGTGGCAGTGAGGTGGATCGTATCTCAGCTCGTTTCCAGGCCTCAGGAGTGTCGCCTCGCTCCTCTTCACGCTCCCTCCTTCATATGAGGAGGTTGAACACTATCAAGGAGAGTCGAGGTACAGGACAGCAGCCAGCAGCTTCTGTCCAGCCACGAGCTCCATCACCTGAAGCTCACATTTCAGACGAAAGGGATCCCGGAGGTTCCAGCGTCAGGGGCAGGACAGCACCTGCTCCTGCACCCAGGAGACGCAGTTCAAATCGCACGGAAGGAGACGAAGGCACAGTTGACCCTCAGCATCCAGGAGCAGGGGTGGGATCAGTGCGTCCTCCACAGCTGCCATCACCTCGTGGCTGGGTACCTGAGAACCAGGATCCAGGAGAGACTGAAACAGGAAATCCTTTACTTAGACAACCATCGCAAAATGGATCTCGAGGCTCAGGGAGATCATGACAATCGGAAAAGGATGGAGGAAAAACAGGAAAAAACAGTCACACATGGAACACACTGACGTCAAATGAGCGATGAACAAACTTCAAAGCATAGGCATGGGCATGCAGTATGATGTTTACAAGTTGAAAGGTAGTGTTTTAAACACGGTGGCGTGATTTTTAAATGTGACTTTTTCGAATAGTGTCAATTTCACATCCACATTATCCTCATTGTCTTCTTTTGAAGTGGCACAGTTTTCTCTTCTCCATAGCCAATAACATAGTAGAATCAATAAGAGATTATTTTAACAGCCAATTAAGCCCACATCACCAGGGAGGACTCCAAATATGCATACTATGAAAGCATGATTATGTTTATTAAAGATAGATATCCAAAGGGCTGCACTAATTTTCCACTTCTGATTTAAACAAAAAAAAAAGTGTATTTTTATGGCTATTTTTGGTCATTTTTATTCACCACCAATATGCGGTCCAATTAAACAGATGGCAGCGACACTGCAGCTAATGTGTCGACTAAAATTAGCAGTAAATGGAGCTTAGAGTGTGAAATTTAGAGACTCTCACGTTTCCTGTAAAAGAGGCGATGCAGTAAAGATTTAACTCTGGAAAATATCACATTGAACTATCATAAAGCACTGAAAGTATGTCAAGGTATGGATTCCTCTGTGACAATGTGGCTGTAGGGGGTGAAAAGGATGGATGTAACAGTGTTATCTGTTAGCATGTGCAGCTACTTAGTGGTGTACTGCCAATAGATGAAGAATAAAACCCAAACACCCACTGCTTCTTTCAAATGTGTTGCATTTGGCCTGGAACTATGGAACAGGCTCCCTTGGTTCTTTCCCTCTTGAATATAGATCATTTTATTTAACCTGATGCTCATGCACACTGGGTAACATTACACTGTTGTAATGTACCATTTAACCAATGCATTTGAAACCATGCATTGGACCCGCAGGTGCCATTAAACTCAGGAGAGAGGAGAACAAGCAATAAACAATCTGCCTTCTTCACTTTAATGTCCTCTTTTATTGTACTTCATCCGACTCTGTGACGGCCTTCCACATACAGTATCATCTTTCAAAGTTTACATCTTTATATGTACCAGAGACAGAGAGCACAACCTGTATACAATATCTGTTTTTACAGTACACTATATTGTCTTATTTAAAGGTACTCCAATAATGCTTTATTCCACTGAAATTCAGCAAGGAGAAGATAAAATTGCATCTGGGAAGTACAGCAACTTGGTTAGATAACTTTCTGCTGATACATGGGAAAGAGGAACTTGTTTTGCCTTCATTTCAGTTAGAAAACTGCATTTTGTGATGAGAAGTGAAGAACCTGAGATAAGAAATGTTATTCTCTCACAAATGTAATCTCAAATCTCTCTCTGGAGCGACAGCTCCAAACTCTAAAGTTCAAGACGATGGAGAGATATGACAACACAAACATGTTTTTAGAAAATGTGTACAATTTGTTTCGGTTGTTTTTTTATTTGTTTTTTTTTTAGGAAAAGAACTACTGCATCTGCAATGAAGTTTTATAAATGTGTTGACATTTATTGTGAAAGTAAGCAAAACGACAAAAAAAAAAGATGCAGAAATCATTTTTCCTTGCCATATTCCTTATTCACACTCATTGGCCAGGAGGCTCATTACTACAGCGATCTGTGTTTGTCTTCATTAGTGCGGGCTGTTCACCTCCTGCACAGCTGCTTTAATTAAAGTTCCACTGTGATCATTTCATTATTTACTGATTACCACTTTCCACCAGCACAGTGTGTGAAATAAACAATGGTGGCAACGTGTAAAATACACACTTTTAATAATGAATGCACACATTCATAATACTGTGATTAGAGGGAATCACAGAGTGTATGAAGACAAATGTTCTATTGCAATGTTTGGGAAAGTTCAGTCGACGTTATTAGAAAAATATAATAAAGTAATGAATGATTGCTTCTTTGAAACAGTGCTACCAATTATGTGTTTGGTTAGGTCAAATGTCTTTGTGATACTGAATTGTGTTACTGTCTTTAAATGAATTTAAACACTATTAAATATACATGTGCACAAAAACACAAACATAAAGACATAAATGTCATTGTGGGCTGGTATAAATGGATATAGCTTCACGCCTCAAACCATACATCCCAGAATATATCCCATTATATCAGTCTGAATTTCTTCATGCACTTATTGCATGCATGAATAAAATAGACGAGCTGGAAACTGACCTGCTTCCTCCTGGAAGGAGCACATGATGACTTTTGACATTTTATCCAAAGTGAAAAGACATCAATAGAAACTGGGCTGGTGAGAGTTGTCAGTGTTAAAGGATGCACACGCTGAATGACAGTGATCATAAACAGGACAATAAATATGATTTAGTGGCGTATGGAAAGTAGCCAGCTTTTTAAATATGCATTGTGGACATGCATTTTTAATGTGGACAACAGTTTACTGTAACTTATAATGACAAATCTGGGAAGAGAGGTTATAACTTTGGCCAAATACAAATGGACAGAGGCTAAATTCATAAATGTTTCACATTCTGTCAGGAGCTAATTTATGATCTGAATAGGTGGCATTTTATTTAATTCATTCGCTGACAGTTTAAATAAAGCTCATTAATTAAATTCATTGGATGATGACATCTACAGCAACTTAAGCGTGTTTTCTTCTTCGGAAGCATTTCTCATCAACAAGGGGAACATTTCCACAGAGAAATTAATTCGCAATGACTGATTTTGTTTGTTTCTAAAAATGTCCCTGGTCTTAACTACACTGCAATTTGCTGCTTCATGGTTTCAGTTATTTCCAGGAAAAACAGGGTTAATCGGTAACAAGAGAATAACAACAAGACATATTGTGGTTTGAGGGACTGCATAATTAAAGGGATGGTTACACATGCATCTAATAGTGCTCTGTGTGCTTTGTGTCACTTATTTTCCTACACCAAGGTCCATAGAGATCCACAATTTAACATCACAACATACAGGAATTATTGATCCACTACGTCCTCAATCCTGTATATTAAAATGTGTCATTCTGTGACTATGGTCTTTGAGATACTTTGTTCAGATTTCTCTCTATGGACTTTGGTGCAGGAGAATAAGCAGTTGACAAACTCCAATTTTCAGTGAGAATATGGTAATAAATATTGAAAATGATATTGATATTATTTATTAATGATACGTGGAAGGATATGCATAGAAATTCAGATAAGTTTGTTGGTTCCCTATTTAAACTTTGAATAATATCATCCTTTAGTAATAACGTGACAGTATCAACGTGAATGGATTTAAATGAACAAAAATATTTTCAGTATTTTCCTTTGGTAGTTGAAGTTGTCTCAAAAGCATCAACAACATCAACAAAAGATGTTTCTGTTACACCTGTCAACTCCGTTCTCCTCCTCGTGGAGAAGTAAACCACAGCTGTGTCATGAGGGAACAGATTTTGAAGGTAAACATTCATTCATCACAGACGACAAACCAAAAAAAAAAAAAACACATGTTGTCAAACATTAAACCCTCTGCAGCTTTAAGACGCTTGGAACACAAAGTGTGAGAAAGGAAACGCTCTACACCAAACGCCTGCAATATCTTTGCCTCCAGCAAATTTGCATTCTGATGAAGAAACGTCTTCGTATGTGGGAGGCACTGGCAAACATCCTGGTTTATGAACTGTCTGTCAGCTGCATATGAAGCAGCACACACTGTACAGTACTTGCTAGAAGAGAGAGAGGGATGGAGACAGATACGAGGTAAAAACTACTTGTGTATCCTCACAACGAGGAGGAAAGAGCTTTTAGAATCCTTCGGCTCGCAGTTTCATCAGTTTTCTGTTTTGGTCAGCTCAAAGCCAAGAAGCAGTCGAGGGGAGGAAAACTTCAAATCTGAGCGGGGACACTGACAGCAGAGCTGGGGATTTTTTTAATTCTGACATTCAGTGAAAGTGACGGGCAAAAATGAATCAAACTGCATCCGTGTCTCATCAGATTGAGTGTCAGCCAGCCAAGGACTCCAAGGTAGGATTTTTCCTTTTGTTCTTAATGGTGATTAGTAGTTTTATTTTGTATTTTTAATCATCACTGCACCACTCTTCTACGGATCTACTGTAAACCCAGCATAGCAATTCAACAAAAGCAACTGTGTTTTTTTGGAAAACAAAGCTCTTATTAAGCTCTAATTAATGCACATAATAATTCACAGGTTCACAAGCATTTTCACATCCGACAGATTTTTTTAATAATTGGTGTCTCAGTTGTAACTGTGCAACTAAATCTACTTTTATTATTGTCAGGTTTACCCTGCAGGCTGTAACACTTATTTACAGGAAATCATCACATAATTATACATTTTACTTATTGTTAAAGAGACATGACCAGAGTACTGCATGTTTCATTTATTGGTTACAGGTCTGTAATCCCATCTGTTCCACCCAGTTTTCTATTTCATCACAGTTCTAGTATAAAAAATTTACTTAATGAGTGTTTGGAGACGTAGGGAATGTAATGTGGGGATTTATGTTCTGCCACCACAGTAAATTGTATATGGGACATTACGCTGCACTGCTGGCAGCGGAGACATTGTTTTCAACTTGATATTAATAAAAGAGAATACACGTTTTCTTTTTTTAAATCGCAAAAAGGATAAAGAGATGATGTTTTCTCAGAAATAGCGTGTGACCGTGTACAGGCACAGGCTGGAAGTCTGAATTCAATGACCACAACACAGCATATGTAATCACTGTTATTGCACTGACTGCACTTTGTGATGGAGGAGTGTCAGTGATTGCCTTTCTCTCTTTTTGAGTGTGTTGTGCTCGTCGGGCTCGAGTGGATGATATTAAAGTAAGCTCTCAAATTCTTTCGCTCTGTGTATGCGTGTGTGTTCCAAAGAACCCAGTGTGGAAAAATGGTCATCATTAATCTCAAATATGGTTTGTTGCTATTTAAATATTAAACCAGTTTATAAATGATAGGTCTAAAGGAGAAAATGGAATATTTCTTATATAAATCATGATTTATATTCACTTCTACCACCTCACATGGCTGGATTGTGGCAAAGTAATCCGCTTTTCCACAGATTGGAATAGAACATATAGATGGGAATAGAATGTTGATTCTGGAACTCGGAGAAGTAAAGTCAGTTTCAACATCAAAAAACAAAAAAGCAAAAACTTCATCTTGTATCTCTTTTCTTTTATCGGAGAGACATTAGTTTACCACAAATTATCAGGAAGAACAAACACTGGACACAGGAAGCGCGACTGGACATCAGTCTCAGTTTGAAGAGAAATACACATTTACTGGTCTTGAACAAAACAGGTTCCCAAAATACAAAAGAGATTTCAAAGGCTACGAGTAACCGCTCTTAAATAAGGACAAGGATGCTTACCTGTCAGCAGACACAGGAAACACGCAGGCTAAATACACAGGTGGAGGGCTAACAATCAACAGGTGAAACACATCAGGGCGGGGCAGGTAATCACAGAGGAGGGAAACTTTACAGGAAGTAGACACTGAAACAAGAGGCAATGGTAATTATTTCAAAATAAAACAGGAAACAGAACACTAGACTATTCGGGATGTTACACAAATGTGATTTAAGACTTCAATAACCTCATCTGTATGGTTTGTAGATATCTGCATTTTTTTATGTATTATTTGAAAAAAACGTTTATTGGGTTTGAAATGAACATTTTTCAGTGTCAGTTGAAAAATGTTCAGTCTAATGTTGTTGGAGTCTCTATTCATTTTGGCTCAGTATTTTATTTTATTTTCGTACAGCACAAGCTCAGTGAACACTGAGTTGGCAAAGATAATATATATATATAAAAACCTTTTTATTTTTATCCTTAAAAAAGCTGTTGTACATGTTATGAACCACTGTCACATTCAATTTAGATCTATGTCAGACTGACATGTGATATGCATTGATTTTAAAACATGACTCATGGGTTGAGTCATTTTTGATTAAAGATGGAAAATAAAATATAATTATTAAGATTATTGAATCACTATACTTGTACCTTAATGTATGTGGTGTTGGTTCCCATTTAAAGCTGTGCTGTAATTTATAATAACTAGCAAAAAAAGGACAAGAAAAGAGAGTGGTAATAACTCAGGATATGGAGGGTAATTCATGCCACCACTTTTCCATCATGTGTCACTGATAGTGAATGATCAAAGTGAAGGTGTGTGTCATGTGATCTCCTCATGCTTTATGGCAGATACCAGACACCGGCATTAAAGAGTGTCATCATTGCTCACAAATTATGCAAAGAGGTTTTCCTCTCTGGCTCTGAACAGCCAAAAGTCTAATCCCACTCAATTCTGCGCTGCTGTAGGCCGCACAGCAGCAGGGCGGGATTAATCTGACAGGAGGCCGCTTTGATAAGAGCTACACCTTTAGCACAGAAAGAAGTGTTTCATCAGAAACATGAGCTCTAGAGTTGAACTGTCAACAGTAATTGAACAGTCTCCAGAACGACACGGGAAAAGGCAACCATAAACAATAAATATGGATGCATTGCTTCCTTTTTTTCTTATGCATTATGCAGCCTGAATGATTTTAACTGTGCCATCAGTCATAGCTCAGTGATACAGCCTCACGTGACACCAGGTTTTTATCTGCTTCATAAACACAATAAGCCGCTCCCTCTTGAGGTGCAGCATGGAAATTATGCTAATGCTCATGTAGAGGTGTAGATTTTTCTTTACTTAAATTTTTTTTTTTACTTAATTCATCATTAATTTATCATCGTGTACAACTACAGTGTTTTTTTTCTCTCAATGAAACGTTTTGTTTTTCTTTATTTTAAATGGTTAATACACTTAATACATTTTAACATGCAGTAAATTGTAAATAACTGCCAGATATTGAAAGTTATTCTGGAAAAAGTGGCAAAAGCACTTACTCACAGGATAATTTTCTGGCCCTTTTATGGTTAAAATAAGCAAAATAGTCCAGACGGACATTTTGAGGCTTAGATGTTAAAGGGTTAAATGTGGACAAAGAAGCAGATTAGCAGCATTTTGACGCTGTGATAAACTGAATCAGTCTGAATTACTTAAGTGTTTCTTTTACTTTTACAGTATTCAGGGTTCCTTTACCATTAATACTAATGATAAAACTTCACAAACACGTTTTAAATCAACAAAAAGCTCTACAAATAACAAAAAAACACCCTTTTTGAATTCCCACTAATATGTAATTCTTAAACAACATCATAACAGGTTTAAATTGTCTCAGTTTCCGCTCACACTCAAGGTCTCAGAATTTGAACATGATGTCACGTCCATCTGTTACCATGGAGGTGCGTGTGCTTTCGGATAAAGAAGCTTGTTAGCGTGTGAGTGTGGGAGGAAGGTGAGGAATCCTGTCCTCCCCTCATCATCGCTGCATTAAATAAACACGTCGTTAGCGCGTTGACCTTTCGAGCTGATTTTAGCACCTCCCACTCAATCAATACCGCACAATAAACAGCACGTGCATAGGAAGTGTCACTTGGAGTGTACACTGAGCTATTGCTGCCTGGATGGACACAGAGTGCAGTGTGAGAAGGTGGGAATCAGAGTGAGATGTGAAGTCCCAAACAAAAATCACAAGAATATGAGCATTCCAAACCAGAGGAGAGAACAAAATCATTGAGATAATCATTCTATATCACACTGTCACTATTACAGGGAACATGGCACTCAGCAACATAAGAATAGAAGCATTTATTTGAACGTTTTCATCAGAGCACTTCAAATTGGCCTGTGTTTCTCATTTCATTCTGTGATTTACTGTGGGTGGGATTGTCGCTGCAACTGAAACAAATATCCACATTTGGTTTATTATCTCTCAAACTGTTTTAGTGGGACCTTTAGTGACATTTTTGCTTCGGTGGCAATTATTCCCCCAAATTTATTTTAATTAAACTTTCCAAAGCAAATGAACACACAATAAATCGACAGCTCTTCACCCAGGAGACACAATTTGAATGTGAGGGCAATTATCCTGTGATGGACCTGTGGTGACCTGTCCAGGGAGTACCCTGCCTTTCACCCTATGACAACTGGGATTGGCACCATGTATGGATGGATGGATGGATGGATAGCATGACTCACTGAGTCATCTCAGTGCAAGTCTAATATTTGTCACTGGAGGGCAGCCTTACACAAATCATAGCAACGCGTACTCTCTTTTTTTGCTTTATTTATATTTGTTTCATACTTATTGCAGATAAAGCACATTTATATTCACAAATATACAAGCAATCATTAAAACTTTGAATTTTAAAACCTTTGCATTCTATTAACACTTATTCACCTAAGTAAAGAATGTGAGAGATGCTGTTTTCTCAGCTCTTGTACTTGTCCCTCATGCTTGAGTGCAATTTTTGTGTCCGTGAGTCACACTGTGGCTCATGTGGCACAAAGTACCAAGAGAAATAATCTTATGGTGCCCTGAAATAAAATTGCCTAAAAACTAAAGTGACAGCTTTAAGGCAGCAGCCCACAGGAGAAACGACTGTATGGTTCTCTTTACTTGGACACCACTGCTAAATGTACATCAAATAACACAATACGATGTCTGCAGACAGGGAATTCAGGCATAAAAGTCTGCTGCCATTACAGGATTTGCAGATGGTGTCTTCTTAATTTCTCCAGCATCTCTTGGGTTAAAACCTGGAAACCTCACCTGCTAAATACTTAAAAAAAAGGTATGGAATAAAGGATGTAGACATGTTTTGCAGACATGATACAGCATTGTTGCTTGATAAAAAAAAAAGACACTAAAATCAACAGGTGACCTTTGTGCCACATGTAAAGAGAAGATTAACGTGCTGTCTCCAAAATGTCACATACTGTTCTTTAATTACAACCGCCCCAATCTATTGGTTGCCAGCTGAAACTCAATGTGTTGGAAAGGTTTTCTAGCTTACACATGGTCACAGAACATTAAATCCACGATTAATGAGTTTCCTTAAAAAAAAAAAAAAAAAAAAAGATGTTGAGATAACGCTCACAAATTGTTGTATTTGAACAAAAAAAAACAAAAAAATACCCGACCACCTGAGACTTTGTCTTTGTTTGTTCTATTCCATTAGAGGAATCTGAAAAAAAAGAACAAGCAGATGTTGAGTTAATTGCTTGAGTTGGACGGCCACAGTCGGTGCGGTTTGGAGGCGAATAAAACCCACAGAGAACAAGGGAGGGGGAGAGAGAGAGATAAGGAGGAACTAATAAAAGCTTCTCTGATTCAGCTATGAACTCTCTGATCCACAGCCTCTATCCAGGTAGGAACATGGGCGGTTAGGTAAAAGGTGTAATGATTTTATGCAGAAATAGCTTTAAAAAAGTGATATACAGTACTTTGTCCATCTCTATATTATCTGAACTGACTCACTCACTCACTGTGATGTAATGAAGGGCAAAACCTTTCGAGAGTGACATTCAAAGACAGTATTCCCCACCGTGGTGGTTGGAGCACTCTCCACATTACATAACAACATCATACATTTGTATTACTATTAAAACAGTTACACCGTAGAATCCGCTGTTTCTCTCTTCCATAGCTAATGGTGTTGTCCTTGGGCAATCACACCCAGGTGTGTTTATGGTGGAAGATACCATTTTCTAAGTGTGTCAGGGGTGATGTATTTCAATTTATATAAAAAGGAAAAGGTTGTTTCTCTGCTCAAATGAGATGACAAAGTTGTGGCGAGGACACGGTTAATCACGTTCTTGAAGGGAAAAACATGTTTTCGTCGTTCTTTTGCTTTTTAATCGAGAGGTCGTTGCAGAGACCATTTTAATTGTTTGTTGTATTTTACAGTGTAAAGGGCTTTACTCATTATGAAAAATTCATAATTTGATTTTGAAGGGCAGTGTTACTCTTGTTTAAGCTCTAGAGTGGAACCTCTATCACCCCCGGTTAATGAGTGAGTAATCACCAAACAATATGTGGTCTCTGAGATCCTGCGGTGCAGTTTTACTTTCCTCACAAATACACACGTATACACACACGCAGACATTGAGAGAGGAGAGGAAGTAGTGGTGTCTCCTGATGTTGTCTGTATCATACTTTGGTATGCTATGTGTTGTACATCTTGTCTTTTAACATAGCATTTTACTTGTTCAGGCTGCACCTGGGAAACTTAATTGGAGCTGCGCAGTAAAGGTGACAGCAGCAGCAGCTGTGAGTGAACATGCAGGCATGTAGTGAAACAGTTGTTCAGGGAGCGCTTGATTGGTGTTGGGATGTTTGTGAGTCGCTAAAATCTTGATCGTGATGGAAATACAACACTTTTAATGTTTAAGAAATCTATTGGGTGCAGTTTATTTACCTTACAGATAAAATACTTTTGATTAGACTTCAATTCCTAACTTAACAATAATAGAGTGTCCTCAAAAATAACAAGAAGAAAATATTTAGACCTTTGTTTAACTGTTAGCCTCATTTTCCTAAAGAAACCAAGTCAGTTCATCTAGTCGGGCCTCAGTTTGAGCACCAGATAATTTCCCCCTGACACAGAATTAGATTATCACACTAACGACGGCGAGAGAAACTGGGCTGACTGATTTCACTTATGAATGACACCATTTTTTATGTAGTAAAATCAGAACAGAGGGGTTTTGTGTGTATGTGTGTGTGCCAGATGTCTGTTTACTCCAAAGAAAAAAGGCAGACACAGACATACCGGTGGCAAAGAGAAGGACAGCAGTCATTTTCTTGCTTCTTTCTTGTTTGTTTCTTGCTTTCTTTATTATTGTCTTATTTTTCCGGACAATTTTCCGCTTTTGAGTTGATTGGATTTGGATCGTCTTGTTGCTTGACTTTGGTGCATTAACTGGAGACGTCAACATGATGGACCCCGAGCTCAGGTTCCTTGAGGTGAGGTGTCACTGTGCTTTTATTTATAGAAACCCCGGGAGAAGGTGCTGAGCGAGTTGCGATGATTTGCACCTTTAGCTGCGGCTGAATATTTTACACAGGAATATTCTCGAGCTGCAATCTTACTGATCAATTATAAGGCGTGCATGTGTACATGTGTGTATTTTATGTTACGTTTGGTGACACGGTGACAGATTGTCAGGAGGGGAAAAAAAAAAAAGTGTTGTGTGTGTGTCTGTGTTCCAGCATAAATTCCCAGCGGTGTCATCTGCCTCCAGGGAGAGAGTAGAGGCCCTGAGACTGAGGCTCCTCTGAGGCTCCAAGTGTGTCAGGGTTGTTCTTGTAAGCTTGAGTGATGAAACAGTGGCTGATTGTGTTTCCGTGGGACTTGAAAACAGGATGTTTGCGGTTTTGTGTTGCAGACTTTAGCCAATGGAAAACCAGGAAGCATTTTTTTTACTTTTTTTGACAGTATGTCCTTTCTCCCTGGATGCTTGGATGACTGAAGCCCAGCCAGGTCTCTAGGTTGATAAATGAGTGCTGCCCACTTGGTCAGTCACCAAAACTTGACCTACTTTTATTTTTCTGGGTCAAGATAGTCGATTCATTTTTTCTCATATGAAGTCATTCATTTTGTCATGCACATATGACAATTGGTTATGTTAAGAACATATACTAAGTAAAATAGAGGACAAGGTATTATCAAAAAAAAAACTTGTAATTAAATGATCCTGCACTCTATATACAAGAGTTAAAAAGCGGCCTGTTTTAGCTGGTTTTCCCAACTGTTGCACAAAAACAACAACAAAAAAAGTGTTGGTTATTAATATAAGAAGCTTACTCTTGATTAATTCCTTCACAAAATCCCTGAGCCACAATTTCAACATCCACGTGCATCATCGTGGAAGTGATTAATGGGTTTTGCAGGTACATGCCTTTCATCTGCCAGCAGCTTCGCACCCCCACGCCCTCGCAGCTGACTGTCTTTGTGCTCATGCAGTTTTGCATTTCTATAAATGGATATTTAGGCCTGGAGGAGATTTAAAGCAATGCCGCAGAGTTTGAGACCCATTTTCTTCCCTGCAAAATCTACTGAAGGATAAATTAGCATTCATAGTCTGAGCGTGTTTTTTTTTTTTTGATTGTTGTGAGCTGTGTCATTTATTATGGGGAAAAAAACAAAACACATTTTGTTGTTTCTAGGAATTGGAGGAAAACCAGTTTTCTTTCCAAATGAAGCATCGCATGACGATTTTATCATTTGTTGAAGATTGTCTTCAAATCTTAATCTTAGGAGGGAAAAAATTGTTTTTATCCCAGAGAGAAATAAAAGTGAAGGACTTTTCCTTTGTGACTCCAGAACCTTCAGGGTCAATGAACCCACTTAGAAGGTTTTCTTATCGCTCCACTTGACCTCAGTGGAGCCAAACCTGGAGCCCTGCAGGTTAATTACATTCTCCTGGCTTCCCAACTGTGAATCCGTCTCTGATTAAACAAGAGTAAAACTCAGGAGGGTTTGGAAATCGCAAAAGAGCAGAAACATCAGCTGTTTCGGCTTATAACCCATTAAAACAGTGTGAGATGCTTCAGTTTTAAAACCTTTTGGCCTTGTTTTGGTTGCAGTGTGGTGTTAATTTAGTAATATTGGTGTTTGACAGCCTGGACACAGGTGTTATTGCATCATAAACATACTTTTTAAGGCTGAAAGGAGACCATATCACTAAAAGGAAGCCATAATAAGATAATAAAGGGAGAAGAAGATGCCAGGAACACTTCTGTGTTTACACCTAAACTAAAACAATCTAAACCTAAATCAAACAAGCCATGACGTCCCAACTACACGAGACTTCCAACCTAAACAAATAGAACAAACAGAACTAATAAAAGGCCAGAAATGAATAAGGTACATGCAAAACACAACAGAGAAGAGATTGTGCTGCAGCCAAAAAAGAGAGGAGGAAAGAAGCGTTTGGTCTGAATAAGGTTTCTGCCTGTGGGACATTAGTGAACTTCCCAAACATCAGCAGAGGTCAGATAGAACACAATCATTTCCTCGTGGTTTCTGATTCCACCTGTTCAATATTTAATGGAGAAGGAGAGAGTGTCCAACCTCAGGCTTTGAGGATCCTTTCACTGTTACTTTGTTCAATCTCTCGCTCTCTTTCTTTCACTTAATCCTCCTCGTTTTTCCCCTTTCCTCCTCAACCTCCATTAGCGTCAGCATTTCACCCTCTGCATCCCCTTTGAATTTTCAATGTGTTGCCCTTTCGTTCTCTCGCTCCAGGCTTGTTGACCTCATGCTTTTCATTCTCATCTTCATATGAGAACTAAGACTGCTCAACGTGGCATGTGACCCTAGTTGTTTTTAAGCTTTTGAAGCTGAATTCATGATCTGAAATAAAAGATTGAATACACTGGATGGATACAAGGATGGATCTGTTTTTAATGCTTTCTGACAAAAGATGAAGGACAGCAATGAAAATCACTTTCATTTCACCACCTGAACCTCATAAACAGTGAGGATGTGGGAAGGTAATCATGCAGTGGCAGTATTTTTAAATTGAGATGTTGCTTTGTGCTCTGTTTTTCCGTCTGGACCAAGTTTGCCTCAAGGAGACTGCTGTGCCATTTAAAATTAAAACATTCAGAAAAACAAAAACAAAAAAAATTAAAACAACATCTCCAGCATTTTTTTTCCTGTAGACTGCACACTGATCATGGCCATTTATTTGAAAAGAAGATGAGATCTTGAGGCCAAATTTTGACCATGAATACGTGCTTAAAATGTTTTCTTCTTCCAATAAGTTAGGTACAATGCTGCCAACCAGACTTTATTTATTTAAAGCAATGTAACTCAAAGTGCTTGCCAGGATAAAAAACAAAACAAAACAAGGATCAGCCCTCGACAATTCCTGCCAACACACACAAATTACAATACATCACAAATGTAGCAGAAAAATTGAATGAGGAAACAAGGAGGTGAAAAAACGTTTAGTTTTAGTGTCAGAAAGTGCAAGCTAAGACAAAAGCTCCATTAAAAATCAGGTTACAGAGGTTGATATTAAGTTTCCGCTCTTATCTTTGAAACAGCTTTGGCACATACCGTGCAAGGAAAGTGCTAATTTGAATTATAGCAGTGTAATACTAAAATTCCATAAGGTTCAGTGACTTATGAGAGGCCAAATTATTTAAAAAACATGTGAAAATAGTGCAGAAGAGTATGTGTTATGAGTTAAGTTCCAAAAACTCTTGATCCTATATTTACAAGGCAAACCTACGCCCATAATGCCAAATACTTCAAATTTTAAACAATAGATCATAATTTCTGGTGCTGCTCAGACTAGCAGAGGTTATCTAGTCTCACCCCACTGTCTGTCACAGCCTACACATGTGACACGTTTTATAATGTCACACATTTCTTATAAAGTGAGACAAGTGTGTGAATCAGAGCAGAAATTTCCACTGACAGCCTCATCAATCAACACAGACGCTGCTTTGTCTCATAACTATCTTGTCTAGCTGTGGAACAAAGCATGTGCATGTAAACGTCACCCGACCTCGACTGTAAGATAAGCTTGCGATTGTCTACTCTGCCACTTTATTAGGTACACCTGCTCGACCGCTTGTTAAGGCAAATGTGTGATCAGTCAATCCCTTAGTGCTCACGTGGCGCGGATCTAGGTAAATTTCAGTGGGAATAATACACAACTCCTTATATGGACATCCTGGGCGTGTGTGTTTATAAATGCATTTTCTGTCTTCTTATGTGTCGTTGAGTCAATGTTATGATTCATTTTATATCACATAGTTTTGTTTTTTTTTAAAAACTAAAAGAAAAAAAATGGGAGTAGTGATACAAACTAGACTGTTTTTCTTTTATTTTTGTTCCTAAAAATTAGCCAAGCAAACTTCCAATGTTGATGTATTTCCTAATTTCACAAATTCAATCTGATTTTCTTGTAAAAAAAATGTGAGTACTTTTTGCTCAGTTGTTGGTGAAAATGAAAAAAGAAAAATCATGTCATTACATTGCCTATAGGTTGAGCTGAAAAAAGGATATAAGACACGTATAGCCTCTGTATATACGTTTTATTATAGTAATGGAAAAACGCAGCCTAAATGCTCTGCGTTCTAAGAGTTAAAAAGTGCCTTATTGACTGTTTCCAAGAGCAAAACACAACAAATTTCATTCTAAGGCCAAGGAGCATTTTTACACAGTGTGGATTTGCAGGTTATGTAATGAAAATGCCTGCAACAAAACAAGGTGTTTTTTTTACAAAAATCGAGTTTTTTCTCTACAGCATCAGCCCTGACTGCAATAACAGTCAATCTCTTTTCAATGATCAATTAACTGTTTAACCCCTTTAAAACCAAGGATATCGCTGAGGATAACACTTTTGTACAAGCGCACTTACTGCATTACTGTAGTTATGCGACGTATTGTGCTGTCGGAAAAATTCCAAACGATTTCTGAAAGCTGGGAATTTGCACATCAATGCCAATGTGTGGTTATTACGGTAATTTCACACAAATTTCTGTCGACAGAGAGGAGAGAGTGGAAAGAACACCTGTGCATAGTTTCCATTTTTGGCCTGTTTTTGCACATTGAGAGACAAAGAAACATTAAGAGCCTCAAAAAATGTTATGGTAAATATGTTTTATACTGTTCAAACTTCAAATTTAACACGCAGAATCGGTTGCTCATATAGAACTGCAGTGTTTTTCTAATTAAACCTTCCTGTTTTTGTTAAAACAGTATTTTAACATGCAGTAAATTGTAATCAACTGTCAGATATTGGAAGCTATTCTGGAAAAGTGGCCGAAAGCAACATTCTCTGGTCCTTTCATGGTTAAAAAAAGTCGGGACATTTTGAAGGTTAGTTGCTAAAGGGTTCAATAAAAAAAAGAGAGACAAACCTGTCAGCAGTAACACATCTTTTGTCCTTAAATCCTTTCAAGTGTACACATGTAGACTCATATGTGCGGGCTGGATTGTCCTTTAACATCACTCTTCCATTCTCATGGGTGTGGAGGAGTGGAAGAAAAGATTATTTTCTGATGTTTTCGTGTGTGTGTGTGTGTGTGTGTGTGTGTGTGTGTGTGTGGTGGTGCAGTCTGCGTCTTCAGGGCTTTCTCTGTGACACCTATCAGTTTGCATTCCGTCACTTGGCAGCAGGAAAGGCCAGCTGGTTACTGATCTGCTCGATTGTCTCGCTTCATTTTGCTCTGAGGGATTTCAGACAAGGCCCTGTTCTGCACTGTAATCCTATCATTTATTTTCAAGGGATATTCTAATACTAGATTTATTGCAGAATGTGCTCAAGTCTGTTAAGTGATACCATTGGGGAATCGTGGAGTGATGACATCAGATGCAAAAAAAAAACCTAAATACCTCACATAGCAGCTCTCTATGGGAATATTACACTGCTTTACTCGTAATAATTCACAAATGAGCTACACATATGAGAGCAGAAGCCTTTGTGCTGTTTTTTGTTGCTTGCTGGTGGTTTTTACTGCAGTTTGACATCTGTAATGTTCTGGATTCCATCATCTATTGCTACTTCTCTTTCCTTCCTGCCTCTCTCCTTTGAACCAAATCTTCTTCTTCTGTGGTGCTTTATGATGACTTTGCAATCATAATGTTCCATCACTGCCTCCTTCCTTCTTACTGTGTTCTCCCTTGTAGCCTTTATGGTTGGCTGCTGGGTTTGTGGTGGTGTTTTGTTATCAGTTTAATCAATCATTACGTCTTCTCTTTCCTTTTTGTATTCTGCCTCTCGTCTTTGCACCAAAGAAGAGTATATTAGGACAGTTTTCCTCCATAATGTGCCTTGTTCTACTCCCACAATTCCCTTACCACATTAGTGTGTTACTGTTTTGCTATATCAAATTTAAAAATAACACATACATGGTTGTTTTATTTAGTATTTTAGAGGGAGAGATTGTAAGAAGATGATTTAATCCTTTATAATTGAATTGAGGCGTCTGTTGCATAATCTGCCAGCAAACCAGATTGCCAATTAAATTACATACATGACTCTTGGTTAAATTAATGAATAACCCCATGACTGACTTCAGCGGCTTTAATTAACCGAGCAGCTGTATAATATATGGGACTTGTTAACGTGAGTAAATATTTAAAGACTTTTGATATCATTCATAATTGGGGTATTTGACACAAAATGGCACCGTTGTAAAAGATTGAGTCCGCTTGGAATAAATAAAACACTTATTTTCAGTACGTTCATTAAAATGTGAGGAAACAGGTCATTGTATCAACGCCAAACAGGTTTTACAGTCACATAAGTTGCTGATGGAAGTCACTTGTTAATTGGAAAACTCTTTAAATCATAAACAAAATGATAAAATGTCATTGTTTCCCCAATGCTTTCTGGCTGCACCATGGACAGCTCTAGATCACTCAGTTTATTCAGCACCATGGACAGAGACACGGACATGGATGGATGGGTTGTCCTATTTGCACAGTAAAGAAAAAAAATGTGACTGGCTGGCTGCATTAAAGTTCACCACAGACATGTGAAGTCACACCGGAAATAATGCATTCATTATAAAAAATAAAAGTCAATTTCAAAACTGTCACCTCAGAAGGGATCTGTCAGAAGTAAAATCGTGGTTATATGCTGCAGTATTCGTCTTAAAAACACGTCCAGTATGGATAAACCTTTATGGACATCAGTGTGCAGCTATATTGATAATTAAGTCAGTGATTTAACCACTGTTTTTGCAAGATAGGCTGCAAATTTCCTTGACTCCCTCAACTGTGTAAATAATTAATGAAGCAACCATTACCAAACTGTGAGAGTGCATGAGCCAATTTTAAATTCTGAAAATTGCCCAGACTGGTTATTATTAGTTAGTATCATTTAATAATGACTTAAATTATTTATTTCATAAATAGGCTGAAAATAATCTTTGAACTCCGGTCCTATACAAGTATACATGATCCACGAAAATATAAGCACAATAAATACAATCCACATTTCTTTTGTATTTGATGGTCTTTCGCACTTTATTAGAGGGCTTTTATTGTGAAAATCAACTCCGGAAGTGCTGTTTCTTCAGTGCTCCTCCTGAATTGACCGGTGTGGATGTTATTATCGGGGTGAGCCGCTGGATTCAGGCGGAGAAACGAGGCTGTTCCTCGGTTACAATGACCGCGTCCAAAGACCCGACCAAGAAGAAACCAAAGGAGACGCAGCAGGATGAGGTAGATACCAATAAAAACAACAATAACGTGTGTGTATGATGTTTGAGTGAAGAAGACACAGGCATAGTGTGACACATTTGGAAGGACAATGTGGGGGGAAAACCTGTGGTTACGCTTTGCTGGTGCGTGCTCGGGAAAAATGACAGCAATTCTATGTTTAAAATCAACCAAAAATCAACCGAAAATTAAAAAGTATAGGCATTATAACCGAGTCACAACAGGATGATCTCTCGTCATTTTGCACGTAAATCCTAATATTGACAATATGGATTTAATGGCACTTAATGTTTGGATTTTGTTTGTTTGTTATTTCTGCAGTTTATGATAGAATTAAAATGGGAAAACAGTCAGTGGAATTGATAAAAACAACATTCAAGACTGTTATTTTCTCAATGTAGGTAGTTTCCAGTTTTCCCTCAACAACAAAGTTGTGATTCCAGTCTGCAGGAAGTCAGTTGCGCATTTGCATATATTATGTTCTTGTTAGTTGCTGTTGTTGTTGTGGTTGTTGATGATGATGATGATGAAGATGAATCACTCATTGCTGTATATTTTACTCCCCGACTGTCTAGATGACACAAATACATATAGTTGACATCCTATACACTGTAGCGTATCAGTTTTGTCCACAAATAAGTGTTAATTTTTGTTTTGGTCTGAGGTTTATTGATTTAGATTTTGTGATGGAAACCTGAGAATTTAAGGAATCACACATACACACAAATGTAGTGCTTCAACTAAGGGTTATCTTTGTTCTCCAGTTGAAGCAGTTACTTTATTTGTTTAGTTGTCAAGGACGGTGTTTCTTAGCCAGAAGTCAAATGTTCACTTTAACAATAGAAGTACAAATATTAAGGGAGAAATGTGGAGTTACAGAAAGCGCAGTCAACAATAGAAGACTGAAAGAAAGAAATATGACACACAAAATCACTAATATGACAACAAGTGGCACACAAAGTAATGTTTTTGGTCGATAAAACTGTTCAGAAAACACTGAGATGTAATCAAATGCGTCACGAATATTTGCAATATTTATATATCCTGCAGTTTCAGAACGTCTAGCTGCGAGAAAACAGTTATAGATCAAGGAATTTGCGATGGTCGCTTGTTCTACGCACAGCTCACGCAGCGTCATAGTGTCTGCTGAGGCACAGACAGTGTAGCTCTTTCTCCTCCTCCTGCTGTTTTGCAGATCTGACTGTTGGGTTGCCAGGTTGGTCTTCTTATTGTACATTCCTGCAGTGCTCAGATAACCTTCTTGGTTGTACTTGCTGCCTGCACGATGCTTAGCAGCGCTTTTCCCCCCCCATTTTATATCCATTTTTAGTTGTTTTTAAGTTTCAGTTTGGTGTTTGTCTTCTTTGCTTAGTATTTTGTTTATTTTTAGCTAGATTCAGGTTTGTTTAGTCAAGTCTGTAGATAGATAGATACACACACATGGGTCTGTGCAGCTATTCTTCTTAAGACACTGCATTGATTCCCATTCATTTGGATAGCCTAATCTAAGCCGTATCCAGAGTCTTAACCATAACCACTTAATGCCTAACCATAATTAAAATCTTTAGTCCTAACCTTGAATGAATAGCTGCCTCATTAGGACCAGGTTTTGGTCTCTGTGAGGACTAATAGTCCTGACAAGGTCAGTGTTGATGCCAGAAACAGTCCGAAAGAGATAACAAACACAAGAACACACACACACACACCACGCAGAGAATTAGCTCCGAGACGTTGAACTAATACTCAGAGAGAAGTTAATGGCCCAGTGGTGTGCAAAGGATGCTCCACCCACAGCTGTGACTGAGCGTGTGTGTGTGTGTGTATGTGTGTGCGTGAGTGAAGGGAGCCTGAGCAGACACAGTTCACTGCAACAGTCTGTTGTTCGAATTCACTTTAGTGGAACATGAAAGCAAGCAGTGTGTGTGTGTGTGTGTGTGTGTGTGTGTGTGTGTGTTCCTGCTTCATTAATTACAGTCTTCAGCAGCAGTGATACAGATTGTTCTGGTCACATTTCTGCCTCTTATATTGTGATTTTTGGACACCGCCGTTCACCGAAGGCGCTTTTATCGTGGCAATCCTCCATAATTACACTTGTGTTTATGCTGCGCTCTAATCACATACACTTTACACATCTACATCAGATTCTGTGATTGTTTCATCTCTCCGCCCACCTGCACATAAATTATGGTCGCGGTGTTGCTTCAATGCATTAATCAGGATCACAATTTATGTCAATGATTTCGTCTGATTCAAATTCACAGTGCATCGTGATACACTGCGTCCTCCGCTTTCTATTTTAATTCAGTTTTTCCCACTTTTTCATCAACCAGTATAAGCAGTCTAATAAATGTGACCTTAAATATGATTATAAACATGTCGTTATTGATTAAATTCACATGTACCATCCCCCCCCAAAACAAATTAAAGTAGTCAAGCTGCAGCTTCTAGCAACTGGATAATCGCCAAGCAATGTTACGTGGATATAATCGACGATGTGTCACCGCATTGATGCAGAATCGTCCACATCCTCAACGCATCTTAAAAACTATTATTTTCAGCAGCGCTAGAGCTGTCTCTATATTCACACACACACACACACACACACACACACAGCAGAAGGTGAAAATGAAACCATCCACACTGCGAACAAGCAACACGTTTGAACTCATCTGTCTGGTTTTAAATGGGAAGATTTTGTACCGTTGATGTCAATTTCATGGAGGGAAAGGAGGAGTAGAAGAAGCGAGTCAAGCTGCTGCAGAAGTTAAAGTTTGGTTTTGACATTTTCGACGTGTGGAAAAGGCCTCACCTCACATCACCTGCCTCCATGTCTCTCTGAAGCTCAGAGGGAATCTGAATAAATGCCCCTGCGACAGTTTTCTATTCATCATCTGTGCTGTGACACAGCTGGTCACCTGCACGCGCTCGTCCTCATCCACTTTCCAGCCATTAAGGATGAACTGAAATCCCTCCTTTACATCATTTTCAGCCCGTCTCTTGATTTTCCAGGTAACTTTGACAAACCGAGCCTGAAGCGAGAGAGAGAAAGATCCGTGTGCTCTGGAGGATGATGTAACCAGGACAGTGGGGTCACAGAATAACATATTAAAATGTCTTTGCCCTCAAAGAGACTTAAATCAAGTGGTGGTTTCCAGAATCAAAGGCTCAGACCAAGCTTTGTGCTCAGCTCAGCTCAGCAAGTGTTTTCCCTTCTTAGTGTAATAACAGTTTTTAGGAGATAAAACCGTCTAGACTGTCTTTCACTGTCCAAGTATACATGACGATGCGGAGCACTCAATTCCTCTGTTAGTAACATATTTGAGAAGAAAGCAAACAAATCTGGTTTTATAAACACGTTTGTTTGAAAGTAGTTACTTTATTTTCATGGCTCTGTCATTCCTTAATATTCTGTTTTGGACTGTAATGTGTTTTTGTATGTATTTTAGGCCTCGCTTTACAGATGTACAAACGTACAAACCAGCCACAGCTTGTTGTTTCATGTTGAAAAGCTTCACTCACACAAACCTGACGCATAAACCAACAAAGAAGTAGAAGAAAGAGAAAGGTAGAAAATGGAAGATGAAATTAAAATGCAAGCGTGGAGAGACTTAAAAGAGTGTTTACATCCTATCGACTGTACAAGGACTGCTGTAGTGTCATGCAGGAGTGAAACGAAAGAGCCTTGTAGTAGAAAAAATAACACTAAATAATAGAGGCAAAAACCATGCAAAATATTTCATTCTTACACATTTGACGTGTCATTCGAGCAATTTGTCCATTTCCTGTTTCAACATGACAAAAGACCGTATCATGAGCCCTGTCCTTGTGGACGCTCTCACTCAGTGACAGAGTTGGATCTCCACGTTGTGTCCGAACAGGAGTCTGAACCCAAAGAATTGTTGCTGATCACAGCACGATATGAGAGACTGGCTGTTCAGAATGACAGTGTTGATTGTTTTTTTGTGTGTGTGCGTCTGTCTGCAGGAGTATGTGGACGTCAACCCTCCACAGAGGAACTGGAAAGGCATTGCCATTTCCCTGCTGGTCATCGTGGTGGTCTGCTCGCTCATCACCATGTCCGTCGTCGTCCTCACACCCAGTATGTCCCACTATGTGTCCAATTATAGACGAACACATGTCTAAGAAGGGCTCTAGAAATAAAACCAATCGATCAATGTTTTAAAAGTACAAAATGTTTGTTTAGAAATAAATCCTACAAAAAGCTAAATCAGTTGGCGCAAGTTATGTTTTTATGAAACTTTAATGGTTATCATTTGAAACCTTTTTTGCACTTAAATCTATTCAAATATTCAGTTTCATTCAATGTTGCATTGGAATAATTCCTGAAAGTGTTGCATATTAAAATCTATTGAGACATTACCACACTACCCACCACTACTGAGGACCAGTGTTCCTCACAGAGACCAAAACCTGGTCCTAATGAGGCAAGTTTAGGGCTAATATTTGAATTGTACTTTAGGCATTAACTGGTTAAAGTTAAGGCTTTGTTTAGGCTGGTTTAAGGGTTCGGGGTAGAATTCAATTTATGATAGGGTTAGGTTAAAGGTTAAGGTTAGGCATTTAGTTATGATGGTTGAGGTTGGGGTAAGGGATTAGAGAAAACATGATGTCTATGAGTGTCCTCATTAAGAATGCTTTATAAGGATGTGTGTGTAATCGGTGCAGTCATGAATACATGTATATGTCAAATTACGGCACCTTTTGTCCTTTCTAGTGGCATTTTGATGAAGCGTTTGCTTTTCATTGCTTCGCCACTTTGTTCTTGAGCGGTAGATCTGTGAAAATGAGCTGTTGATTTGTATTTTTCCCCACAGTTGAGGTTCCCGGCAGCAGCAAGTCCAGGCTGACCGTGTCAGATCTGTGGAAGCCGGAGTTCAGCGTTCATGACCCGGAGGCCAAGTGGATCAGTGGTGAGGAAAAGTCATTCAGTCATAAAAAACAACAGCAGCAGCAAAATCAGTGAATACATGGCTTTTTATTATGGTTTTTATACATTACTGAGGCTCCCACGTCACTCATTCCCAACTGTACATTAACTGATAACCTTATTTACGTTAAAACAACTAACTCAATCGTTGAAAGATTATCAGATTAACTTTTTTTTAAACAATGTATATTCATGACAATATGATTCCAGGGGAATTCATGTCAGCACAGGACGGACACAGACTTCCTGTCAGAGGCGATGAAATGAGTTCAGAGCGCTGTGGTTAGTGCGTTAGCAGAAGTTGAAAATCTCTGCACCTGAGGTTTCATTACAGACGCCAAACATTTGTCAGGGAAAAGAGGGGAGCCAGCAATAATTCAACACTTATTAAAACCATTTCTTCACCTTCTCCTGAATAAGCTGCTAACTGTGAGCTGTCGGCAGATCTGCAGGAAATTCATGAAGGCAGAAGCAGCTGCTCAGGCAGGTGAACACGCCGAAAAAGAAGAAAAGAGAAAGTGAGATACTCACTCTGTCCTTCATGCCGCTCAAAGAAAAACAACAACAACAAAACAAATGTCTTCATTTGGCCTCCATTTGAAAAGTTAATCACATATACTGTGGAGACACCTTTGGGAAATCCATGATGCGTTCAGGGCCACAGTCAGGAAGAAATACTGAGGTCATTTGTGCCGTTTCGCCCACAGGGATCACAATGTCATGTACCCAAGAAATCGGGCAAAAAGACGGAATGAGGCGCTAAACCGGCCAGGACACAGGGGAAAAGTTCAGAATCCTTCATGAAAAACACGGGAGATCAGTCTGAGTCAGGCGGAGGCTGAAAAAAAAAAATGCCAGGCAGAACTCAAGTGAAAAAAAACCCCAAAAATAAAACAGGCAAACCTAAAAAAGAAACATGAGGGCGGAATAAACAAGAAGCTGCAAACGCACAAGTAGGAAACATGAGCAATGAAAACAGACTACCAAACTAAAACAGGAAATCCTTAAATAACAGAAAAAAATTATGGAATTGAATTCAACAGATGTCATAAATCAATATCTTAAAACTAATACCTCAAAAAAACTGCACTAAATCAAACAGTGCCACAGAGTTTTCCTTTGTTATGATCGCAGCTCGTGATCTTTTTTTAGTTAATGCCGTAAACACATGAGCTAAGTGCAGCAGCACCTGCTGACCTGCATATCCATAACACAGATGGCCTCACAGTGTCATGACAGCAGTGACTTCCACCCTCTGATGAACCTGAGACATAATAATAGTAACGGATTGCATGTTTACATGGACACATTCTGAGATCCCAAAAATAACAGCAGTAATACTTTGTGTGTCTCCACTGTCTCGCTCCTTGGTGGATCTGTGATCTGTATTTCCTGAATGACGACGTGTATTCATCAGCTGCACGGCCATAATTATTATTATGTTGACGAACCTTACTGTACCAAAAGCAGAAACTGCAACCGTAACCATTAAGATTGCAGAAATGACTTGTTATTTGAATGATGTTGCCTTTTCGAGGAAACTAGAGCACAGCACACGAGCGGACACCACTGTGATTGACAGCTGGTATCGTCCAATGGGAGCCTGGTTGCAGGTGACGCCCTTCACTTCAAGTTGCAAAACGTCGACATAGTGCTGGCCAAATCGCTAATCCTGAGGCTTAAAAATTGTTTCAGGTTTTGGTTCAAGACTGCAGGATTTCAGGATTGTATAATTGTAGTGTATAATGACATCATCACTTGACATAGCATTTTTTTTTAAGCAGTTATTTAGGGTTTTACAGGTCGTATTGGTTGTAATTTGGAACTTTTCCCGATATACTGCATATATACATATATATATATATATATATATATACTGTATATATATACTGTATATACAGTATATATACACACACCTGAAAGTATTAGGTCATATTCACATATAGTAGTGCGCTAGACTCGATTGGGGGTTGCAACATTCAGCCGGTCCGAGTTTGCTTTCGCACTGCACCAAACCTTTTCAATAACGTAGTCCCCTCCTCGCCTGAGGCGGCGCTGCATCAATAATTACTGAAGGAGAAGACAAGACAAACGATGAACAAGAAAACTCATCTGTTGGTTAATGCAGGACAACTTCTACCACATAAGAGCAAAACATGGAGCTGCATCAAATCCCTTCGGCATTAGTTTTTTTTTTACTTCTCCCGGCTATCATTCTGCACGTGCGTATGTTTTGGTTGTGTTTAACTATACCGTAAAGGATGTCATTCGTCTTTGTTTGCATAGTAAGCTTCTGCCTCAAATTCCAAAACGCACGCTCTGGCTGGTTTGTATATTCAGGGCTGCCGTAGAAAGAAACATGACAGTGTATGATAGAGCAAGACCCAAGAATCTTAAGTACATTTAAAATACTAAAACTGTTTTCATTTAGGGCTCATACACTTATATACTGTAGTACATTTCATTTCTGCTAATAAACCCGACACTGGACCTTTAATGCCTCTCATCTGCCAGAAGGGCAACAGGCGACACAATTAGTTATCTGCTTTCCAGCAGCTGAAGCTCAGGTGTACAGAGGGGGTCAGACTTTAATTGCAGGGTTTTGTCAACTTGTCCTTGGGAAGGACAGTGTCACTTTAATCTCAGTCACAAAGGTGAGGTAGAATTGCGTCTATCACCACCACTTTGTTCATATCACATCTTTTCTTCCCGTGTTACGTAAGATGTTCTCTGCTGGAGGTTTTTTGCGGCACGACCCTGACCTGCGACTCGCTCTCGCTCCACATCGATCCACCAAGTGTGGAGAAGCTGTGGTGTTTAGCAGCATGACACACTGTGTTTGCAAGAAAGAGAGAGAAAGAAACGCAAAAAGCACTTAGAGCTGGAAGAGCCGGAGAGAAGAAAATGTATTTGTCAGTGGTGTGATAGCGTCATTTGTGAACTCAGGAGCGTAAATGGCGACTAAATGTCTACATAACGTCAACAGTAGGTAGAAGAGGAGGGACGAGAGACACAAGGACAGGAGAGGAGGGAGAAGGACGGTGAGGGATGGTTTTCCTGCTCTGGAACCCCAACGCCTGCTGTGTCCTGTCTTTCCACAGGGAGATAATACTAATGACTTGTCCTGTGGCCTGTGGCTTCTCATTATAGACTCTGCTTCAGATAGCTTCTAACACACACACACACACAGAGATATATATGTGTACACATGCCTGAGAGGACAGAAGCACGGACACATGTTTGATCTGAGCAGATTCAGGCGCAACAATTGATGTGGCAGAATTTCTTTCAGCTCTACCAGCATGTGCAGACGGTCAGACAATAGAATGGTACTATTTTTAGTGTTTAAAGCTGCTGTAATCAACATTCTTTATGTAGATTAAGTAATAACTTGATTATTTGCATATGTAGGGCACCATTCACTCTGCAGTTCCACTAAATGGAGCTTTGTTGTGTCTTTAAGATCATTAATATTAAGATAATATTTTGTGTCTGCCCAGACGCTCAGAGCAGATGTACACTGCATGCTAGCCACAAGGCAGCGCATGACCCAGGCAACGTCCCTGAAATGTAAAATTGACAGTTTAGTTTAGATTAGCCTTGTATTTCTCAAATCTTTATTGTGACATTTGTCTTCAATTTCATTCTAAGTGACAACAAAAAGTCTGAAAAACTCTTGTGCTCAGGTGTCGTCTACGGTGGCCCTGAAGTGCAAATCACCAACACAAATAGGACAAACACAACAACATTATCTGAAACACAACAACATGAAGTGAAACACAACAGCATTAACTGAAAACACAACATTAACTGAAAACACAAAAACATAACAACATTAACTAAAACACAACATTAACCAAAACACAACACAACACAACAATATTAAGTGACAACACACAAGCATCAACTGAAACACAACATCAACTAAAACACAACATTAATTGAAACACAACAGCATTAACTGAAAACACAACAACTTTAACTAAAACACAACACAACAATATTAAGTGAAACACACGAGCATCCACTGAAACACAACATTAATTGAAACACAACAGCATTAACTGAAACACAACAACATTAAGTGAAACACAACATTATCTAAAACACAAAAATGAGTTTCACGTTGGATATCTAAGTGATATTCGCGCTCCACGGTGGGTCCATAGTGTTGTACGTATGGATTCACACTCACTGTTGGCTTTGGTGTTTGACAGTGGCTGCATTATATCAACCGAGCGAGTGAGAAGTTTGTTTTTGCACAACCACTATAATGAATTTCTCTGCCCAACAGGGTCAGCTGTCCCATTACCTGTTTTGTTGAGACTGATGACAAAGTTGGGAAATTAACGTCTGGCATGTTTCGTGGTGTAAATCTTAAAATCGACTGCATGTGATGAGAACTGAGGGCCCGCGGTCTGCACCTGAATTTACTGCCGGGCCTCCAGGAGATGCTGTGCATGTAATTCAAACACGCCTGTGATGAAAATTGCTTCCTTGACACCGACTCCCCCCCCCAACTCATTTCCTCTTCTCTGCTCTAACATCCCAGCCGGGCTTCAGCTGCTCCCCCTAATTTAATAGCATGAGGGACACTTACATTAGATCTCTTATAATAGTGCTCCAAGAAACAGCAGACTGTTGATAAATTGAGTGAAACAAAGCAAGAGGCAGGGAGACTCAAAATGAGCCTCCCATAGCCTCGGGATGCCAAGATCACGTCCAGGCACTTAAAGAAAATTATTAAATAACCCGTAGAATTAAGATGTGGCTTCTCCAGTTCAGCGGCTGTGAAACAAGTGCTGAAAATCATCAAGATAATATTTTATCTCAAGCCTCTTCAGAGCAAAACAATCAAACAAATCGTCGCTCAAAGCTGCTTCCTGACCACACAAGGCACGTTCCTCCAGCGCAGATGAAGGATGAATAATCCCGATATATAATATCATCATCATCATCATCATCATCATCATCATGGCTCACATCCTGTTATTTGAGATGGATGGGCTTGTGAGTGTTGAAAGCATGGAGGAGGATGTTGTTTTGAGACAGGATTTATGATTGTGTGTGTGTGTGTGAGATGTCTAAGTGTACAGTTGTGTCCGGTGAAAAAGGCTGTTCCACAGACTTGATTCACAGGTGAGTTGTAAAAGATCAAAAAATGACCCGAGCGTTGCACTTGAGGTCATAAAATAAATCTACACCATTCACACCTGGGCCAAGATTTATTCTCAAAGAGCATAGAGGAAATAATTCATACAATACTATCATATAATACAGTACTATACTTTATATTGAAACATCATAATACTTTAAATTAGCGGTATACTTTATTTATCAGCCAATTATTCCTAATTTATGTCATTTTGTTCACAGACACTTGCCAAACCACAAAGGTTTTTTCCATATTTGAATCCCTTGTTTCATGTATTGGTTATGTAGCTTATACATGCTTTTTGTAACTGTAACTTTTTACTACTTTATATTGTATTTATAAGTAAGGAAGTAGCAAGTATAAGTAACAATCCTAGTATATGTTCTTCTACAAACTCTTTTTTATTCCGCTCGTTTTCATTCAAACTCCAAATCAAAAAGACATTATCAGATGTATTCAGTTTTTTCCAAATACTCCAAATTTTCCAAATTATTCAACATTTTCTGCGATTTTCCCATAGGAATGAATGAAGAGTGACTATAGAGTGGAGGAGGATACATCGTAGAGTGGAAAGAGATTTCACTCGTCATACATGATTGTTTTTTACTAGACACATATGTCTAGTTTCATAAAATATGACTCCTAAAGCTCAGTGACTTAGAGAATTTAAACTGTGACTCTCTAAATGAGAGGAGAACCATCCCGCTCCTCAGTCTACAGTACATAATTTCTGGATGAAAACTATTTCAAAACTGCATTTTCTCAGCCACTGTTCACTCCATCTTCACAAACACTATTTCAGTCTCTTCAGTCAAGTCTTCTGACAATCACAGTACACTTGTATTTTGCAGTGAGTCAGGGCAGTTGCTTTTTTTACAGGTACAGTAAGTCTAAATATTAAATTGTTGAACACTTAGACAAAGAAATGAGCCGTTCATCCCATCTAAATATTACTCTGTGTACTTTTTTTTCCCAACTAATTTAAAGCCCTTTTAAATTCCTGTCCATTTCAACACATTCATGCCACTTAAACTTCCCCCTCCTACAAATGTCAATGTCATTCAACTGCTTAAAGTTGAAAGTTTCTTCTTAGATATAAAACAAAATCATCATATTGCACTGATTTCTATCTTTCTTTGCAGTATTCCTTTCTGCTCTCTGCTCTTGGTGATTGCTGATTTTCTTGCATCATCAGCAGCAGCCCGCGATCTGTACGAGACGCTGTTTTGTGGTGTTACCAAGGGAACCGTGTAATCACCTTTTAGCGTTTCACTGCGTAGATCTAATGTGACATTCACGTACGCTGTGGGGGTCATTGTTGAAATGTACACGAATGAATTATTCATGGTACTGTTGTTTACATTGTGTGCATGGTTAATGTAAAGCTTTTTTTATATACCGAATCCCTTCACAGATGAAGAAAACATCCTGGTGCTTATATAAGACAGATGGAAAGCATGTGTGTGTGTGTGTGTGCGTGTTGTCCATGTTGTGTTATGGATGAGTGCTTCCTGCTTCTTGCTGTGTGTCATACAAGACTGCTAATGAGGTTTGTGCAAACAATTGGCTCCATCCTCAGCACTGACCCATATGAATAGTAAACATTATTTATTTTTAACATTTGGTAAAATTAGACACAAAACAATACATCAGAAGCCGATGCTACAGATGCTATGTATGTCGTCTGCCAGAAATACACACACATCCTGACGAACACATACATCACATAGCCAAAATTGTTCTCATTTCTTTATGGACGTTGTTGTGTCGAGTAGTAGTGTACTGGGGATAAATAGGACCAACTACCTGTAAAAGACTTTTATTTTGAGGTCATAAGCAAGGGCACTTTCCAAAGTCCAATAAAAGTATGAGTATGAAAAAATAACTGGGTTTACGCTACAACTTCCTATAAAGCACTGTTTGCAAAGGTTTTAACATCAGAAACCTCCTTTTTTTTAAAGTCACAATACAAATCATGACAAGAGCAAATAAGTTCACATAATGCAATGCATTTTCTTACTGTTTTACTGGCATTTCTGCTACAGCTACTTTTTGAAAGAGATAGACCAGCTATTCTAGTGCTATATGTTTCATAAAAAACATGAAAATGAACATTTTTAAAGCACTTCTGACGTGTAATAGGAAGTGTAACAGGTTTCAGCTTGTGTCTATTTTTTTCATTATTACAGAAACTTGACCTTTGCTTTTATTAGACGAGGTCACTTTTTTTAATGAAAAGTGCTGTGACTGTGTTCTGTGAGCCTTACAGAAGCGTTACTGGCTGTTGTTTGTTGTCCCTCTCTCAGAAACAGAGATGGTGTACAGGAACCAGGACGGTCATGTCATCGAGTTCAACTTCATCCTGAACGAGACGGAAGTCATTCTGAGCAACAGCACGTTCGTAAGTTTTGTTATCCAGCTGCTTTTAACATGAGCTGTCATTTTTATCATAATATCTAGTCATTTGAGTTAAATATGTTCCTATTATGGTTTTGTTTGTGTTCATGGTTTTTCATTTTCTTCCACGAATTTAATATTTCAATTACAATTGACCTCCAGTGAACCAATGGTTTTCATGTATTACACAATTCTGTCGACTTAATGGGGATTTTTCTCCAATCATAAAAGTACTAGTTTTTCTTCACCTGACTGGAACTTTTCATCTGTAACACTTATTCTTATATATAGTTGGTTAAACCCCAGTTCTTAACATACAACATAAAAGTCATTCTAATTCTACTTCTCTTTATACTTTAGTTTTTTTCTACAGTTATGTGAATTGGTGTTCTATTTCTATTCA